>NW_005371234.1:408161-409321 GCF_000412655.1 Myotis brandtii | reverse complement strand
GGGGGAAGGAGGGAGGGGACCCGGAGAGGCAGAGAGAGCCGGGGATGTGGGAGAGGTGGACAGGGAGAGGTGCGGAGTCCGGGTGATGGAGAGAGATGGGGAGACAAATGGGAGGGAGATGAAGAGAGAAACAGACAGGGACAGGGTGGGGGCAGAGACAGCGAGATGGGAGAGTTAGAGGTAGAGAGAAGGAGGAAAAGAGGTGGTGGAGAGAGAGGGAGCGAGAGACGGAGAGATGGAAGAACTGGGGAGATAGGGAGAGAGACGGAAGGGTTGGGGTCGGGCGTGGAAGACAGAGAAATAGGGCAAAGGATTGAGTGGAGGCAGAGAGACCAAGAGAGATGGGGAGAAACAGTGACAGGGAGAGAGACACCACAGGTTGAGGAGAGACAAGGGAAGAGAGAAGAGAGAGAGAATTGGGAGGAGACAGAAGGAAAGAGACCGAGTGAGGAGAGAGATAAAGAGGGAGACGAAAGAGAAAGTTGGGCAGAGGGAGACCCTGAGGGGCAGATGAGGTGGGGGGTGGGGGCTGGCCCCAGAGGGGCCTGAGCGGGAGGGGATGTGTGGGAGGGGCCTCAGTAGACTCTGGGCCATGGGTTGGGGTGAGGGTGTGCGGGTGACGGGACAAGTCTGGGGGGAGTGAGCTATCTGACAAGTCCTGTCTGATGTCCACCGGGGAGGTGGGGCTTAGGGGGAGCAGGGTGCCTGTGGGTTTCTGAGGGACATGTAAGATCTTTGGGGAGCAGTGGGGTGTTTTAAGAGGATTGGTGTATTTAAGGGTATGCGGGCTGAAATGTCTAAGGGGGGGTGCCTGGGTGGTGGGGTGTCTGAGGGGTGGGGCTGCTAGAAGGGGAAGGTTCTGAGAGAGGGGCAAGGAGGGGTGGGGTGCCTTAGGGAGAGGAGGTATCTGAGGAGGGGTGTCTGCGGGAGGGGTCTGAGCAGGAGGACCCGTCTGAGGGGAGGCAGAGCTAACGGGAAGGAGTGCCTGAGGGGGAGGCAGATCTAAGGAGGAAGAGGCGCCTGGGAAGCAGGTCCAGGTGGCGGGTGAGCCGCAGGTTGCAGGAGGGTGTCTGTGGGGGGCACATGCAGGCGCTGGGGCTGCTCTGTGTGGGTGGGCGGAGGGTAGGGCTGGCCTGTCCCCTCCCAGCCCGTGGGGCGGC
>NW_005371234.1:402425-407942 GCF_000412655.1 Myotis brandtii | reverse complement strand
AGCCACAGAGACAGAGGGAGAGGCCAGGCGCGAGAGGGGGACGCAGGGACGGCGGCAGAGACTGTGCGGGGCGGCGGGCGGGCTGGTGCGAGCGGCGCGTGTGAGTGAGCAAGTGAATGGTGAGGAGCCAGGAGGGAGGCTGGGAGCACCCCGTGCTGAGTGCTCCGGGCAGAGAAGGGAGGCGGCCGGGAGGGAAGGATCTCGGCACAGGGTCAGGGAAAGGGACCGGACGAGGGGCAGAGAGGTGCCAGGTGGGGGGGAAAGGCGGCTGGCAGGTCTCGGCGCTGACCCCTGTCTGTCTCTCCGCCCGCCCTGTGCTGTCCCGCGTGTCTGTCCCGGCCTCTCTGCAGGGCTGGCTCCACCATGGACTGTAGCTGCGTCTCCGACCTGCTCTTCGCCCCGCCTGCCCTGCCGGCTCTCTGGACCCCTGGTAACTGGCCTGGCCCCTCCCCCCACCCCAGCCCTCAGGCCTTCCCAGCGGCCCCTCCCGGTCTTTCCCTCTGCTCCCTCTCCCTCCCGGGTCTCTGTCAGAGTCTCCTGAATCCAATTCCTTAATGAAAAACTTGGCTAAAAACTTCACAGCCAGATGTCCCTGCCACCTGCCTGCGGGATGTGAGGGTCTTGGGGAGGGTGGGTGAGGTGTTGAGGTCCGAGAGGCACAGGGATTCAGGGTCCCGAGGTCCCGAGGGTTTGCTGAGCACATCTGAGCCTTCCGTCACCAGGGAGCTGCGGGCAGGGAGAAGCGGCGGACTGCCTCAGGGTGAACCCCTCGCCTGGCCCTTACCGGCCTGTGGCATGGCCTGTGGCATTCCTAATGGGGTCCCCGTGTGAGGGTGGGCGGCCCTGGGTCTCAGCGCTGGGTCCCTTTCTTGCACAGGCACTGATGGAGCGGGAGGGGGAGGGGGGGGGACCAGAGGCCCATAGGCCAGGGGCTGTGGACAAGGGACAGACAGGATCATCCAGACAGGGGTTTGGAGACCCGGCCCAGCCGCCGGAGCCCTGGGAGGACGGCTGCTCAGAAGGCTGCTCAGGATGGGGACGTGGACAGTAAGACCGGCTTGGGTGTGATTTGAGTCCAAGTCACACGCCCCACAGATGAGCAGTGCGCGTGTGTGTGTGTGTGTGTGTATGTGTGTTTGTGCAGACCGAGACCTGTGCCTGGTTATTTGGGGCTGTGGAGTGTCACACTTGAGTGTTTCTGGAAGAAGGGTCACTGGGATTGTGTGTGTGTGTGTGTGTGTGTGAGCTGGTGTGCCTCCTTGTGCTGCACAGCTGAGGCTGCCTGGGTGGCTCTGGGCGGGGCGTGTCGCATTTCTGTGGCACGTCTAGTGTGTCTACATTTTAGTACTGGGGTGGGTGTCTGCCAGCTTGCCGAGTGCACCTGCCTCAGTGAGTGAAGCCCCTTCGCCTGGTCCTTACCGGCCGGTGGCATGGCCTGTGGCATTCCTAATGGGGGTCCTGGTGCTGAGGGTGGGCGGCCCCGGACCTCGCCTCAGCGCTGGTGCTGTGTGTGTGTGTGTTCTTGCATCTGTGCCACTGAGTGTGACTGAGTGTTGGAGGCTGTCAGTGTGTGTCCTGTGCTGAAGTGCTTGGTCCTCTCTCTGGGTGTGTGTGTGTGTGTGTGTACACGCGCCCGTGTGTCAGCAAGCATCACACATTTGAGGACGTGCATTTGAGGACAGGTGTGTTTCTGGGTTGGGTTGTGTGTGGCCAGTTGCGTTGTCACCTTTGGGTTGTGTGTGTCTGTGATAGTCGCGTCCCCACTAGGATGTGTTCTGGGTGTGGAATGGGCCAGACCCCTGTGTTGATGGAGCCCTTGGTCTGAGGTGGGAAAAACCCCACATGGAGTTGAGAGAAAACTCTCCCTTCGGGAGGAAACTGCCTGGGCTTTCGGTCCCGGCCTCACGGAGGGCCTTGGTGCCCCGTGTACACACCAGGCAGCCCGGACCAGCCTTGCTCCTCTTCGCCTTCTGCCCCTGAAATCCTAATGAGCCAGAGAGGGAAGGACGGCCCGGGGACCACACAGCAGTGGACACAGGATGGTCTCCCAGCTCGGTGTCACCTCCCTCGCCCTCGCGAACCCCATTCCCTTTCTTGCACGGCTCTCAGCTCTTTATAGGCCAATTCTGCCTCTGTCTTTTGTGTGTTTTTCCCTGCCTTGTTTTAATGCCAGGGCCTGGGGTCTCTGAGGAAGGGAAAGTGGATAGAGGATGTGGGCCAGGAATGAGTATAGGATCTGGGGCTTCCTGGATGGTGAGGTTGAGGGGTGAGCAAGCACATTCCATTTCCCCCCAGCGTCTGGGCATATTTGGACAACGGGGTGCAGGATGCCATTGGAGTGTGGAAAGCTGAGTGAGCCGTGGGTGTTAGAGAGTGTGGGTGCCTGGGGGGGGGCTGTTATCATGGTGTCACCCTGTGTGTGCCTGTTAGGTTGACACGTCTGTCTTGATGCTGCCTCACTGTCTCCCCCACCCTCTGTCGTGTTTGGATCGTTGGGGTCCTGTGTTTGTCGCCGTGGTTGTGTTGCAGTTCTGAGGGGCCCGAGGAGATGTGTAATTGTGTGTTGGGGTGAGTGTGCAGTGTTGGGTGTCTGGTGTGGCACATTGTGCTGGTGTGCTGTGCCCAGCAGGAGTGTGCCAGGCAGGTGCATCTGTGTCCCACGGTGTAGCTGGTGCCCTCGAGGGGGAGTGGACGTCTGCGTGACAGGGGCACAGTGTGGGTATCTGCAGACACACAGCTCTCCGACCGGCAGCACAGATGCAGGGAGGGAACCCAGTGGCGAGAAAGGCATAAATACATGACAGACATAGAGATGTGTGCGCAGGCCCAGCCTGGATGTGCCAGGGTGGGGTGGGCCGCGAGGGGAGCTTTGGGGAGCAATGGAACAGGGACGGCACAGGGAGGCGGGAGGCGGCAGGCGTGGGGCTGAGAAAGCAGAAGACCAGAGACCTTGGGAGCAGTCCAGGGGGAGGTGGTGTGCAACGGAGGGAGAGGGTTAATGCCTTCCCTGCAGGCTGGCCCTCCCCATAGTCAAGGACAGGAAACTGGGCCTCCTACCCTCCACCCCAGGACGCTGAACCTGGGAGAGTAGTGCCAAGACAGGGACCCAATGCTGAGTTCTCTCACATTATTGGGAGTTTGGGGACTAGAGAGCCAGTGGGGCATGGAGAGAAGGAATTCAGTCCCTAAAGATGCCTGAGGCTGGGCAGCTGCTCATCTGGGGAGGGCGGGGTGCCTCCTGGGGTCTAAGCAGGGCCACTCCTGCTGTCCCCAGGGTTTGCCTTCCCGGATTGGGCCTACAAGCCGGAGTCGTCGCCTGGCTCGAGGCAGATCCAGCTGTGGCACTTCATCCTGGAGCTGCTGCAGAAGGAGGAGTACCAGGGTGTCATCGCCTGGCAGGGGGACTACGGGGAATTCGTCATCAAGGACCCTGACGAGGTGGCCCGGCTCTGGGGCATCCGCAAGTGCAAGCCCCACATGAACTACGACAAGCTGAGCCGGGCCCTGCGGTGAGGGCTGTGGCCTCGTCCCTCCTCCCCTCGTGGGCCCTCTGGGCCCTCCCGGGAGCTTCTCCTGGACTCCCAGGCAGAACCCCTGATCGCGGCCAGGGCTCTCCTCGGGTCTAGTACGTCCCCGAGTGGAAGGCAGGCGAGGAGGAAGGGCCCACACTGTGGGCTGAGCCACACAGGCAGGACCCGGGCCCTGCCTCACCCCACCTTGCTCTGGGACCTTGGTCAGGGGGCTTCTGTGAGCCTCAGTTCCCCCAGCTGTGCTCTGTGGCTGGCAGAGCATGGGCCCGGGACCCTCCCTCCACCCCTTCTCCCTCTCCCCACAGCTACTACTACAACAAGCGGATTCTCCACAAGACCAAAGGCAAGAGGTTCACCTACAAGTTCAACTTCAGCAAAGTTGTGCTCGTCAATTACCCGCTGCTGGACGTGGCGGCAGCCACCACGGGCTCCCCGCTCTTGCTGAGCCCTGGTCCCTTTGGGGGGGGCCCGGGGCCAGATGCTCCTCCCCTCACCCCCGAGGTGAGTTGGGATGCGGGGGTCTCAGAACTGGAGCATTTGGTGTCCCCCAAGCCATGGAGCCCCTGGGGAGGGGTGGCCAGTCTGAGCAGCACCGCCTCCCTCACCTCCCCCTCCAGACCCTGCAGACCCTGTTCTCTGCCCCACGCCTGGGAGAGCCGGGGGCCCGGGCACCCCTGTTCACCCCCGAGACGGACAAACTGCGTCTGGACAGCCCTTTCTCATTCCTGGGCTCTGGTAAGGGCCTGGGTCCCAGGGGTGCCAGGAGGGGGATGCTGCAGCTTTAGGGAAGAGGATGGCAAAGAGAGGGAGGAGACAGGATGCAGGAAGGAGGCGGGGCGGCAAGGCTTGTGCTTGTGTGTGTGTGTGTGTGTGTGTGTGTGTGTGTGTGTGTTTAAAAGCTGGAGAGGGATTTGCGGGGAGGGAAACTGGAAAGGGGGCTGGGCTGGGAGAAGAGCTCTCAGGGGCACTGAAGGACTGGGAAGCCTCATGAGGGTGGGGGGACAGGTGTGGGGGGGACAGTTCAGGGGCCACAGTAAGTGGGTGGCACCCTTCGCTCAGGCCCAGGCAGGCAGCCCTGACTGGAGCAATGGCCCAGCCCGATGCATCCCGTGTCCCTAGGTGCCACCGGCTATTCCAAGCCCCCTGGTCTGCTGGGCCCTTACAGCCGAGCCTTCCCGGAGTACCCCTGGAACTTTAACCCGTACCTCGCCGGCCCCTTCCCCAAGCTGCCTGCTTCTCTCTACCCGCCCCACTTCTACCCCAACCCTCTGGCCAGCTCCCTGGGCCATCTGCCCTCAGCAGGGGCAGGGGGAGGCCCCACGACTGTACCCCTACTGGCTGCCACAGGGGAGGGCCTGGGCCCCGAGCGCCCCTCGGGCCTGGCAGCAGCCCCCCGCCTGGCACTGCCAGGGGCTGGGGGTCCAGAGACCACGCTGGGAGGGAAGGAGGACAGCGACTCGGAGTTGGAGATCACGGATGTCAGCGGCTGCAGCTCTGACAGTGAGGGTGACGAAGGCCTCCCTGTGCCCCCCAAGCCCAAGGGGGGCAAAGGAGGGCTTGGCAGCTGAGCCAGTGTGGGGGATGGGTTCTGCTGGGGCAGGGACCAGGGCCACTGCCTGTGCAGCCTCTCCGTGTCTGGTTTGCCCTCGATGTCCTGCCAGAGGCCAGGGACCAGCCCTCAGCCCCGTCCAGGGCAGGACACGTGGCTGCCCAGTCTTCTTCCCCAGCCCCAGGTTGGGGTCTCACCTCCCCCTCCAGAGAGGCGAGGGAACATGACGGCCTCCAGCCTTCTTCCCAGGCTCCTGTTTGAGGGGGTCCCTACCTGGCCCCACTCCCAAAGTGCAATACGGCGCCCAGCCTCCCCGCCCGCCCCTACCCCCGTGCTGTGACCTGTGTGTTTGTGTGGCTGTGTGTCCCCTGTGCCAGCCCGTCCTGACACCCTCTCTACACAGGCCCCCTGGGGACAGGGTGCTCAGAGCAATAATCC
>NW_005371234.1:401367-402243 GCF_000412655.1 Myotis brandtii | reverse complement strand
ACATAGAATGAATGAACAAGTGGAGAAAGGCAAGAGGCACAGAGGCAACGCGGTGGGTCTGACCCAGGCAGGGGATGCCAATTGGAGAGCTCCAGACACCACGCCAGGGCCCACCTCACCACACAGAGCTCTTCTTAGATAATATATATTAAAAATAAACCTCCAAGATATAAAAACAGAGCAAAGGCACTTGGGGGTGGGAGATGGGGGGGTGGCCCCCCAGGCAATACTGGGATGGCCTGGGAAATGGTGATCACTGTGGTGCCCGGGGAATGAAGCCCTGAGTCCCCCAAGCAGAAGGCCAAGGCCAGCGGGAGGGTGGAGGCGGCAGTGGTCCCAGCTGGACCCCCTCAGACTTGGCCCGAAAGCCTGCGCCCTGTCCGTGGGCCCTCAGGGTGCATATGCTGCGGCAGCTGTGCAGTAGTGGGTGGTGGTCCTCCCGTCTCTCCATCTTGCAGAAGGCCTTGGGGACGTAGGAGAAGAGCAGGAAGGAGAGAGGAGGGAGAGGAGGAGAGACAGAGAGAGACAGACATGGGAAAAGGGGAGAGAAAGGGAGGGTGGGGAGAAAGCAAAAAATGGCCTGAGAAACAGAAACTGACAGAGATGGAGAGACGCGAAGGTGGACTGGGGAGATTCAGAAAAAGGAAGACAGGGAGAGGAGCGGATGTGGAGGGGCCCCTAGTACCCCTTTTCTGGGCAGTGCTCAGCCCCCTAGCTCCCCACTCACCTGCCTGGGGCAGGGAGCCTCAGGTGCAGCCAGACTGGGGGACAGTGTTCTCTCCCAGCTGAGACAAGGTGAGTCGCAGGCGACAAAACTCCTCCTCCACCTCCTGGTTGGGGAGTCATCCATGAGAGGGGCCCTCACCGAGTCAGCCC
>NW_005371234.1:398214-401316 GCF_000412655.1 Myotis brandtii | reverse complement strand
GCACCCCCCTCCCACCTGCCCGCCACCACCTCCAGCTGTTTAATGGTCTCCTCCAGGCCAAGTAGCTCCTCTCGGATGTCCTGGGTCTGTGTGGGGCTCAGGGGGCCGCCCCCTGGGACCCCACCCCCTTCAGGGGGAGGCCTTGCCCCACTGTCTTCCTCTGAGGGGAGCAGGAGCTGCTTCAGGGACAGCACTGGCCAGGGACAAGGGGTCAGAGTCAGAGGCTGGGCTGGGGTTGAGATGGGGGATTCAGAGGGGAGCAGGGAAGAGGCAAAGGAGGGGAGCAGCCAGGGGCCTGTGGGTGGGAGGGAGGGTGGGCGCCAGCCAGGCTGAGCTTGGGCCTGCAGATGGAGCTGAGATGCAAAAGGGAGGGCATAGGCGAGGCCGAGGCGAGGGCTGGGACCGGGTGGGAGGGCACCCAGGATGGAGGTGGGTCCAGGGAGACTGCACTGAAGGGACAGAAGCTGCAGAAGGGCCTGGGGCGGGCATGTGGCTGGCTGGCGAAGCTTGTGGCGGCTGAGCACGAGGCAGGTTGGGAAGCACCAGTCTGGCCCGGCGCAGCCCTGCGAGGAGAGGGGACTACCTTTCTGCAGGGCTTTGGCAGCGAGCTGGCCCTCGGGGCCGGGCCTGCAGAAGGGCTGGAGCGCGCTGAGGGTTCTCTCGATCCGGCCTGGGTGGGGAGCAGGATGGGTGGTCAGATTCTGCCTGGTTTCCTGTGGACACCCCCACCCGCACTGGAGGCCCCTCCAGGCTCACCATCCGTGGGAGGCATCTCTCGGCTGCCACCGTTGCCGTTCTCAGAGCTGCTGAGCAGGGGTTCTCGGGTGCTGGGGGAGGAAGTGCTGGGTGACCCCCACACCCTTGACCTCGGGGGAGGCAGGGGCAGGGAGGGAGACCGAGACAGAGGTCAAGGCTGGGAGGCAGGGAGACAGAGAAGCCTGGCCAGTGAAGGCAGAGGCCTGGGTGGGAGAAGGTGGGCCATGGTGGGGCAGCACACACACGCACACACACATGCACACATGCATGCACATGGACCAAGGCTAGAGTTCAAGTTCTGGGGACACACAAGAAGCCAGGCCCAGCCCCCCAGCCCTCCAGTTCCCCCCCTGCCCTGCTCACCTGCTTGGACTGGGCCGGGGTTTGGGTCGGGAGGCAGGGGCAGGGACCTTCAGGGATCCGGCGGTCTCAGTGATAAGGGCACACCAGCTGGGGAGACAGGCCAGCACCTGGGCAGTCAGAGCCCCCAGACCTTGTGCCAGGGCCTCCCGCCCTCACCCTGTCCCCAGGGACTCAGAGACCGGGCCCTCCTCCTCCGCCTGTTTGTGGAACTCAACCCCCCTTACTTCTTCCGCTCTGACACGGTCTGCGCCACCAGCTCATAGATCTGGGCCTCTTGGTCCCAGGTGAAAATGACGTAGAAGGCTTTGTGATCTGTGAGGGGAAAGAGGCAGCTCGGAGCCAGGCAGCCCTCACAAAGGACCCCGCTGCCCTCCTCCCAGCCTTCCCTCTCATGATCCCACATCGACCCAGGCAGCCCCTCTCCACCACCCTGGCCCCGGGGCAGCTTCTTGGCAACATGTTGGCAAATCCCTTGTCACTGGGCTCCTGGCTCCCACTCCTACACCCCTACAGCCCCCAAGCGCCGTCAGGTGTCTTCAAAATGGCAGGCAGAGCTGGCCAGCCCTGTGCAAACCTGGGGCAGTGTCCCAGCTCACTTGGTAAAACCCACAACATGGCAGGGCCCTGCCCAGTTCTCGGGCTCCCTCCCACAGCCGGCCTCGAGCCTGCCACTGCTCAAACTCTGCTGTGGCCTCCCCTTCGCCAGAATGCGAGATCCCCGGCACTTTGGAGGGTTCCCTGCCCACTCCCTAGGGCCTAGGCAGCCATGCCTTGCGCCCAGGGCCAGGCCTCACCGGTGGCCACCTCCCGGGTCATGGCGGAGGTGAGCCGCAGCACCGGACGCAGCATGGTCTTGCCGTCGGGTGTGGGGGTCAGCGTCCGGCTGTGCGACTTGAGCAGCAGCCGCTCGTCCTGGCGCTGGAGCAGCAGCAGCAGGTCGTCCAGCAGCAGCACGTGGACCTCTGCAGGGGCCTGGCCCTGCTCAGCACCCCGGCCTGAGCACCCCCCCTCGAGGCCCGGCTCGCCGCCCGGGGGCTCACCCACAGCCTTGTCCTTTGTCACCCGCCATGTCAGTGGGCCCTCGTGCACCAGCTTCTTCTTGGTGATGTCCAGGTTCTGGAGGCGGGAAGGAGTGACGGTCAGTGCAGGACAGGGCGGGGCAGGGTGGGTGGAGATGACCATGGGGCTGGGTATCAGTCGGGTCAGGACGGTGCTGGGGGAAGGGGGAGGGGTCAGCGTGGACGGGCCTCTCTGGGTCCCTGGGACCATTGGAGAAGGCCTGGGCAGCAGGGCCAGGGTCGAGGGAGAGGGGCGAGGGCAGGCAGGGTCACCTTGAACTCGCTCAGCATGGGGTCACTGCTCTGCCGCAGGTGGGACAAGTCCAGGCGCCTCTGATAGTCCTTGAGCCGCTGGAGCAGGAGCAGTGTCATAAGTACAAGCCAAGGGCTGGGGCCATCCCACCGTGTCCCCAGGGAGACAAGCCCAGGGTGAGGCCTGACCTCCAGTAACCCTAAAAGGGAGGAGCTGAGGGTTACTCAGCAGAAGTGGCCCCGCGATGGGCAGAGCCGGGCTCACCAGTAGGTCCTCCATGTCCCGCACGGCCTGGTTGACGTGGTGCAGAATCTCTCGGCAGCACTCGGCCGCCAGCTCCACCTTCTCCCGTTCCGCAGGCTCCTCTGTGGGCAAGGGAGGGACCAGCCCTGGTGAGCTCCAAGCCTGGACACCGCTGGTCCCTGGCCAGGGTGGGAGACGGGAGAGCGGGCCCAGCAGGTGGGCGGGGCCGTACCTGTGTTCTGCGCGATGCTTTGCAGGAGCAGGGGGTACTTGGTCAGCCGCTGCATCTCCGTGGGGATCATGTCCTTCAGCTGCAGGCGGCGGCACCGCGGACGGCTCTCGGCCTCCTAAGGGGACAGCAGCGCTGAGGTGGCCCACGCTTGGGCCTAGCCTCTGGGTCAGCGCACCAGCCCCTCCTCCCTGGACCAT
>NW_005371234.1:385222-398122 GCF_000412655.1 Myotis brandtii | reverse complement strand
GCACGAAGGCACAGAAACGAGGCTCCTTGCGCTGCTTGGCTTTAAGCTGCTCTAAGGCAAACGACTGGCGGCTGCAGAAGCGGGAGGAGATTTTCTGGAACCAGGAGCCCTCGGCACCATCGAACTATAGCGAGATTCAGGCCAGAGGGTGTCTCAGGTGGGACATGGAAGCCCAGACAGAAGGACAGAACTGGGGGCCCAGGCCCTTGGCTTCCAGGTCCCTGGCTGTAGGGGGGGGCGGGGAGGGGGTGCGGGTGGAGCTGGGCTGGGCGCTCTCACCCGGGCCAGCAGCACATCTCCAATCTCCTCAATGAGGTAGCCGCTCTCCTGCCTCCGCTTCATCAGGCGATCAAGGAACAGAGCTGTGGGGGGACAGTCAGGATAGGGGGTGCTGTCAGGACCCCCAAGATTGTATATAGAGCCTGGTGGGAGCTGGCGGGGGTGGGGCTGCAGGTGTGTCTGCCTGACCCCTGGAGCCAGTGGGCTATCCCCCTGGAATTTGAGCTCCGGGGGTTGGGGCGGAGTTGATCCCAGTGCTAGACTTGGGGGTCCAGGAGAGCGGGCTAGACCCCCAAGTCTAGGCGCCAAGGCCTCAGAGGAGGAGCCCGGTGGTGGGGTGGGCAGGAGGGCGGTGGCCCTGCACTCACAATGCACCTCGATGAGCTCGTCCAGGCTGGGGAAGATGTTCTGTAGCTCCTCCAGGGGGAAGAAGCCCCCGTCGGCCATGGGCTGGTAAAAGAGGTCGTGCAGCACCCGCAGCATACGCACGTGGGCCGCCTCCGTCACCAGCAGCTCTGTGGGCAGCAGGAAGGAAGTGTGGTTGGGAGGGTGCCGGCTATGGGGGCAGTCTCAGAGGCAGGCTGGGGGGATGAGGAGAAAGGGACGGGATGGGGACAACCCTCTCTGGGTTGAAGTCATCTGCCCCTGAGATCGCCACTGAGGAGGCGCCGGCCCGCTGCCTCTCCTTTCTGGCAGTGGCAGCCAGCCAGGGCGACCGACGTGCCCCAATCTGCCTGGCACCACAGGCTTCCCAGGACATGGGGTGCTAGTGCCCAAACGGGGAAAGTCCCGGGCAAATCAGAACGGCTCGGTCGCCCCATGGCCAGCACGCTGGCAGCTGTGCTCCGTGCCCAACCGTCCAGCAAGGGAATCAGCCTCGGTCTCAGGGACCACGACTCCCTCTGCACTCAGGGTGCAGCCCAGATGCAGGGCCCACGGTGCGTGCTGAGCGCCAGGCCCCGCAGCCCCTCGCTGTGTGTCTGTGCCTCTTTTTCTGGTGAGAACCTGCTATGCTTCGGATGTGGCAGCCACTAGCCCCATGCCGCTCTTCAAGTATTAAATAAAATGAAACACAAACTTCAGTCCTCAGGTGTACTCGCCAGAGTTCAAGTGCTCAACAGCCATTGCGTGGCTGCTGGCTGGCAGTGGCAGCCAAAATAAAATGAAACACAAACTTCAGTCCTCAGGTGTACTTGCCAGAGTTCAAGTGCTCAACAGCCACTGCGTGGCTGCTGGTGACCCTGGTGACGGTGCTGCACAGGCACCGATCGGCATTTCCATCATTCCAGAAAGTTCTGAGAGCACTGCTTATGTTTCGAGCATGTACTTAGGAGGATCTGTGACCTAAAAAGCATTTGCCTACGGCTTTAAAAATCCCGAATGAGGACCTTCTCCAAGTAAACTTCCAAACGAGCTTACAAAGCATCTCTTTTTGCCAAATGCCCTTTATACACACAATTCAAAACCACAGAAAAGAACAAGACAAAAATGAGACTCCCTCACTCTGCCCAGAACCAGCACGACCGATACCTTCCCCGTCTCCCCATGGACCCCCAGCGGCCGAGACCGTGTACCAGCAGCAGCTGCACTCGCTGCTCTCACTCTGCCCCACGTGTGCTAGACACTCCACGCGAACGTCTCATCCCGACAGCCCTTGAGACAGGAGCTATCAGTGCCCACGTCTCACCAACAGGGAAGCAAAGGCTACGCCAGAAATGCAACTGTACACACATCTCCTGCTCCCAGCACAGCACCGTCTGCACTACTACCGTCTTCAGAAACGTCTCCCTGCCGGCAGCACCCCTGCCACAGAGCGGCCCTTCTACAGTTTACGTGAGAAACGGCCCGGCCTCCCGCGCTGCCTGCTGAGACCACAGCAGATGGACAGCTCCCTGCACCGTCTCCTCTGCGGAGGGGGACGCGTCCGCGGGCACACGGCTGGAGAGGGCACTCACCGCTAATGACCTCCTGCCGCTTCACCTGGCCCTTGGGCAGGCTGTGCAGGGTGCCGGGGGGTACGAGCTCCCGCCAGCCGGGGGGTTCTTCTGGTTCCAGCTCCAGTCCTGACCGTCCCGGCTCCCCCTCATCT
Source organism: Myotis brandtii (assembly GCF_000412655.1). Classification (NCBI taxonomy): domain Eukaryota; kingdom Metazoa; phylum Chordata; class Mammalia; order Chiroptera; family Vespertilionidae; genus Myotis; species Myotis brandtii. The sequence goes on along the minus strand of NW_005371234.1, from coordinate 395,754 downwards.
CCGGGCTCAGGGCTGTGGGACAGAGGCCTGGTCAAGGCTCGGCTTAGGGTGGCCCAGAGAGGAGACGTGACTCCTAGTGTCCACCCCGCCCCACCTCCCCCCACTTGTCTTCAGCATCTGTGCCTCCAGGTGGCCCATGCTGCAGAGCAGCCCAGATTTCTAGAAAGAACCGTCCTACCCTCTCCTGGAACCACTGCAGGCCTTCAGTGACCTCAGCATCGATACCCAGTTCTCTGTGACTCTGTCACTGACCCTCCCCCTTGCCCCCCATCCTCCCAGACTCTCCAGGCTGACTCAGTGGTTGGGGCGGGGTGTTGGAGTGACGTACGTGGCTCGTCGGGCAGGGCCAAGCACGGCCGTGGCAGAGCTGGGGTCCATGTCCACGTCGCTCCGGGAGCGGCCCCCACCCCGGCCCTTAGCCCCGAGGCTGCCCCGGGAAGGCCGGCGGCGGTCACTCACCCGCAGGCTCTCCGAGCGCCCCAGACGCCCCGATAGCCTGGACCCCGAGGCCAAGGATAGAGTCAGGCAGAGGCCAAGACAAGGACAGAGACGAAGAAAGACCAGGACAGGGACAGGGAGAGACCAGGACAGGGACAGACGGGGAGAGAACAGGACAGGGACAGGGAGAGACCAGGATGGGGACAGGGAGAGACCAGGACAGGGACAGACGGGGAGAGAACAGGACAGGGACAGGGAGAGACCAGGATGGGCACAGGGAGAGACCAGGACAGGGACAGATGGGGAGAGACCAGGACAGGGACAGGGAGAGACCAGGACGGGGACAGGGAGAGACAAGGACGGGGACCAGGACAGAGATCAAACATGCAACAGAAGAGAGGAGTCAGAAGGAGCAGTGGCATATAGGGGTGCTCAGTGGGGGTGGTCAGGAAGGATACGGAAACTTGGTGGGGAAGGGAGGGGAACCCAGTGTGGAACTCAGGACTGACCCCTCCCTTCCCTGAGGTGGGGGTGGGGGCAGAGCCAGGAGTTGGGGGTGGGAGAAGGGGGATTTTAATACTTAGCTCTTTGGCTGGGAGGGTGATGTCCCCACCCACCCCTCTTAGGGGTGAAGGGGAGTGGGTGGCCCATGGGGAGAGGGGAGGGGCTGGGAGAAATGGGGGAGGGGCTAGCCCTGCCCCATGACCCAAGGCCCAGGCACCCACCTCTTCCACTTTCTGGGGAGAGAGGGGCACAGGGTCAGAGGTGGACCCGAATGGAACCCAACTCACCTCCCCCATCCACCAAAGGGTCCCCAAAGCGGCTGCACAAGGACAGGCAGGGGGCAGAGCCTGCCCCCCCAACTGTGAGGGGGACAGGGCCCCCAGGCATGGAGCACAGAGGACTGGGGGGCTGAGGGAAGGGGCACCAGAAAGCAGGAGCAAGGCCGCAGGGCTGAGGCTTAAACGAGCAGAGGGAGGGATGAAAGTGAAGGGGTGAGGGGAGAGGGGCCAGTTAAGGGGTGAAGGGCATGGGAAGGAGGAGGAAAAGAGTGGGAGGAGCAGAGGCAAATGAAAGGAAAGAGGAAGGAGGAAGGAGAAATAATTATAAAAAAGAAGAGGGAAAAAAGGAAAAAGGAATGAAAGATGACGAAAGGGGGAAGAAGGAAAGAGGGAAGATAGAAAGGGAGAGCAGGGCAGAGTGAAGGTGGCTTGGGGACAGCAGGTGCAAATGGCAGCAAGACCCCCACGCCCATCCGCCCAGGCCCGATTCCTGCGCTCAGCACCCCAGCCTGGGTACCTCTCTGTATCAGGACCCTCCTCGGTGCTCTCCAGGGGCGCTGGGGGCTCCAGGCTGGCGGGGCCCTGCGGGGGCGGGTCCCCCAGCTCCGGGGAGGCCTCACCTGTGGCCGGGGGAGAGCAGAGCTGGCTGGGAGGCCCTTTGACAGAGACTCCGCTCTGGGGGTCTGTTTCTTCCGCCGTGGAATGAGGGGTGGAGACCATCCCCGACTGCCCCATCTAGTGCCTGGCAGACACCAAGTGGCTGCTCTGTACACTCATGGGGGACGGACAGACGGAAAGGCCTCTGAGAACACAGCTGGGGCCCACAGAACTGGTGGGGAGACTGGATGCTCTGCTCGAAGCCTCCATATCCATTTGTTCGCCTGACCCTCAGCACGGACTTTCGGGAAGAGGACACATACACCCCATTTAGAGATGAGGAGCTGAGGCTCAGAGAGGGGATGACTGCCAAGGTACAGCAAAGGCAAGCCTCAGAGCTGGGCTTTGAACCTGGGCCCGGCCAAGCAGCTGAGGTCCCAGGGCCTGAGCGCCACACAAGGATTGTGAGAAATGAAATTCATGGGGCTGGCGGCTCACCATCTAAGGGGGCTGATTGGCAATGTACTCAGAGAGGGTTCTGGGAAATGAACCCACGGGGGTGATGGGAAATGTAGTCCAAGGATGTAGGCAACATCACCAGGACAGAGGTCAGAGCCTGGGAGGAAAGCCGAGGAAGGAGGGTGGCTTTACGAACAGCACTGGTGACTGGGAGCAGAATGGGACATTTGGGGAGATCTGAGGGGGGTATTGCCATGGGGACCAGCAGACTCACCTGGTTCCCGGTCAGGACTGTCCCCGGACACAGGTTGCAGTGAAACTCCAGGGGAGTCCTGCCCAGGGACCCCAACATTCCGGTCCCGGGAGGGCACCCCCAGGCCTCCCTTCCGTTCTGTGAGGCCTGGCTTCTCAGCTGGGGAGACATTAAGGGAGAAGGGGGGAGATGAGATCCAGTAACTAATCCACAGCGGCCGGGGCATCGAGATGCTGTGCTCCAGCCGTTCCTCTCCACCCGGGAGGCCCCCCTCCTCCTGCAGACCCAGGAGCCCAGCCCCCGGCCCCCTCCGCCCTCAGACCCATCTTCCCCTCTTAGGTTCCCAAAATGGATGCTCTGGCTTCAGGAACATTACCATCAGCCTCCGTTTTGAGGTGTCGAAAATCTGGGGCTGAAAAGAGAGACGGGACCAATGGGACCTTAAGATAGGGGGAGGCGGTGTGTTGGGTGTGGTGGGGGAGGCAGTGTGTTGGGGGGAGGCGGTGTGTTGGGTGTGGTGGGAGGGGCTGAAAAGAGAGACGGGACCAATGGGACCTTAAGTTGGGGGGAGGCGGTGTGTTGGGTGTGGTGGGGGGAGGCAGTGTGTTGCGGGGAGGCGGAGTGGTGGGTGTGGTGGGAGAGGCGGTGTGGGGAAGTCAGGGGGGGCGGGCTGGGCACCTCACCCTGGGGCTCTCCCCGGTTCCATCGGGCAGCGTCCAGGAAGCTGCTCAGTCCTTTCTTGGTCTTGGTGGGCTCATCTGAGCGCCGGTTTTCCTTCACCTGCGAGAGGTGGGGGAGGGCAGAGGGGTGGTATTTCTGAGCCACTCACATAGAGGAGCTGGGCAGGGGCAGAGTCATGAGGCTCCCACGGGCTCTCTGGGGAGGAAAGGTCCAGGTTTGAGCGCTCAGGGAAGCACCTTTTTCCGGAAGAAATTCCTCCCCGTCTTCTTGTCCCCGCTCTTGGTCCGCACCCCGAGGTGGCGCATGTACAGGCTGATGGCGTTGACCACAGCGGCACTGTGGGGAGGGGACAGTAAGGACCTCACACGCTGACCTGCACACTGCGTCCCCACAGCCTGACCCTCCGAGTTCGCTTCCCACCCCAACCCCACACCACTTCCTGCTGCACATCTCAGGAAGGGGCGAGGGCTCCAGGGGACAGGACCAGAGTTGTGGCTGAACCCGGACCCCACGCCCCAGCCTCCTCCCTGGGGCCCAGGAGACTAAAACGCCTGTCTTGCTGTCCTCTGCCTCCATCACCTCTTTTCTTCATCGGTAGAGATGGTATGTCTGTGAAGAAGGAAAAGAGAGACAAGCTTGCTAAGCCTGGGGTCCCTGTCTACCCAGCACAAATGTCCAGTGGCTGTCCCTCTGAAGCTGGGGCAGGACAGTGGAGCGGCAGAGAGGGCGCTGCCGAAGCAACGGGGAAGGAGAGAGATGATCTCATCCGGGTGCAGCCAAGGACAGGAGTGACAAGGACAAGACCCAAGTGCCAGGCCTGAGTAGAGGCCTTGGACAGGCCTGGAAACTGGGAGACCCCACCGCTAGGAAGAGAAGATGAAAAACCAGATGAACTAAAATGCCAGGGCTGTAGGACCCAGAAGTCAAGGGAAGATGCTAAGAAATGAATGTGGAGCTGCAGAGGGAGCCCTGAAATGGATGGGGCAGCTGGCGAGGGGCTGGCCCACTCACTGCATCTCCTCCAAGTTGGCCAGCAGCCGCTCCGCCACCAGCCGCTCCCGGGCCTCGAAGCTGGCGCGATCCCGCCCCACCCAGGCCTCCAGCTGGGTCAGCTCCTGCTCCCAGGGTGTCATGCCCATGAGCCGCTTGGATCGGAAGTCCTCCAGCTGCCGGCTGATGGCTGCCTGCTGGCTCTGCACCACCTCCTGCACGAACTGCCGCTGGCTGTCCTCGGAGATGAGGTCAGGCCGCGTGCGGTCTGCAGGGATAGGGGTGAGGCTGGGGGCCAGTTTCCCGGGCCTTGGTTCCCCACCCACCCTCGGACTCCAGCAGTCATGCTTCCTTGGGCTGCTTCTTCAGGAGGAAGAAAGGAATCTCCACTGACCGAGAGCACGGTGTGTGGCCTCCCGCCCTGGGCCTCCCGCGAGGCCTGGCCCCTGCTAGACCCCCTCCCTCATCCTAAAGTCCCCTCTCTTCTCCTTACCAAGTTCAAAGGCGACAGCGGAAGGGACAGACACCCGCAGAACCTGCTCAGGAGAGAGGATGGAGTGAAGGGGAGGACTGGGCAGTGATGGAATGGCAGCCTAGGTGCCCTGAGGAATGGTGGTCTGAGGGAGGAGCGGCGGGAGGAGGGCCAGGCTGGCACAGGGGCTCCCTGCCCAGGCTGTCCTTCCCATTGCCCTCAGCAGGACGGGGGCGGGGAGGCAGAGGGGACCGGGCCCCTGAAGGTGTCTCACCGCGGTCTTCTCCAGGAAGCTGTGGTAGAAGTCGAGGAAGGCCTTCTTGGCCTCCTTAGGGCCCAGAGAGCCCAGCAGGTCCGCGTGCAGGCAGCAGAGCTGGGGAGACAGAGGTGACCTGTTCTCCCTCCCGGCCACCCGAACCGCAGCTCCGCTTGGAAAACCTCGGGGCTCACGTCCTCTCGAAGTGTGCTCCCTGATCTCCACAGCCCCACACCCAGGCCAGGCCTGCCTCTCTCAAAGCCCTCCCTGGGGCAACCATGAGCATCTGGTAATTTCTCTCCTGTGGAATGGTTCTCTGTGGCTCTGCCTGCCCGCTGCTGCCACTACCACCCGACACCTTCTAAACCCTTTATAAACACAAACCTGTTGGCTCATAGGGACGTCGTCCCAACTCACAGATGAGAAAGCTGAGCTCAAGTTTACTGACGCTCACACAGCCGGCAAGAGGCAAAGCTGGGGCTGGAACCCAGGCAGCCTACCTCCCTAGACTCCATTGCCTAGAGATGCTGTGAGCGACTTGAGGGTTAGGGGGGGCGGGGGCGGGGGTATAGGTGCTGATTCATCTGTGTCTCAGGCAAGCCCAGTGTACAGCAGGCCCTGCTGAGGGGGGCCCACTTATTCATTCATGAAGCACCTCCCTGGACCGCCCTGTGCTGGGAGATGCTGGCAATGCAGTGGGGACTCCGACCTGTCCTGACTCCTGGGGGGCTCTCGTCTCAGTGCACTAAGGACTCAGCCCATTGGGGATGGGACTCCGTAAACACTTTCAACAAATATATCACCCCCACCCCAACCCAAGGCAAAAACTCCATGAAAGGCCATTGGGAAGCAGCCCGGGACCACAACGATCCCTCCGCTGCTCCCCCAGCTGGCGAAGTGAGGGAACGGCATGAGGACAAGTCTCAAAATGCCGAGGCCTCTGGGTCACCTGAGCCAAGCCCTGGCCCTCAGGCCGCGGGTTCTACTCTGTGGAAGGACATGGCTGAGTCCCCAGCGCTCAGTTCTAGACACCCCAGGCTCAGGAGGCCGGAACCTCCATGCACCAGGCGAGGGTCTGCACTTTTCTGGAGAGAAGGCAACTTCCTAATCTCCTGCCGGTTTCTGAAGCCTCAGTGTCAGTCTACGTGCCCTTCTTTCTGCATCCCCTGGGCGCCCCTCCCTAGCACTTCTGCAGTCCCCTCGTCTTCCGGAGGGACCTGCTGGGCATTTCCAGTCCAGCCCAGTGCCCTGGGCTAACCCTGCTCTCAGCCCGTGCAGAGCTGCACTGGGGCTTCCTGGGAGGGGCTGCTGTCCACAGAGCTTCTTCCTTCCTACATCACCCGCGGGGTCCTCTGGACTCCCAGGTGTCTTGCACAGCATGGCTCTGCACCTGCAGCTCGCAGGTGTTTCCAACACAGGTTTCTGGATCGCCAATTATCTGCCTCGAGGGCTGCTTGTGGTGGTTGCTTGTTTCTGAATCAAGGCTGGTGCACCACCTGGATCTGAGGAGGCTGATGGATGCGCCAGCCCGCAATGACTGACTGGGTTCAATTTCTGGAGTCCACGGGGTAGTCCGCAGGGATGGGTGACACGGCCACAGGCACAGGAGGGGATGGGCATGGCTTCTCCCCGGCTCCGGGATTCTGTTGCTCTCTCATGGCCCTGCTGTGTGTGCTCTCCCAGCCTGCACTCCAAGCTCACTGAGATTCATACGGGCACCTGCAATCTTGTCTGGACCACACAGTGGTCCCTCGGGCTCCCTCATTCTAGATCTGCTTTCTGGATCTATTTTCTAGACCCTCCTGGCTCATCTTCACTGGCCTAACCCACTGACCACTCTGGCCTGGCCCAGCCCCACCCTGCCTGTGCCTACCCAGCCCCATCCTCACCAGGGGTCCTGGCTCGAACTGCAGGGCCACGTGCTGCAGGAGGGCCATCAGGTGGGCTGGACGCCGCTTCACCTGCTCCAGGCTCTGGAACTGGCTGTTTTGCTCCTCTGGGTTCTGAGGGTGGGAATGGGGGTGAGACTGTGGGGAGAAGGGGGGCCTTGGGCTTGACCCTGCCCCTTCCCTGGCACTTCCTGATGGATCCAAGCTGGGAGGAGGTGTCTATGCTGTAGAGGTGGCAGCAAGGCAGGTGAGAGATGAGGACATAAATTACAAGAGATGGGAAGGGGTTCTCTGCTGTAATTGGGGAGCAGCGATAAAAATCGGGGTTAGAGTAAAAAGGCTGGGATCAAGAATGGGATGGGGAGACGAGGAAGGAGGCACCACGAAGACGAGAGAGAAGGGCTTTGAGAGGCTGCAGCGGGACAGCATCTGAGGACAGAGAACTGGACCTGAGGTGGGAGGGGACACTGAGGATGGGATTTGAGGGGCGGGGGCCCCAGGGACAGAAGCTTTCCCTCTCCCAACTCCTCACCGCCTCCAGTTCGTTCTCAAAATCCTCGTCCTCGGCCCCAATGATGCTGACGGGCACCAGGCCAGGCCGGGGGGGCCCTGGGGCCTGTGGAAGAGGAGGGTTGGCTTCAGCCCACAGTGCTCCCCACTCACAGTCCCCCAACCTCCTCACCCCTTGGCTCTCTCCACTCACCGCCCCTCGGACCACGACGCTGTCTGCCTCCATGGGCTCTGCAGGGCTGGGGGAAGAGGAGGAGCCGTGGTTAGGCGATGGGAGGAGGTGGCACAGGAGGTTACTCACAGATTCCTGGCCCAGGTGTGAAGGTGAGTAAACAGCCTTTCCCCATCTGGGCCTCCACAGCTCAATGGGGCCTCTGTGTGGCGACAAAGAGCCCTTCAGAGGCCAGCCAGGGCGGGGAGCCCAAGGACAGGGAGACTTGTTGGGGGAGAAGCTGGAGTCCCAGGAGCCTGGGTCCATGAGAGCTGTGGCCGTGAGAGCCTGCAATTTTGGGGTCCCTAATGCAGGAGGGGGCTGGAGCTCAGACTCTGGGATCCGAGGGAGGAGGGGCTTGGGGCTGGGCCCAGGGGAGGCAGGGCTTGCAGGCCAGCAGAGTTGGGAAGGTTAAAGGGAGGTAGGAGGTATATAAATGGGGTGTGTGGGGGCTCTCTTCTGATCTGTGACAGGCTTGGGGCAGGATGTTGCCTCTGAACCCACCAGCCCCACTTCCTGTGACAGGAAGTCACAATGGCAAATCCCCCAACCCCCAACTCTCTCCGCATAAGAAAACAAACTCTGAACCCTTCTTCCTCAAGGACCAAGAGTACCCCAACCCAGGAGTTCTTTCCCTCGAGGATCTGACATATTTCTGGCTTTCAGTCCCAGAAAAACAAGGAACAGTCCTCAGACAGCTCATCCCCAAGGTGGGTCTGTCTCCCTTGCCTGTGTCCGTCTGTCTTGCTGGCTCTCCTTTCTCCAGACAGCACTCCCTGGCTATATCTCCCTTGAATCTACCTCATCTGTGCCTCTCTTCCTCATTCTCTCTCTCCCTTCCTTCAGACCTGTCTCATTTTCCCCACTGTCTCTGCCCCCTCTCCCTCCTCCCGACCCCATCCTGCATCTGTTGCTCCCTGCTTTTCCCTTCACTGTCCCTGCCTCTGTCTTCCCACATTGGGTTCTGTAGCCACTGTCCCTGCACTTCTGAGTCAGTGTCTCATATCTCATATCCCATGTCATCTCCCTTAGAGTCTCCACTTCTGTGTCTTCCCACCGATATCTTCTGTGTCCTTAATTAATCTGACTAATGTCACAAGAGCCCATGTCAGGCGGGAAGAGCTGTGGAAACAAGAGTGGGGTGGACCAGTGGGGGAGGGGGGGGAACTTCTCCCCACAGCCCAGAGCTATTTATAACCCTAGTTGCCTGACACCCACCCTTCCCCCTCTTCCATAGGCCGCCTCCCTAACCCTCAGTAAATGGCAGCTGTGATTTTGATTATGATCATTAAACAATGATGCTTCCTGGAGTGTCCAAACGCCATCCCATGGGGTTCCCCCGAGCAGCATCACTTTTATTCTTTTCCATAAAGGGTATGTGTCCAACACCCAAATTTGAGTAATTTAAGATTTGAGCGTTGTTAAATGTTCACATAAATAAAATTGCAAACCAAGGCAGAAAAATAATAGTAATTATTTATTATGAGAGCTAAACTTACACAGCACTTACAGGGTGCCGGGCACTGCTCCGAGGGCTTCTCACACAGAGCTCAACCCTCATAGCCACGAGCAGCCCATGCTATCGTGACTCCCACCAGAGAGGGAAAACCTTCACTGGCTGCCAGCTCAGACTTCTGGGCTGGAAAACATGACCATGAACATGGAGAGTCCATGCTCGTCCCGCTAAGGAGTGGACAGGTTCAACAGAAGCAGGGAGATTCCAGAAGAGCACAGGTTATCTGAGCGAATGCCAGGCAGGCCCCCGAGTCATGCACTTGGCAAGGATTATCTCCTTGAAATAATGACTAAGGCTTAATGTGCACTAAGTGCCATTAAGTGGCAGCACTACTGCTTTATAGGTATTAACCGACTTAATCCTCTCAGCGACCCCATGAGGTCATTATCATCACCCCCATTTCACAGAGGAGGAAACTTAGACACAGCTCATAAGGCACAGAACAGGACTCAGCCCCAGGCGGTCTGGCTTCAGAGTTTATGCAGTTAACTACCAGAAAGTGCTGCTTCGGAGCATGGGGAACCCCAACCTTAGGAAACTAAAATCTGAACCGAAGCCGAGACACACGAGAATGGTCTGGGAAAGTCAGGGATATGTGGGCACTGTGGCCTGGCAGGAATGCAGGCTGGACTCCGCTGTGCCACAGAGGGTTGGGGCTGAGGGAGGATGGGGGAGCGAGGTTGGCTGCTTAGGGGGCAGGGGGGATGAGGGGCTGCCACAAAGGCTGAAGCTGAAAAATGGATCTGTAGGCAACTGACAAGGCCTGAGGCCCAGCAGAGGGAGTGCTCTGTGCATGGAGCTGGCGGGGGTCAGGGCAGGTCTAGGGGTGGAGATCCTAGAGCAAAGCTGGCACACGCGGGGGCAGCATGGGCACCTGGGTTCTCTGCAGGGCTGTCTATAAGATATTGAATGGATGGTCCTGGTCTCTAAGAACCTCTGGGAGACTTGTAGAACCTAAAATATAGTGATTCCCTAAGGGGCCCTGATTCCATCTGACACATGGTGGGTCACACATGATCATGAAACCATGGAGAAAGCAGCCAGTCTATGGGATCTCTGGAGACTTAAAAGGGGACCAGAATTCTAGGGGCCTGTGGTGGATCTACAGGGCCCTGGAATCTAGGGGATGCTACTGACCCCCTAGTTGGGGACTCCACGTCTGTAAGGAGCCGGGTCTCCACAGGGGGCTAGCAGAAACCTGGGGTGTCTGTAGAACCTTGTATCTACATGGAACGTGGCGGGTCTACACGAGCCCCCAAAGCTATATGGGACGTGGCGGGTCTACATGGGCCCCAAATCCTACAGGGAACGTGGCGGGGTGCACTTCCAGGGATGCTGGGGCGGACGTGCGGAGTCACGGTCTAACGCCCGCGGGGGCCGCGTCCCTCACCTGCTCGGGGTCGGAGTAGCCACCGCTGCTGCCAGGACCGAAGCCTCCGCGCGCCGGCTCCCGGTCCCCCCCCCCCCCCCTCCAAGCC
>NW_005371234.1:383306-385103 GCF_000412655.1 Myotis brandtii | reverse complement strand
CGCTCTAGCCGCCTCCGAGGCCACCTTTGATTCTAACTCCACTCCTCCCGCCAGCCGCTCTAGCCCGGCTCCTGACAGGTGACTCTATTCCTCCTGCCGGACGCTCTAGCTCCGCACTGCGCCACGCTGGCCAGATGGGGCCGCTCTGGCCTGCCTCGGAGGACTGGCGTTTCCGCATCTCGACTGCTCCCGTCACTCCCCTGGGCCCCGCCTCCTCTCGGGCGGGAGGTGAGGAGGGCTCCAGACCGACAGCCAGGGCTCAAGCTGAGATCTCAGAGGCACCTCGGCCCGTGGGTTCCCGGACGGGGCTCCCCACCCTGTCTTGCCTCCCTAACTCGGAGATCAGTTGAATTCCCGACGCTTGTACATGCAGTCTCCCCGCACCCCCACCCCCACCCGGCACACTTTCCGCTGGTCTGGAAAGCAAAAACCCTGAGTTCGAGCGTACCTTACCCCCCCGACACGCAGTGTAACCTGGAATAAGCAATCACTTCTTTCCGGGCCTCAGTCTTCCCATCTATACAATGGGCGGAGTCCGCCAGCTCTGTCCCCCCACAACCCAGCTCTCAGGGTATAATTAGTGGCCCAGAAAAAGAGATTTCCAAAAACGCTTTCAAACAGCTCTCGGCAACTTTCAGCTTCGCAGCGGCCTACGACGTGGGTTAACCGTCGTGTTTTTTTCTCCCGGGTCCGAAAGCAAGCGGGTTAGCAGACGGCGCTCGGCGGAAAGCACCTGCGGGTTCAAAGCCCAGCGCCACCGCCTCACGTGTGTGCCCGGGGCGAGGCGGCTCGGCTCCCGGGCCTCAGTTTCCCCACCCGCACCGTGGGCGTGACCTCCATCCTCCGCGGGACAGTTGGAGGCCTTGGCCCCGCCTCGCACGCCTCGCCCTCAGCTATTGCACCTGACAGGTGTTCGTCCTCCTCTTTTTGTCCCTTTGACAGGTGGGGAAACTGAGGCCCGGGGAGGGGCTCTGCACAGCATGGCCCGGGGGGAGTCCCGATCCAGGCCTCAGCTGCTGCTCTGGAGAGGGGCCACGGACCCTGCCTGGCCTGCCCCTCGGGTGGAGAGCACAGTGGACAGTAACCTGGGGTGTAGTGAACTCCGGGGGGTGGGGTGCAGAACAGCCTGGGAGCCAGTGCAGACACCGAGGTCTCCGTGTCTCACAGATCGGTGGGCCACCTCTGGGAAGGGGCCTGGAGAATCCACCAAGGATTAATGGCAGGGTACCTTCGGGGGTCCCCGCCCGGCGGGCCGCGTCCGCCTCCGGCTGGCAGCTCCCCCTTTCCGTCCGCCTCTCTGTGTTTCTGTCCGTGTCCCTCCCTCCCTGTCTGTCTGTCTCTGTCCCCTGTTCTCCGTCCCCTCCGTCTCTGTCTCTTTCTCCCTCGGCGCCTTTTTCCCATCGGGGTCTCTGCCGAGCCATCCGACTCCCTCCCCCACCTGTTGCTTTCCTCTCTATGTCCATTTGTCCGCGGACCCTTCCCTCCATCGCTTTCTGCGGTCTCTGACTATCTCCTCTCTGATCTCCTGTCCTTCTTTGTCCTTCACTTGCCCCGTCTCTGTCATTCAGTGTCTCGGTCTTTCTCCCTCTATCTCAGAAACTGCATATCCGTGCCTCTGTCATTGCCCCTCCGTCTCTCCCCTTCCCCAAGTTAGGGCCACAGACTCTCCAAATCCCCTGCCCCAACCCACTCCCAGGGAACAGGTATGGCCATAGGAGAATTCCTTGCCAGTCCCCTGTGATTCTGAGACTTAAATATGCATAAATACACGTGGTCACCTCCACCCCCTCCTGTCCC
>NW_005371234.1:367570-383258 GCF_000412655.1 Myotis brandtii | reverse complement strand
CTCAGGGAAGACATGGCCTGGGGTGGAGCCTTCTGCAAGACACTTCTGTTTCTTTCAGGGGGCAGCCAGGATTGGCTACTGCTATCAGGTAGCGGGAGAGGCAGAGGGGGGTGAGGAAGTGTAAGGGGGTGTAAGGGGGAAGGGTTGGGCAGAATCCTGGGTCTGAGGGAGGAGGGGACTAGAGGCCTGGGTTGCGGGTCCCAGGGGACAAGGGTGGGCGTTCCCCGTGAGATCCATGACTCCTGCCAAGGTCTGCAGTTGGGAAGCATTTATTATAACTAAGTGGCCATGACAGAGCAGGGAGGAGGGAGGTGACACTGAGGCTGCCACAATCAGTCCCCTAGAGGCAGTGATTAAGGGCTCATTACCAGCGGGGTCAGTGAGTGGGTGGGAGCTTGGAAAAGGCAGCAGGGAGAGGAAGGAGGAAGCTCGGACACTCCCAAGGGGGAAGTTGAGGCGGGACCCTCCCGGGAATGATTGTGAAAAGGGCTGGTTCCAGGGAGCAGGGGAGACATAGCAGACGGGGGCTGGTCACGGCTTCTCCAGCTGGACGTCTCCGATGTGGAGGCTGCCCACGTCCTGGTAGGTGCCCTGGAGGCCCCGGGAGATGTCCTCGTACATGGAGCAGTCATCAAGGTTCAGGCCCTGGAGTGCACATGTGGTGGTGGGCCTCAGTGTCCTGATGCCTGGGCCCCTACCCCAGAGGACCCCCATGAGGCCCCCAACGCACCTGCTCCTAACTTGTGCCCACCCTCCACTCACCTCATAAAGATTTTCATCTTCGTAGTCATCCCGGGTGTCCACTCCGAACTTCATGTTCTGCCATCGTTTCTGTGGGGGGTGGGAGTCTCAGTGGGTAGGGGGTATGTTTTCAGGCCCTTCTAGATGTCAGAAGGGCTTTCCCAGAGCCAGTAAGGGACCTTGCTCAAAGGCACAGACAGTACTGGTAAGTGGCACGGCTCTCTGGGTCCAAGCCAGTGTTCTTTTGGCTGTCTCCACTGCCCAATTGTTCTCCATGAATCACAACATCAGTAGTAAATAGCTATGGTTGCCCTGTGGCCTAAAGAAACTGCAGGTCACAGCGGCTGGGAGGATCCCCAGCCCCCATCTTCCCTGGCCTTGGCTACATCTGGAGGGCTACAGCACTCCTGTGTTGGGGAGAGTAAAGCACCCTGAGGGGGTGGGGGGTGGGGGTGGGGATAGAGTGAGAATATCCCTAGAGAAGGGCAATGATGACAGCCATGGGGAGACTGAGCAAGGGCAGCGCCCCCAGCACCATGTAAAATCCTGTCATTGTATTCATTTGTTTACCACCCGTGTGCCCCTGTGTGTGTGTGTCGGGGGGAGGGCTGTCATTCTCCCAAGTTTTGGCGGGGACCCTCAGACTCCAAGGGCCTGGTCCCAGGTGGCTCACCCTGAACAGCAGCAGTGTCCCGGGCACCACAGCGCAGAATAGCAGGATGATCCCCTCCGCTGTGATGATGTTGTTCTTGGTGCCCTCCCCCATGTCCAGGAAGGGTCTGGGAGCCGGCTCTGTGAGAAGGGGGTGCTGCTCAGAGCCCTGGCTCCTGGCCCTCTTCCCGGCCCCGCCCCTAGCAAGGCCCCACTGAAGCCCCCACTCTGCAGGTGAGAAATGGGTAAGTGTGTGGGAGCCGGGAGCAAGGATGCCCATGATGCAGGCACTGGCTCCCTCCCCACTTCCCAGACAGGAGGCCTAGAGTCCCTGGCACTCACCACGCACACGGAGGTAGGTGCCACAGGAGCGCCATTCCGTCTTGTTTTCCAGAGCATGGCACCTGTATAGGCCTCCGTGGCTCTTGTTCACCGATGAGATGATCAGCTCACCATTGCTCTGGCCCCAGTCATGGAACTGAGCGGGCCACGTGAAGTTGCTTTGGAGAATTCGCCACCAGGTGACGTTAGGGCGGCTGCCGTTATGCAGGCATGGGAGGCGGGCCTCCTCCCCCAGGATCACCGTCACCGATGGCGGGCCCCTATCTACCCACAGGGTCTGGCCCCCTGGGCCTGCAAAGAGGCAGGTGGCTCAGGGACTGTGGATGGGATCACAGGCCCCAGCCCCAGCCTCTGCAGCCGCAGCACTCCTGCGTGTGCGGGGGGGAGTATGAGGACCCTCCTGGGGGAGGAGAGGGAGGTGTGGGGCACAGAGGACACACGGTGTTGGGCAGGGAGTGAAGGGGCACCTAGGGAAGGAGAGAAAGGTAGCCCTGAGAAGAGAGAGGACATACCTTGGGGGGGGGTGGTTTGAGGACGTCCTGGGGGAGGAGAGTAAGACACCTGGATGGTGACACAGCCCCGGGTGCCCGCTCTCCAGTGCCACCTCTTGCATTTGGATACTTAGTTCCCTGGTAGCAGAGGGCCCCTGCCCAGGCAGCGACTTCCAGAATCAGTTTGGGCATCACCTCCTCCTGAAGGCTTTCCTGGCCCCAGCCCAGCCCCACACTTGACACTATCTTTCATTTTCAAAAAACCCTTAGAAGAAGGTTCTCTCCTTATGCCATTTTTCAGGTGGGACAGCAGAGGCCCAGGGCAGCAGGAGTGGGGAGGAGGGGCGCTAGGGGAGGGCAAACACCAGGCCTCCTGGGCCTCTTCCTGCTGGTGTTGGGTCTGCCTTGTCTGGTGTCTCTGAGCCCACCCCTATTCTCTGTAACGTGCACGTGTCAACCTGGGGGTCAGGGGTTGAGTTTAGTCCTTGGGCTGGGGGTTAGGGGAGCCTCTCGGCAGTGTGGGTGGTTAGAGGGAGCTGGTGGCCCAAATGCGCGTGTTCCCCTCCCCCCCCCCACCTCAAGCCCCAGCTATCAGAGCCAGTCCGTATGGCTGCTCCCCCTCCTCTGGGGAGGGAAGGAGGGAGTTGAGGAAGAGACAAGAAGGAAGAAGTGGGGCAGAGGCAGCAACCTCAAGGTCAGGGGCTCCATTCCTGGCTCCCAATGTAACCTCGCGTGACCAGCTGCCTTTCTGAGCTCCTGGGTCAAACAGGTGGTCATAGCCCTGACAGCTGGCGTCGCTGAGGGAGGATGGTATCATGAGGCACCCCACCTCCAGCACGGAGAAGGGGCTCCCTGTGCAGAGGGTGACTGGGATTCCAGGCAGAGAAAGGGAAAGCTTTTTCTTCACTCTGAAGCTGAGTGCACCCCAAGGTCCCCTCCTGCCCCCAGCTCTGAAGCTCAGTCAAGGGCAACCCTAGTTCCTCATTTTGACCTGAGGGACAGGGTAGGGAAGGCACTCTGGCTCCTGCCTCCCTCCATGAGGCGGCAGATGCCCCTTTAACATCGCTGAGCCCCCTCCAGCCTCCCCGAGGCCTGTTTGGAACAGTCAAGCCCACAGACAGATGCAGTTTCTACAGAGGCCTTTCCCAGTTCCCCTCCTGCTGTCTCCTCTCTGCCTGTGCCCTCTCTCCAGCCTCCCCAGTCCCTCCTCCTCTCCCAAGTACCCGCCTGTTAGCCACATACCCAGGCCAGCAGCGGAGATCAAGAGGAAGAAGATGATGCCAGGCGGCGGCGGCGGGACTTGCAGGACTCCGGAACCCCCAGGCATCTTCTCCCAGTGGGTTGGTTCGTCTGGCTTGCAGCAGTCCTGGGGTACCAGATCCCACCTCCGCAGGCCCCAAACCCCACCCCACTTCCTGCCCAGCCCTGCCGGAGATGGGCTTCACTGGCCCCACTGCTGGGCAGCTCCTGCCAGTGTGCTTCAGATGTGAGCTGAGAGGAACTGCTCCCTGCACCTGTGGTGGCCGCAAGTCCCCTGAGGGGAGGTTGCTTGGGTGGGGGAAAGAGGCTAGTTCAAGGTTTGGCTCCTCATTGGGTGCCTGCTGTGTGCAGGCAGTCAAGGCAGTGACTCTGAGCTTTCTTAGTCGTAGTCCCTACTGGCCTTGGGCAAAACCTGTGCCCAGCCTGAAACTCTGTGTGCTCCCTTCGTCGGGTTGGAAATGAGGATTTAAAGGCAAGGCGTTGTGCATGCACAGCACTGAACACAGCACCTGTCACATAGTAGGTGCTCAGTAGTGTTGGTTGTTGTTAATGTTCATGAGGAATAAATGAGGCATGCCAGCGGGCTCTATGAAGGGAAGTGGTGGCTTCCCTTTCCAAACCTTTTGTTGTTGTTACTCCTCACCCGAGGGTATTTTTTTCATTGATTTTTAGAGGGTGGAAGAGAGGGAAAGACAGAGAAATATTGATGTGAGAGAAACACACCGATTGGTTGCCTCCTGCACACGCCCAGGGAGGAACCTGCAACCAAGGTACGTGCCCTTGACCAGTGCCCTTGACCAGAATTGAATCCAGTACCCTTTGGTCTGCAGGCCTACACTCTATCCACTTAGCCAACCCAGCTAGGGCTCCATTGATTTCTTTAGAGAGAATGAGAGGGATGGAGAGAAAGAGGCATGTGAGAGACACATTGATTAGTTGCTTCCCAAACTTGCCCTGACTGGGGCAGGGGATCAAACCAACAACCCAGTTACGTGACTGGGAATTGAACCTGTGACCCTTTGATGTAAGGGCCGATGCTTTAACCACTGAGCCACACCAGCCAGGGTAAGCCTTGGCATTTTTAATCCAAGAGACTAGGATAACTCTCTGTTGTGACATGAGATGTTCCTGGTACCCAAGGAATTAATAGCAATGATGGGCTCTTTCTTGGCATTCTTTCACTCAGCCTCCCAAGTGTCAAGCCCCTCTTTTTACAGAGGAGGAGACTGAGGCCCGGAGAGGGAATGCTGTCACTGTCACTTGTCTGGTGTTGTACAGTCTGGTGGTGGAGCGGGTTCTTTTAAGCATCATTTTAGGCCAAATGGGAGGAAAATGAGGTCTGAGGGGAGAGGGTAGGGAATGATATGAAATTGTTTAGATGTTTCTGAGCAGTTAGGGGACCATCACACACACACACACACACACACACACACGGGGACACATAGGAAAAACTTTTATTGCAGGGAGATTTCTGGTAGCAAAAACTGGGAAACAAACCAAACGATAAGCCCGTGCATGGAGAATGGATGCATACATTGTGGTGCAGGCAGGGAGATTTCTGGTAGCAAAAACTGGGAAACAAACGATAAGCCCGTGCGTGGAGAATGGATGCATACATTGTGGTGCCATCAGCCGATAGAGTAGTACACCGCAGGAGAAAGACAGGCCCTCACGTGTCAACAGGGCTGCATCGGAGAAAAAAACATGAAAATGAGAAGATATAGTAGCATGATATGGTTGACTTGTTTTCAAAAGGCAAAACAATGCTGTGTGCTGTTAAGGACATGTGCGTCTGTAGTCAAGGTGCAGACAGACGGGTGCAGGGGAGTGACACCAAGTTCCTGAGAAGGTATCTCTGGCGGAAGCCAGGGGGTCGTGACTGGGAAGGTTACACAGAGGGCTTTGTCTGTCTGGATTTTATGTCTTTTTTTGTTTTATTTCTTAAATTAGGTGGTGGGCCTATGAGTCTTCGTTACACTATCATATACACTGTTTTGCTTGCTTGAAGTATTTCATAAATATTTTTAAAAAGCAACTGTTATGCTCACAGAAGAGCATGGCCTTCAGGAGCCACCATTTCTAGGTTTCAATCTCAGCTCTGCTAGCTGGCTGGTTGCCTGAGCCTCAGTTTCTTCAGTAATCTGGATACAATGCCCCCACCTTGTGAGGCTGTGAGAATATTGGTGTGTTTAGCACAGTTCCTAGGACAAGTTCCTCTTCTCTGGCCAGGAGGCTCCCTCCCCTTTCCTCCAGCGACCCAGGTGTTCTGTCGGGACACTGGTGTATATAGCAGGTCATTAGCCCCTCTTGTAGTTCCTTCTTCTCATGATCCCCCTCCTAAGGAAGAAGCCTGGAATCAGAGGCTGCAGCCCTAGAAATTCATCTCCTGCCTCATCCATCAGTGGCTGAGCGGTTTCCAGGCCCTCGTCTGTCCCCTAGCGGCGGAGAGGCGCAACTGCGGGATTGCTGGCCCCCTTAGGCCTGTCTGGGCATCTGCACCTTCCATCACCCAGCACCTGTGCATGGGAACCAGATCCTTGGTATTTCGTTTTCATGACAACTCTGGGAAATGTCTTCAATATCAGTCGACAAAAGACGCGATTGGGGCCAGAATGAGGAGTGACGTTGGGCCTCATTTCCCTCACTTCCGAGGGACAGTGCACTTAGTAGATAGAGCCTGGGGCTGGAGCCATTACCTGGGTTCAGATACTGGCTTTGCCACTCCCCAGCTATGGAATATCAGACAAATCACCCCACCTGTGACTTACTTTCCCCTTCTTCAAACTGCAGGTGCTTTTTGGCATTTACTTCACAGGGTTGCAGCGTTAATGATACATATTTGCAAAGTGCCTTGCATGTGGTAGGCTGTTTATTCAGAAGTTTCCAGCAGACAACTGAGCTGGGATGACAGTGTAGGATTCTGATTTGGTATTCTTTGAATATCTTGGTCTTAAACAGGGTAACACCGGGTTGATTGGCTGCCTGTGAGATGTGCTGCTGAGCCACAGCACCATCTACATGTGGTACCTCTGGAATCCCTCAGGAGCAAGCAGTGCTACAGGTGAGGATTGGAAGGTTCAGAGCGGGAGTGTTACTCAAGAGTTGCACAGAATTAGGGGCAGAGTTGCCATCTGATCCCAAGTTGATTGAAATTCAGGCTTGGCACTGGAAAGAAGTGGGTGTGATCCCAAGTTACTTGGACTGGGGCCTTGTGCAAGCCAGCTCAGCTTTAGTTCTCCCCAACCAGGCAGGGCTGGTCACATGGGGACAGTAATGGGCCCTTTTCCAGGCTTGCCCATCCCTATGGCTTGATGTGTGCCCACTGGGCACCCTTTGATTCTACCACCCCCACTAGGGGCCCAATCACAGACAGAGCTCCTTGGCATCAAGAGCCCATCACCATGCAGGACCACTGAAGCTATGCCAGGTGACAGCACTCTGCCTCTGTGCAGGCACCAGCTGGCCTCAGCATCCATTACAGCTCTAGGGCAGGCACATCTAAGTCTGTTTCAGAGCAGGGCCATAGCCACAATGCAAAAGTGAAGGCTCAGGCAGGACTACTCTGCCCATGCAGGCCAGGAAAGCAAGTGCATACCAGGCACACAGCTCAACCAGAGCTGTAAGAGCCACAGGGTGTCAGGGTTCTGTTCCTGTCCACTTCCTTCCAAGGAAACATCTCAGTACAACCCCCCTGCCCCTCCCGTGTTCCAGCAGGAGAGAGTGCCACTTCAGCAACCCAGACTCCAGCTGGGGCCACTGCTTGAACAGCATCTTCTTTCAGTTTCTCATTTTCTGAGAATTGCAAAGGCAGGATATGAGGGAGGTCCAAGGGTTTCTAGGTCCTGCCCCGCCCAACCCAGGCGTCTTGCCCCTTGGGGGCAGAACTGGGAAGGCTGAGCTTTAGGCTTTGGCAGCCACAGCCACCCAGGGACTCCTGGCTCCTTCTTCCTCATGCCTCCAAATGGAAGAGCAAACAATCAAGAGACCAAGACCAAGATTATAAATGAGGCAATTTATTAACCCAGCACTTGTTCTAATGCTTCTTGTTGGCAGCTGCCACCTGTGGGAAAGATGGAAGAGTAAGTTAAGATCAGTCACGGGGTCCATGTTCCGGCACTTTGTAAGTTACCCACAGCCCAGACACCATGCATCCTGTTTTGTGGTCTCACATGTATTCTTGTCTAATCCTCACAACCCCAGGTACCTCCCCATTTTACAGAAGCATCAACAGGCACTCAAGAGCGCTGGAGTGGGATTCCAATACTGCAAATGCCATCATACACACTGATGCCTGTGCCAGGCCCTGTGTTCACCTCTCCTCTCAGGCCACCCAACTCTCAGAGGGCAACACCTTCCATTCCTTTCTGACACTTGACGTTAAGTGACTAAACACTCCAAGGCTCCTAGTAGGCCTGAGTCAATGATACAGAAAGAAGGAAACCAATATGGGTTTATATGCCAGGCCCTGGGGGGCTCCCACTGCTTGTAGATCATGGAATCCTAACCACCACCCCAAGGTAGGCAGGAGCAGATTGCTCCACAGATTGGGAGACTGGCTGCAGCCGAAGAACTGCAGGGTGTGCAGCCAGTCATCAGGATGGAGACCTGAATTCTGAGCCAGCCCGCCTCCCTCTCTCAGCAACCACCCCATATCATGCCCAGTCAGCATGAAGAGTAAGGAGACGTTGATGCCAGAATCTGTGCAAGGCTGATGCCCTGCAGGAAAAGCAGCCCAACTGCACCATGGGGTTGGGTTCCCCTTACCTCAGCTCCAGCAAGCCGTCATTCAGAAATGCCTTTTTCCTGCCCACCCCCAGAGAAGGCCTCCTCTGAACCCCCTCCAGCCTGGACAGTGCCCTTCAGGGAAATTTTGATTTGACAACCCCCAGGCCTGGGGGAATGCCCAGGCAGTGACAGAGGGACCCAACCCTAGCCCTCACCCAGGCCTCACCTGCCCTGCGATCCTGTCCAGATCTCTCTGTCCCTGAGGTGTCAATTTGCGGCCCCTGGGGAGAGAAGGGTCATGAATCCCTCCCAGGGTAGTGCAGGCTCTCAACCCCCCTTCCAGATGTGAGTCAGGCTTCCCCAAAAGGCACCTGGCCACACGACCATATGCTGCCAGCCAACTCCCACTGAGGACCCCAGTGGGCTGCATTCTAAAGAGCTTGGGGCAGGAGTGGGAGCCCCCCCGGGAGCTGACAGGGTGTCGTTTGTGCAAGCATTAGATCAAAAGCCCCGAAAAATCAATTGGGCAAAGTTAACGAGCAGGCTAATGAAAGCGGACAGTCGCTAAATTACCTTCCTGGAGCCCAGGGTAGTCAGTTAGAGAGGTGGGAGTGAGGCCTTTAGCTTTTCTACAGAATCCCCTGCCCACCAGAGGGTCAGGTACAGACAGTGCAGAGACCTAGCTCCTCTCTGCGTGTGGGCAGTGGGGACGGCCCTCGCTAACTTTATTATAGGTGGCCTGACCCCAAGGCTCCTCATCACCCCCCTTTCCCACCCATCCTGATCCTTTGCTTACCCATCCTGATCCTTTTCCACCATTTTCAGCCCCTCCAGGGCTTGGAGGACTCTGCGGGCCACGCTCTTAGAGCCTCTGCTAAAGTGGCTGGGCATGACACCATTTCTCTGTCGTCCTCCATAGATCTTGGTCATGGAGCCAACCCCAGCGCCTCCCCGAAGGTACAGGTGCCGCGCTGTGGAAGCTGGGTGGAGTGAGAGGGAAACTTAAGGGCCCTTCTCAGGCAGAGAATACTCTTCCCCACAGCTGAGGGAAAGGCCTTGCCACACATAGTCTGTGTGTGGCAGCCAACTCACCATTTTATAGCCAGGGCAACTGTGCACACACTAAAACCCGGTGCCCCCCTCTCCCACCATGGCCAACCCATGCTGCACTCTGGGCCCAGCCTAGGAGACAGGGGCAGCCAGGCAGTGGAGGGACTGCCAAAGCCACACTGCTAAGGCTAGACCTGAAGACTGTAGATAGAGCCTTGCAAATGTTTAAGCCACAACTGTCCACCTCCATATGCCTGAGGGGCAGGAGAGTGAAGGGACCTACTGCCACTTGAGTGCAGCTCTCTGAGCCCTCAGCCCGAGAGCTTGGGGTGGGGGGAAGGGGGTCAGGACTAAGATCCATGCAGTGGATGTTCCCAACCTGGCATGTCTATCACCCCCTCCGTGGACACGGGGATTACTCTCCCTAGATGGGCTTGGTTAAGTCCCTGGCCAGCCTCCTTGGAAGTGCTCACTCCTATTCATGCGGAGCACTCAGTTGTCTGCCAGCCCTGTGCATCTGCTTTCACGTTCTCCCATGAGATACTAAGATGCCTAAGGAGCTGGCCTAATGTTGTGGCCCTAGCAAGTCACCTACCCTCATCCAAAAACCAGGAGTAACTGTCCCTCAGATGAGGGTTATTGCGAGGACTCCATGCAAATGTGTCAAGTGCTGTCGTCCTCTGCAGAAAGGAAACAGGCTCCAAAGGGTACTCACTGGCTTCATGCCACAGCTCTGGAGGGACAGCTCCTCCAGACTGTTTTGGTTTCCTACCTCAGGGGGCCACTGAGGTTTAAAGGCATTGCAGCTGAGGTGCACAAAGTGCCCAGACTTCAGTCATCACATGGCCCTACCTGGCTGGGAGCTGAAGGGCAGTGACGCCAGGCCACCCTAGACCCTGGAGACGTACTGCTACGAAGCAGGTACCGGGCCATGTCCATGACCCTCCAGTGTTATGAACTAGGGGTGGGTGAGATGGATCTGTGGGGTGAGCTCCGCCTCCCCTCCAGCTGCCGCTCCCGGAGCATTCTTCCACGCCACTTGTTCCCAGCCCTCCAATTGCCTCAAACAGCCATGGGCTTCTGGGGGTCAAGAGCACAGCCTCTCTGTGGTCTCACTGTCTCTGGCCTCTGCTCACTTAAAAACCACTCTCTCCTTGGTCCTTTCTACCCCAACCTTCCCCTCACCCTACCCCTATACTACTGCCCTGACCCTCTTCCAGGCATTAAGCCACCCGCCCTGTGGATTAAGAGACTCACTTGGTATACTCAATACCCACCTGCCCTGACCCTCTTCCAGGCATTAAGCCACCCGCCCCCTGTGGATTGAGAGACTCACTTGGTATACATCAATACCCATAATCTTTCTACTGTGAGTGACATCACTGGAAAACTCCACCCTTATTGCCAGTGCAAATGCCTAACACCCACCACCATCCCTCCGGCGCCTGTCCCTGGGCAGAGACCTGCTTTCTCACCCAGGCTGGGGAGAGGACGTCTCAGGAAGGGGGCAAGGTGAACATTCCTAAGACGCCCAGAGGCTGCACACCTGAAAGGAGATGCCCAAACTTGGCCTTGCCTAGCCAGGATTGGCGCTGACTAGTCCCAGCCTGGGGTCCATATGGAGAGGGTGGCCCAGCTCTGAGCTGTCCAGTAGACAGTGTTTGAATTTCAACACTGCTCATCAGTCTGCCTACTTTCCAGGTTTGTGTGGTGGTACTGAAGCGGATGGCTTACTTCAATCTTGAGTAGTGACTGTCAGAGAATAAGCTCCCATAAAGCCTATTAGTTTCTTTATGGAGGGTGGTGGTTTACATTTCCTTAACACTGTGTAAAATTATCTGGCCTGCTGTCAGATGTTACAAGGCCCTCACCATCACCCCAGTTTGCAATAATTCTCATGACTTAATAGGAAGATTAACTTCACAAATTGGAAGCTTTAACCATTGAAATACTGAGTTCTACAAAATACGGATTTTTTTTCACTCTTGAGCCCTTGTGGCCCCAGCCCCAACCACACAAACCCAGGTGTTGTCACAAATGGCTTCTCCTTTAGTCCCCTCCAATGGCCTTCTGCTCCTCCTGATCCTTAGGAAACCTTGTCACTACTGCCAGCTGTGAAGGAGGGACCAGGCAGGGCCCCCTACACACGGAGCCCAGTCAAAGTAGAGCAGGTAAGTGTCCTGCTAGGCCACTAGGTAGGACACACGCTGCACTGAGCACATGGCAGATCAAAGGAAGCCTTCCCAGATGCATTTTGTCCTTGACCCTTCTCTGCTAAATTTCTAAAGGGGGGGGGGGGGGGGGAGAGAAAGGGAATGACTTCCCTGACCTTGATCCACCCCTTGAATTTTTCCTGCAATGTCTACAAGGCCCCGTTCTGGGATAGGACAGACCAACCTCCAACCTATAATAAAAAATGCACTCAGGCCTTAACTGATTTGGCTCAGTGGATAGAGTGTCGGCCTGCAGACTGAAGGGTCCCAGGTTCGACTCCGGTCAAGGGCATGTACCTTGGTTGCGGGCACATCCCCAGTAGGGGGTGTGTAGGAGGCAGCTCATTGATGCTTCTCTCTCTTTCTCCCTTCCTCTCTCTCTCTCTCTATAAAAAAAAATCAACAAAATATATTTTTTAAAAAAATGCACTCAGGCCGAAACCGGTTTGGCTCAGTGGATAGAGCGTCAGCCTGCAGACTGAAGGGTCCCGGGTTCGATTCCGGTCAAGGGCATGTACCTGGGTTGCGGGCACATCCCCAGTAGGAGATGTGCAGGAGGCAGCTGATCGATGTTTCTCTCTCATCGATGTTTCTGACTCTCTATCTCTCTCCCTTCCTCTCTGTATAAAATCAATAAAATATATTAAAAAAAAAAATGCACTCAGGTGTCCCACCTTAGCAGCTGCTCACTGCCAGATGTCTTGTTCAGGGCTACACTGCACCACCCTCTTCACGGGTGGTCTTCCCTCGACACCATTCCTCCTCTTACAGGTCTCCACTCTCCTGACACAGGCTTTCTAGCCCTATCTCACCCTCACCCCCCACCACTGCCTGGGGACTCCTTCCTCTTATAGCTCTGCCCTTCTTCTAGACCACCCTCAGGAGGGCCCTGCCCACTCCACCCTGGCTCCTACACACCTCCAGAACTTATACCCCCCACCACTGCCACAAGACTGAGGGGCAAAATAGGCCAAGCCCCCATGATCCAGAAGAGAATAGCACAGACCCTGCTGTGCCCCCTGGTAAACGAGCATCTCCAGTGACTTCCACTTGTACAGAGAATAAGCTGACCACCAAACTAGGCGGGAGCACTCTAGACCAGTGATGGCGAACCTATGAACTCATTTTTTTGGTTAATTTTTCTTTGTTAAATGGCATTTAAATATATAAAATAAATATCAAAAATATAAGTCTTTGTTTTACTATGGTTGCAAGTATAAAAAAATTTCTATATGTGACACGGCACCAGAGTTAAGTTAGGGTTTTTCAAAATGCTGACACGCCGAGCTCAAAAGGTTCGCCATCAATGCTCTAAACTCTAGAAGAGAGGTTGGCAAACTTTGTAAAGGGTCAAACAGCAAGTATCTTAGGCTCTGTAGGCTGTCACAACTGCAACTCTGCCTCTGCTGTGGATGAACAGATGGGCTTGGTTTAATCCCCAAGAAATATGCACACAACCACCCTTCGTCTAGAACAGGGGTGGGCAAACTTTTTGACTCGAGGGCCACAATGGGTTCTTAAACTGGACCGGAGGGCCGGAACAAAAGCATGGATGGAGTGTTTGTGTGAACTAATATAAATTCAAAGTAAACATCATTACATAAAAGGGTACGGTCTTTTTTCTTTTTTAGTTTTATTCATTTCAAACGGGCCGAATCCGGCCCGTGGGCCGTAGTTTGCCCACGGCTGGTCTAGAACCATCACCCTATGCCAATAGGGCAGCTGGGAGAGGAAGGTAAAAAAGAGAGTTTGGGCCAAAACCGGTTTGGCTCAGTGGATAGAGCGTCGGCCTGCGGACTGAAGGGTCCCGGGTTCGGTTCCGGTCAGGGGCATGTACCTGGGTTGCGGGCACATCCCCGGTGGGAGATGTGCAGGAGGCGGCTGATCGGTGTTTCTCTCTCATCGATGTTTCT
The DNA here is from genome assembly GCF_000412655.1 of Myotis brandtii. Taxonomy (NCBI): domain Eukaryota; kingdom Metazoa; phylum Chordata; class Mammalia; order Chiroptera; family Vespertilionidae; genus Myotis; species Myotis brandtii. Next base: position 369,872 of record NW_005371234.1, on the reverse strand, counting down.
AACTCTGTATCTCTCTCCCTTCCTCTCTGCAAGAAGTCAATAAAATATATTAAAAAAAGAGAGTTTGGGAAACCCTAAGGAAACCCTCCTGGGACCAGGAGGGAAGGCAGAGGACACACCCCAGTGGGTGGAAGGGGCATGTTGGGCAGAAACTGGCCACAGCAAAATGAAAATTACACAAGGCCTTGACCCAATTTTCCATTAGTCTCTTCCGCCTAAAAAATAAAGTATGAAATCCTGCCAGGGAAAAGATGAAGCTCCCCTGCCCCATGACAGGGTGAGGAAAACTGGCAGACCCTCAACATGTTACTTAACCTCCCCGACATCAATTATTAAACCGAAAGCACCAGTCCTGTTTGGGAAATTTTTGATAGGTGCAGATTAAAATGGGAAAGCTATGATTCTTTGTCCTAATCTTAGATCCAAAGCTGTCCTGACTCTTGGGGCATTGGCAAAGAACATTCAGGACCAGGTAGCTTTACTTCCCAAGATGGACGTGGTTTTGTCCAGGCCCTATCACTGTTGTTTGCCCAGCAAAGTCAAGTCAGCTTCTCTTCACCAACACTTCCCACCTCACAAAGTTGACCTTTTAGCCCTCAGGGGTCAAAGGTTATGGCCGAGTCATATTGGCACGTGTGTCCAGGCTAGGGCCTGAAATACAGTGACATCTGATGCATGAGTAATCCACAAAATACATGCAAGGCCATTCTGAAGTTTTATCAATTTCAAAACTCTGCTTTCCACCAATTTCCCATATGGAGGCAAGCTTTGGCCTGGATGGAGCTCCCACTTCAGAGGAGGAAGGATGGGGTGACAGTTTGGAGAAACTTGGAATGTCAAGAACAGGTGAGAACTAGCACTGTGAAGTCAGGGGTTACACTTGCAATCCGTCCAAGTTGCAAGTTACTGTAAGATTAATGAGAAGGGGCTGGCAAATGATCACAGGGCGACCATAGGTTTTCTTCTGAGCATTTGGGACTCAAGATTTAGAGCAAAGAGTGACCTGGCTAGATTGCCAACCACTTAGGAATAACTTGCTAGAGACAGGGAGGCACTAGTGTGATGACCTGAGCAATAAAAAGAAAACAGCTGACTTTTCTTCAACGATTACTCTCCAACAGGCAAGCATATTTTAAAGCAGTTTGTTATTAGGCTAATTTGATCCAACAATAATTGGCACTGACACATTATTAACCCCATTTTAGAGATAGAAAACCAGAACACACTGGCAGATGGAGGTCACAAATTAAATGTAGAGGAGGATTTTAACTCGGGGAGTCTGGACCCCATGGACATAAAGATAATGCCTGCCTCTCAAACAAACCACCTCTAAGCAAAATATGAACATCCATTTGTCCCTGGGTTTCCCTGGAGGATCAGAGGAAGCCACAGGGTCCTCACACACACCTCTTACAAAGGAAGAAACAGAGCCAGGGTAGGAAGTTATTGAACATCACACAAAGCATGCAGTGACAGAGTCAGTCTCTTGCAATCTGCGGGGAGAGGGAGGCAAATAAGAGCTCACAGAGGGGACGGGAGGAGGATCTGTGCCAGGGGTCACCTGTCTCCCCACTACCCAGCTAGATGCCCCAGTTCCTACCAGCTCGTGTGTAGAACCAATTCTCATCGTAGGGAGCAAGCTCTTTATGCTTGGCCAGCTTGACAGTGTCCACCCATTCAGGGACTTTCAGCTTCCCGGACCTGGGATCAAGACAGCAAGAAAGGTACAATTCACCGGTCTCCACACCCCCTCATCCCCTCTCCTCCACAGGACTGTGCGTTAACAGGAGCTGGACGTGTCCGAGCATAAGCAAGCTGAAACTCAAACACAACCCAGGCCTCAGGTGGAAAGGGGGACTCCACGCTGAGGCCCTCCAACAACTCTCCCCCCTACCAGAAGAGGGCGCTGCGGACCGAGGGGCCAGCAAAGACCACAGCCGCCAGCCACCGCGAACCCGTCCCCACACTCACTTTTTGAGGAAGGCTGCCAGAGCTCTGACGAACTCCTGCTGGTTCACGTCTTTTACAGTAACTCCGGGCATCTGCGGGAAGGACCACGCATGTGAACACGAGCTGGTGGGGACCATTCACAGGGGCTGGGGCCGAGCCCCAACGCGACCTGTACTGCCGCCCTCCCCGGATTTCCCAAGGCCCTACTTCAAGTCCGGGCTGGCGGTCCTAGAGTTCACCGGCGCCCACGACCACAGCCCGACCGCATTTGTGCAGACGCTGTATGACCCTAGTCCCTGACTCTGGGGTCCCGCACTCCCGGCTGCCCCCGGGCCCAGTCTCGCTTCCCGGA
>NW_005371234.1:349284-367469 GCF_000412655.1 Myotis brandtii | reverse complement strand
GGCTCCGAGACACACGCTTGGGGCTGGGGAATCGGGTCCCGACGCTCCGTGCCCAGCCCGAGTAAGAGAGCCCGCCTTACCGTGCGGCCTCCGCGCTGCCAGCCAGGGGAAAGGGAGCAACGGGGTTTCCCGGACGCACAAATCGGGCGTCAGGTCTCGCGAGGGTTCCGAGAGCTCGCGAGAGCGGGGTTAGACAAGGCAGCTCCGCCTATCTCAGGGCGAATGCGGCTTCGCTTCCGCCGAGGTGGGCGGGTGGGTAGTGAGGTGGCGGGAAGGCAAAAGAGAAGGCTATGGGGACAGATGGGGAGGCTTGTTTCTTCCCCATTCCTCCTCCCGGAGTGTAAGAGAGAGAGGAAAGCGTTTCCGTCTGGAGCATTGATCAAAACATCAGCGGAGGACACTGATGGCGAAAGTTATGAAGTTCGGTGGGCAGGAAAAGACCTAGCCACTTCTGGCGTTTCCGAAGGGACGACCCCCTCCCCCTTCAAAGTGGAAGTGGCTTTACTGGTCGGAAGTGGGGGTAGTAAGGGCGGATGTGATGGGGAACCCAGAGGAAATGCTAAGCAGAAATCTGTCCACCAGCCCTCCCGAGAACTGGAGGCGGAAGCCCCACCCTTCTTAGGGCGGAAGTTGCTTCACCAGAGCCCAGGCGGAGCGAGTGGGAATGAGGCAGTGGCGGCAGGGAAGAGATGAGGGCAGGGACGAGGAGGCGGAGGCGGGACTTTGGGAGAAATTAGTTCAGCTCTGCCTCCTAGCGTCTGAATCGGCTCGCTCAGCCCTTGGCCTTACTTGCCTATTTATATTTACCTACTGACCTGTGCAACTGTAGGCTGTCCATTGGCTCGTCTTCAGTCTCTCCTTTAAAAAAAAAGGGGGGGGGGGAATTTAAATGGAAATACCGAGATCCCGATTATTTGCCTCTTTTAAGTGACTGCTTCTGTACATGGTGCATCTCTTATGAATTCTAGCAACATTTTGTGTGTATGTGTGTGCCTACCCTGTGCCAGGCACAGGTAAACATTATGTAGTATTAGTACATGTACACATGTTCAGAAGTGCAAAATCAAAGGTGCCAGCAGGTTTTGGGTCTGGTGAGGGTCCGCTTTCTGGTTTATAGACAACAATCTTTTTGTGCATTCTTATAGCAGAAAGTGGGAAAGGAAGCTCTCTGGGCCTTTCTTATGAGGGCACTAACCCTATTTGAGGAGTCCACCCTCATGACCTAATCACCTCTTAAAGGTACCACCTCCAAATACCATTACATTGCAGATTAGGTTTCAACATATTAATTTTTTGGGGCACACAAACATTCAGCTTATTTATAAACTTTTTAAGTTTATAATATGTATTTAAATCAGGGGCTTTATATTCATGTAGCATGTTGTCAAATCCTATTTTGCATTGTTTCTAAAATTTGAGAATAGTTTTAGTATCTCAGATTCTCCCCACCCCTGAATCAACACTTGTGTTTCCATGTGTAACTGTAAATGTATTCATGTAATGGGTAATTTTTTTTTCTTTACATGCTGACTTTATTTTTAATTTAAATCTTTATTGTCAAGAGTATTACAGATGTCCCTCCTCTTTCCCCACATTGTTCCCCTCTACTGGTTCCTGCCCCACTCCAGGCTTTCACCACCCTATTGTCAGTGTCCATAGTTAATGCATATCCTTCCTATATAATAAAACCCTATATAATAAAACCCTAATATGCAAATTGACTGGTCGCTATGATGTACACTGACCACCAGGGGGCAGACGCTCAATGCAGAAGCTGCCTCCTGGTGGTCAGTGCACTCCCCCTATGGGAGGACTGCTCAGCCAGAAGCCAGGCTCATGGCTGGCAAGTGCAGCAGTGGTGGTGGGAGCCGCTCCTTCCTTCGCTGCAGTTGGGTGGTAAGGAGTGAGAGGTCCCGGACTGCAAGATCCCTGGACTGCAAGAGGGATGTCTGATTGCTGGCTTAGGCCCGATCCCCGGGGGATCGTCAGTCTGTTCCATGTTTCCATGACTTCAATTCTACTTTTTAGATTCAATTGTTGATAGCTATATATTTATTGCTATTTTGTTCATATTTTTACCTTTCTTGTTCTTCTTCCTCTTCTTAAAGAATACCCTTCAACATTTCATGTAATGGTGGTGATGAACTCCTTTAGCTTACTCTTGTCTGTGAAGCTCATCTGACCTTCAATTCTAAATGATAGCTTTGTTGGGTAGAGTAATCTTGGTTGTAGGTCCTTACTATTCATCACTTTGAATATTTCTTGCCACTCCCTTCTGGCCTGCAAAGTTTCTGTTGAGAAATTAGCTGACAGTTGTATGGGCACTCCCTTGTAGGTAACTGCTTTTCTCTGCAGCTTTTCTTTTGCTGCTTTTAAGATACTCTCATTGTCTTTAACCTTTGGCATTTTAATTATGATGTGTCTTAGTGTGGGCCTCTTTAGTTCCTTTGTATGGGACTCTTTGTGTTTCCTGGACTTGTAAGGTAAGTCTATTTCTTTCACCAGGTAGGGGAAGTTTTCTGTTATTATTTTTTTCAAAACCACCTGGCAGGAGGTTTTAAATATCTTGCTCTGTCTCTTTTCCTTCTGGCATTCCCATAATGTGAATGTTGGTACGTTTGAAGTTGTCCAGAGGCTCCATACACTGTCTTCATATTTTTGGACTATTTTTTATTTTTGCTCTTCTGATTGAGTTCTTTTGCTTCCTCATATTTCATTTCATTGATTTGATTCTCGGAATTCTCTACTGTTGAATTCCTAGAAATTATTCTTCATTTCAGTTAGTGTACTGGTATGCTTAATTTCTGAATGGTCCTTTTTTATGTCTTTGAAATTCTCACTAAGATTCTTGTCTTGCTAAGTCCCTTGAAGCTCTCATTAAGGACCTTGAGCAACCTATTAAGCATTGTTTTGAACTCTGTATCCATTTTGCTTCCATTTTTTTCCCCATTTGTAACATGTTTCATTGTCTCCTCATTTTGACTGCTTCCCTGTGTTTGTTTCTATGTATTAGGTAGATCTGTTATGTCTGCTGGACTTAGTAGAGTGGCCTTGTGTAGTAGGTGTTCTGTAGGGCCCAGTAGCTCAGCCTCCCCAGTCACTCTAGGTGCACCTCTGTGTGGGCTGTGTGCACAGTCTTGTATTTTTGTTGTAATTTTTTGTGTGGTACTGTGTGCTGTTTGTACTTTTTGGTCTTATAATTTTGTCTTCTTTTTCTCTAAAAGGCACTGCAAATTGTATAAATGTCAGACCTCACAAAACTACTCACACTGCTCCACTAGGCATTTCTCACAATGCATTGCATTTGCTTACATATACTCTTCCTCTAGAGGCATGTCTCATTCTCCTTGCATCCCTAAAACTTAACAGGGCCTGGTAAGCCCCCATTAAGTGTGCACTGAATTGAATCAAATAAGAATAGGAATAAAGTCTTGTTACTAGTATTTTTCTGATTCTCTATAACCCGTAGCTTATTGACTAAAATATTTAACTTCTGTCTTTCCCAAGCTTGACACTCAATGAAAACCCCCGTTTATCTCCAAAAGCCCGAAAGAGAGGTGTGTACAGATTTCTTTCTGAATCAGCAAGAAGAGGAAAAGGAGAAGATAAATCGCATGCAGTTTGCAGTGGGGTCTCATGGTGAGGAGTCCAAATGACCACCATGACTCAGCTGTACACTTGGGGTCAGCCATGGTTCCTTCCTCCCCTTTCTCTCTCATATCCATCCAATCCACTGTAAGTCCCACACAAAAAGTTCTAAACTTTTGTGCTCTCAATTCCTTGGTGTCTCACAAAACCTACTGCTCCTTCTGAGAATTAGAAAAATGTATAAGGTAAAATGTATAGGATTTCAAATGAAATCAATTATATTGAAATACATTCATCAAAAGTATTTGAATTGTGCTAATAGTAGTCTATGGGCTTCTTTAGCACAGTATTATTTAAGATCAAGCAAAGGTCTGATGATGACTGTCATCTCAAAGCCATCGTGAGTAAAACAGTATTTTAAGAGATCTGCAACAACTGTACAGAATATGGAAACAGCTGTGCATTCCATTGGTGACAAAGCCCAAGTACTGTTGTTCCATTGTGGTTTGTTGCCTACATTCAAGATAGGAGGAAATACTAGGTTTTTGGTCAGAGGATAGCAAATATCGAGACATAATTCCAAGTTCATGGACCCCCTCCTCCCGAATTCTATACCCAGACCCCTTGAAGGGTGGTGTGTGGAATCCAGGTTCCTGTTCTAAAATATTAATTGAACCAGAAAACCTCCTTTGGGTTTCATCACATTTGTAATGGAATCTAACTCCTTGTCGTGGCCCTTCATGAGCCAGCCCCCTGCTTGCCTCTCCTTCCTCACCTCCCTTGACTTCCTCTCTCCCTAACTCTAATCCAGCCACACTGGTCTCCTTCCTGCTACTGAACCCAGAAAGAAGTCCCCATCTCAGGGCCTTTGCACATGCTGCTGTTTTGTACCTTCCTTTCCCTCTTGGTCTGCACATGACTGGCCCCTCCTCGTCACTCAAGTCTTTATCAAATGCCTCCTCCTCAGGGAGGTGTCCCCTGGCCACCAATCTGGTAAGGAGTCTTCCTTTCCTTTGATCTCATTGATAATCTATTCATTGTTTAATAACATGCTATTTAGCCTCCATGTGTTTGAATGTTTTGGGGTGTTTTTACTGTAGTTGCTTTCTAATTTCATTCCACTGTGATCTGAGAAGATGCTTGATATGATTTCAATCTTCTTGAACTTGTAGAGACTTATTTTGCATCCTAACATGTGGTCTATCATTGTGAACGATCCATGTGCATTTGAGAAGAATGTATATTCTGCAGCTTTTGGGTGAAATATTCTATAAATGTCAATTAAATCCAGGGTTATATCCTCTTGTTGGATCGATCCCTTTAGTATTATGTAGTGACCTTTGTTGTCTCTTGTGATGACCTTCATTTTGAAGTCTATTTTGTCAGATAGGAATATTGCTATTCCAGCTTTTTTTTTTCTTTTCCATTTGCATGGAATTTTTTTTTCCATTCCTTCATTCTCATTCTGTGTGAGTCTTTTGTTCTGAGGTGGGTCTCTTGTAGACAGCATATAGTTGGGTCATGTTTTTGTATCCATTCAGCTACCCTATGCCTTTTGATTGGAGCATTTAATTTATTTACATTTAAGGTTATTATTGATAGGTACTTAATTATTGTCATTTTAATTCTGTATGGCTAGGTTTCTCTTTCTATTTCTTCTTCTCATTACAGCAGTCCCTTTAGTATTTCTTGGAATGCTGGCTTGGTAGTGATATACTTCTTTAGTGTTTTTGTTTGTTTGTTTGTTTTTGTTTTTGGTCTAGGAAACTCTTTATTTGACTATCTATTTTGAATGATATCAATGCCGGATATAGTAATCTTGGTTTTAGATCCTTGCTTTTCATTACTTTGAGTACTTCATGCCATTCCCTTTTGACTTGTAGAGTTTCTGATGAGAAATCAGGTGTCAGCCTTATGGGAGCTCCTTTGTAGGTAACAGTTTTCTCTTGCTGCCTTTAAGATTCTCTCTTTGTCTTTAATTTTTGGCATTTTAAGTATGATGCGTCTGGGTGTGGGCCAGTTTGGGTTCTTGCTTGGGACTCTCTGTGCCTCCTGAACTTTTTTCTTTACCAGGTTAGGGAAGTTTTCTGCTTTTATTTCTGCAAACATGTTCTCTATTCCTTTCTCCCTTCTTCTTCTGCACACCTACTATTCGAATTTTGTTAAATTTCATGTTGTCCTACAGGCTCCCTTAAGCTGTCCACCTGTTTTTTTAATTGTTTTTTTTTCTTTTTGGTTTTATGGTTTCTTGATTTTTTTTTCAACCCTGTCTTCTAATTCACTGTCAATCCTCAGCTTCCCCTTATCTGCTGTGTATTCTTTCCAATGTGTTCTTTATTTGTGCTATGTCATTCTTTATTTCTGTTTTCATAGTTATATCTTTACTCATGCTGCTGAGCATCTTTACCATAATTATTCTGAACTCTATATCAGATAAATTTCTTATCTCCATTTCATTTATCTCTTCTTCTGGAGAATTCTCTTGTTCTTTCATTTGGGGTTGTTTCTTTGTCTCCTCATTTTGGCTGCCTGTTTGGGTTTGTGACTATGTATTAGGTAGATCTGCTACACCTCTCAATCTCTAGTGCAGGACAGTGTCAAATGCTGTTTCTGACTAATTAGATCAGGCAAAGACTCAAAGCCTCCAGAGACTGGCTCAGCCTACAGACTGATAGGATTCCATCTTGAATAGCCCACAAACAATCACCCACAGGGGTGGTGAGAGTTTTTTCAACCAGGTGGGGCAATTGCTTCTACCTGGAGGTTATTATTCTCAGTTTCTTAATGGGCCTCAGAAACTCCATACCTTGAGGCAAGGTGTTTTCCAATAGGGTGGGTCAACTGTCTTCCCCCTAGGCCAGTGGTTGGCAAACTGCGGCTCAGCAAACCACGGCTCACGAGCCACATGTGGCTCTTTGGCCCGTTGAGTGTGGCTCTTCCACAAAATACTGACTTCTGCGCATGGGCCATGAGATTTCAATCGCACTGTACGTGTGTGCCCACATGTGGTATTTTGTGGAAGAGCCACACTCAAGGGGCCAAAGAGCCGCATGTGGCTCGAGAGCCGGGGTTTGCCAACCACAGCCCTAGGCAAAGCTGCCTGTATAGCAAATGTCTGCATGAGAAAGGTGACCCCCATAGCGTGAGGGAATGATTCAGCACAGGAAACTAGGGTCTCTGCCTTCTGAATTCTAACTCCAGAGCCACCAATCCTGGCTTCTGCTCACACAGCTTCAGTCCACTGTGCCCTCCCTCTGCCAGAGCACAAGGTGAGTAGCTCAACAGGGAATTTTGTGCATTAGCCCTTTAAGATATGCCTATATTACCAGTTGTCTCTCCCTGGCAGACAGCAACCCTGCTGCTTTTCATAGCTAGATGTTATGTGGGTACCCTTCTCAGTCTGGTTCTCTTCTGGGAGGCCCAGCTTGGGGATTAGACCCCAGAGTTCTCAGTGCCAATCCCCCACAGCTAAGATATCTCTCTGGAACTTCAGTTCCTGTCTGTGGGTGCCTGGCCAACCCTTTTGTGTCTCTGTTCCTCCTACCAGTCTCTATGTGGTCTCCACTTTCTGTCCTTGGTTATTAGAGTTCTCTCCAGCTAGTCTTCCCTTGATTATTCAGGAAGTTTTTCTGTATTTTAGTTGTAATTCCAGTTTTGTCCTAGGAGCGTATCTGTGCAGCATCCACTTACTCTGCCACCATTTTTTTTTTAAATCTTCCTTTCCCTCAGTCACTCTCTAGTCCATTACATTCTTTTATTTCCTTCATAGCAACTGTCAGCCTCCTGTCTGTCTCCCCAACTAGAGAGGGTGCCAGCTCCATGAGAGCACAGACTTGTCTGCCTTGTTCCTCATTGTATCCCCAGGTAGAAAGGCGCCTGGACATGGAGGATGTTCACAAAGTTTGTTGACTAAAGGAATTAAAGAAGGAGAAAGAGATGATTCCGAGTGAACAGTGAGCTGATTCAGGACTGGGTTGGCCAGCAGGTGGCCCCATTTCTCTACAATTTAGAGAGAGTGTGAGATCTGAAGGCACTTGGGGGCACAATGTAGGTTTATTAGAACAAATGTACCCCTCTGGTGTGGATTGTTGTTAACTAAGGAGGCTGTGCATGTGTGGGGCATGGGAATATGGGAAATATCTGTACCTTCTTATTTTTGCTGTGAAACTAAAACTGCTTTAAAAAAACTATTGCACAGCTCTAGCCGGTTTGGCTCAGTGGATAGAGCGGTGGTCTATAGACTGAAGGGTCCTGGGTTTGATTCCGGTCAAGGGTACATGCCTGGGTAGTGGGCTTGATCCCCAGTGGGGGGAGTGCAGGAGGCAGCCAATTAATGATTCTGTTATCATTGATGTTTCTATCTTTTTCTTCCTCTCCCTTCCTTTCTGAAATCAATAAAAAAATATCAAAAAACCTCCCAAACTATTGCACAGCTGGTGTGGTTCAGTGGTTGAGCATTGACCTATGAACCAGGAAGTCATGGTTCTATTCCTGGAGAGGGCACATGCCTTGGTTATGGGCTTGATTCCCAGTAGGGGGCATGCAGGAGGCAGCCAATCAATGATTCTCTCTCATTGATGTATCTGTCTCTCTCTCTCTCCCTCTTCCTTCCTCTCTGAAATCAATAAAAATATATTTTCAAAAAACAAATAAACTGTTTAAAAAATCCTTTGTGGGCAGGAAGCTGTTCATGCTATGATAAGGGGGAGAGGTGGCATCAGTGTGCATTAACTTTGTAGGAAAAAACCCAATTCCTAGGAATCAGAACGTGTTTACTTAAGTAATTTATTCTGATCTCCTGGAGAGAAACTGAACGCAGGTCCTGTCCAATGCGAGCACCTATTCTTGGGTAGGGAGACATAGTTGGACAGAGATAGGCACAGTTCAAGGTGATCAGGCCTGGGAAGAAGGGATGAAGTGCTCCTAAGGAATATAGAGAACTCTGCCTAAGGGGCATATCAGAGATGTTATTTTAAGTTAGAAGAAAAGGATGAATAAGCTTTTGGGAAGAGCTCAGGGTCTCATGGGGGTCTATGCAGGGCATGTGTGTATGCAAACATATGCTGGAGACTGCAGACCCAGTTACACATGGACCAGGCAACCGGCAGCTCAGTAGAAACTGGATGGAGATGGGTGGTATGATGTCAGTTCTGCATTGGACAAGGAGTGTGGTCAGAACTGGACCAGGTTCACGTAGGGCTGAAGTGAAAGAAGCATGGATTTCCAAAGGGCAGAATATGAAATGAGCTTCTGAAGTAAAACCTGGGTACTTATGGGGGAGAAGTCTTGTTTGGAGAGAGAGGAGCAGGGATGGTGCTCCAACTTTGAGATCTCATTGGTTATTTCTGCAGAATGTCAGGATGGTACATGAAGGAAGCTTAGAAGAGATATGCCCTATTGGATCAAAACACCTTTCCTTGCCCTGCAATGGGAAATGGAAAAGGGGTGGCATATGAAACAGTCAGTGCTCACAGTCCATTGGCTGTAGTATCTGAGGGCTAGTCAGAGGCCAGAAGCCCACTGGGTCTCTACAACTGCAGGTGAAGGTTGCTGCACCCAAAGAGGCAGGGACATATAGGAACATGAGCAATTCTTAAATCTGCTCCTTTTCCCAAAGCTGATTTCTGCAGAACCTATTCCCTCTCCTTCATCACCAATGGGAAGCCCTAACGATTTGATAGACACATAGACCTAGCCAGTGGTGTGAAAAGCCCTGCCAGGTCTGGCAGTAAGGGGAGGTGAGCTGCAGAGCAGGGCCTGCCCCTAGCTTCTCCCCCCATTCCCCAGTCTCCGTCACTTTCTCTTTTTGCTCCTTTCTATTATCCTTTAACCCCAAATTATACTTTCCTTTTACTTTTCTCAGCTGTAGGACCTTGGTGTATTGGGAACCATAGGTCCCCTGAGTAGCAGGGTCTTATCCATGTTGCATGTTGCAATGCTTCCCTCCTCTGTGATGATGTGGGCTTGGTCACTGGGAAAGCATGGCACAGCAAGGCTTAGGCAGGTCTATTAAGGGGCAATCATACATCTAAGTTATAGCAAGAGGAGGGAGGTAAGATGTGAAGCTAACTTTCATACTTTGATTATCTCGCACTGAGAAGTGTTGTAGATTTGTTACTCTGTAATCTGTTGAGTAGTCCACCTTCCCAAAGCCCCAAACAAGAAAGAAAAAATTGTAATTGGATGCCATTGCCATCAATAATTTTGAATAAAAAGAGTGGGGGAGGTAACATCAGAAAAATGAATCAATGATCATGCATGTCCACTGCCCTTTCTACAGGTGGGCATGGGGATGGAGGTCTCTAGGTCTTCATATATTTGGAACAGTTCAAGAAGAAGGACTCGACAGCAGAGGACTAAGAAAAAAATGCAAGGAAGATCTTAATATTACTTAAAGATATAATGAGTAGAAAAATACTTTTTGAAAAACCCTTGAGACTTATGTCTGTCTCCTGGAGTCCGGGATCTTTCATTCTATGTTTAATAAAAATTATCCTCTAATTGATTTGGGCCTGACAAGGAGAGGAAACTTCCCCCAATATTTGCCTACACATTTTCCCTAAAATACTTGGGTAAGAGACTTTTATCTAAGCTTGTTCCTTTATTTGTAAAATGAATGTAATCATGCATAGTTTACCAAGTTGCTGTGAAGATATATGGGAATCACATACAGTGGGTACTCAGTAAATGGTAATAATTGTCTCTACCCTTTTAGGGGTCCTTAGAAACTTAGAGACATGAACTTTCCTAGTTCAGGCAACACCCTCGATTATGACTAATTTGATTCTTCCTGACCTGCTTGGCCTCAGTTTCCCCATTTGAAAAATGTTAGAATAGTATTAAATTGGCATTCTATTGGGCAAAGCTGGCCTGAATATATGTTTTGTTTGGCCTACAGAGGATTTAGGGAAGAAAACTGAGCCAACATTTGAAAATTAGGACATTTACATAGAAATCTAGTTTTCCAGATTCTCTTGAAAAAATCATAAGATATGGCAAAACTGAGCCTACATTCCCTCCTGCGTGGCAATAATCTACTAGGGCCAAAAGGAGGCTTCCCTGTAAGGTAGGGCACAATTTCTAGGGCTCACCTGGCCTTCTTTACTCATTTATATGACCTGCTTGGTGCTGTAGTTCACTTCAGTTTGTGGCCTTCTGGACAGTTGAACACTGTCTATGCCTGGCACAGAGCAGGCACTTAATTATTGAACAGTGAATCTCCCACTGTCTCCCTCTAGCACTCCTTCTTATCTGGCCATAAGAAATACATGTTTGTATTTATCTGTGGTAGTTCCTGAATAATCGATTTTCACTTTGAGAATTAAAATGAACAAGTCCTTTCTGTCAGTCAGGATAGACTAGGTATGGCTTTGGTAACAAACAATCCCCAAATCTCAGTGGCTTAAAATAAGAAAGCTTTATTTCTTCCTTACTTACAGAAACCTAGACACAAAATGAAAATACTCTTCTGTTTTTGCATGCATGGAGACAGACATAAGTGCACAGGTATGTACAGAATCACATACCAAATAAATATCCTGGAACATGAATTCATGCAAAAACCTATTTTGAAGCTTAAATTGCACAGTTATATCTTTGTTGGGATATTAAAAAAATCCCAAGACCCAAGGGGGTAAGAGCATATCCACCATTGGCTAAGGAAATGCCCATGCTGAAAAGGAACCAAAAGATAACAAAGCACCTGAAGGCTTAAAAAAAAAGCTGAAGCTCCTACTGCACAAATCCCTCAATAAAATACCAAATATGCAGCATCTGCAGGCTGTTGCACCTGCCCCAGAGAGGCTCCCACTTCTGGGCTTCTAGCTTAGGAGGGAGATGGAACCCAGATGCCCAATATGCAAAGCCACGGAGGGGGCTGGACTGGGTCGAAGAGAAGGGCCAACAGGCTGGAATCCTCTTCCTCCAGCAGGAGCTATAGGCAGGAAGAAAGGGGGCAGGACCAGGTTACATCCATTCCCCTCCCCTTCAAAACCCCTTCTTTAAAAAATTTTTTAAAATTGATTTTAGAGAGGTAGAGAGATATAGAAACATCAATGATGAGAATCATTGATTGGCTGCCTCCTGCACACCCCACACTGGGGATCGAGCCTGCAACCTGGGCATGTGCCCTGATTGGGAACTGAACCCTGACCTCTTGGTTCATAGTTGATGCTCAACCACTGAATCATGCTGGCTGGGCAGCAACCCCTTCTTTTTACCCCATTTAACCCAGGTCTCATCTTTGTTCACCTGGATTACAGCAAACACTTTCTCAATGATTTTCCCATACCCAGTCCTCTCTCTTCTAATCCCTCCATCACATCCACATACTTGTCTTTCTAAAGCTCAGGTTCTCTATGTCCCTGTCTAGCCCAGAAACGTTTCTGGCTCCCCTTCATGCACAGCTGCTGGGCTAGACTCCTAAGACTGGCATGCCAGACCTCCATGATCAGAAAAGCCTGTCCAGCCTCATCTCCTCCTGTTTTATCAGTTCTTCCAGGACGGTTTCCTCATCAGTACACCATGCCAACCCACTATTTTGGACAGGAGAATTCTGTCTTCCCTCTCTGTCCCCATAGGTTTCTCATTCCTCAAGATTCCTGTGGTTCTCTCCAGGTTTGTCACCGAGTTTTGTGAAGGCATCCAGTTTTCCCAAGTAGAATGGAAACTTCTCAAATGCAGTCATCAGATCCCCTTCCAGGCCAGACCCTTGTTACATCTTCAGCCCCTCTCCAACCGTCAACAGGTAATTTGTGTAGAGAGAGCTTTGGCCTGGAGCCAGGAGACCAGACTCTGCCACTGTCTTGCTTTATGACCATAAGCAAGTCCTTGCCTTCCCCAGGGCCTCTCTTTCCTTGTCATCAGGGCACTGGACATTTGCTTTTGAGCACAAAACTGATAAAACTGATCCACTGAATAACTCTCAACTGCAATCCCTAGGGCCTAGGTTGAGAAGCTTGGGGCCTGGCCTGAGGACATTCAAACTGCTGACCTCCTGATGTCCTTGGTTAGTTCCTGCTTACTTCAGTACCCCCATCTCACAACCATCCCTACCCCATCCTCTGCTTTCAGGAAACAGGTTACCTGGATGGAGCAGGGAGATCCAGGCAGAGTTAGTGGGGACAGACGGGGTCAGGCATGGAGCCTGGGATGAATCTTTCAGCCCCACAAGAGCTTCAGCTGCCTCCCGCTGCAGCTGCCGCTCTGGGGAGGCAGAGGTCCAGGCCAGGCGAGAGGCTCTGGGGGCCTGCAAGGGAAAGGGAGAGAAACAGAGTGGGAACCCCCACTTCTGCCTACCCTTCAAGTGCTCCCTCAGCCCCCAATTACTTAACTATCCCCTACTCTTCCCTTTCCCAGGTCAACTTCCTCCCAGGGTTCTGGATCCCATTTCTTTCCCAGGACCTGTGGTTGAAGCAGAAGAGGGTCTGGGGTACCACAGGGCTGAAGTATCAAAGTTGAGCATCTAGAAATAAGGAGAGAAGATGCCAGGAATATTAAACACATGGACAGACATGTACACATGGGAAGAGGGGCAGGATTTTTCTATACATCCTTGCACCACATAACAATGTTTAGGTGAATGATGAACCACATATACATTCTTGGTTCCATAAGATTATAATGGAGCAGAAAAATTCCTATTGCCTCACGATGTGTAGCCATTGCAACATCATAGTGCAATGCATTACTCACATGTTTGTGGTAATGCTGGTGTAAACAAACCTACTGTGCTGCCAGTCATGTAAAAGTCTACAATTATGTATAGTACATAATACTTGATGACAATAAGCCACTATGTTAATACTTTATGTATTCACTATACTATACTTAAAAAAATTAATCTCACCCAAGGAGTAAGAATATTTTTCCCATTTATTTATTTATTTATTTTTAGAGAGAGTAGAAGGGAGAGTGTAGGTGAAGGAGAGGAAGAGAAACATCAGTGTGAGAGAGACACATTGATTGGTTGCATATTGCACATGCTGACTGGGGGCATGAATCTGCAACCCAGTATGTGCCTTTGACTGGGAATCAAACCTGTGACCCTCCAGTGCCAGGCCAAGTTCTAACCACTGAGAAATGCTGACCAGGGCTATACTATACTTTTAAAAAATATGTTTTTATTGATTTTTAGAGAGAGAGGAAGGGAGAGGGATACAGAGATAGAAACACTGATGAGAAACATCATCGATCGGCATGTGCCCTGACTAGGAATTGAATCAGCAATCTCTTGGTACCTGGGTTATTGCTCAACCACTGAGCCACATTGGCTGGGCTATACTATACTTTTTAGTGTTATCTTTCTACTCATAAAGCAAAGCTTGTTGTAAAACACAGCAGCAACCTCATACATCTCGTGTTTACACCATCATTTTCTCTTGGTCTTGATTTAATCTCATTTTGTTTAATAAATATAGTGCAGCTTAAGTGTGAAGTGTTTATAAAATCTACAGTAAATACAGTCATGTCCTAGGCCTTCACATTCACTCACCACTCACTGACTGACTCACCCAGAGCAACTTCCAGTCCTGTAAGCTCTATTCATGGTAAGTGTCCTATACAGTTTTTATCAGTCAATTAGAGACACTATTACTTCTCAGGTTGTCATGAGAATTAGCAATAATATATCTAATACTGTAGATTCTACAAACACTTCACAGGCTGCACTATACTTACTAAACAAAACGAGAGTACATGGTAAGTGTCCTAAACACTTTTTTTTAGCTTTTATACCATATTTTTACTGTACCTTTTCTATGTTTACATACACAAATATTTACTATTGTGTTACAATTGTCTACACCAAGCATGTCAAACTCGAGGCTGGCGAGCCATGAGTTTGACATGCTTCGCCTACACTATTCAGTACAGTAACAGGATATACAGGTTTGTAGCCTAGGATCAATGGTCTATAACACATAGCCTAGGTATGTAGTAGGCTGTACCATCAGGTTTGTGTAAGTGCACTCTATGATGTTCGCACAACAAAGAAATTGCTCAGAATGTATCCCTGTTGTTAAGTGGCTTGTGACTGTATTCAAATCTGGGAATCTGAGTGACTGCTCGGTCATTAGGCTTTGTGGCCTCGGCCAAGTCCCTTCTCCTGTGTTAGTGTGCATGCTTTGTTTTCTGTAAAATGACAATCCCTGCCAGCTTCTTTCTCCAGGGATACTATGAGGATTATAGGAAATCATCGGTGTCAATTTTGTAAACACTGACAAAATGGGATAACGGTTCCTGCCCTACCAGAGTCTGATTTTCCTCCCCTCGTTCCCTCATCCCCATGGAACTCGAGGAGCAGCCTGGCCCACCTTTAGGAAGCTTTCTCTAAAGGCCCCTGACCTCTCTCCTGGCCTCTGAGGCTCTCATCATCATCCTCTTGCCCCCATTTCAGCAGGTAATTTGACCTCATTTTATCTGTTTAAGCCGATTTATTTATTTATTTATTTTTAAAATATTTTATTGATTTTTTACAGAGAGGAAGGGAGAGGGATAGAGAGTCAGAAACATCAATGAGAGAGAAACACTGATCAGCTGCCTCCTGCATACTCCCCACAGGGGATGTGCCCACAGCCAAGGCACATGCCCTTGACTGGAATCGAACCCGGGACCCTTGAGTCCACAGGCCGACGCTCTATCCACTGAGCCAAACCGGTCAGGGCTGTTTAAGCCGATTTAATAGCTACTATTTGTTCAAGGCCAGGGCCTGTGCTAGGTGTATTAGATATTATTATTACTAATTCTCATGACAACCTGAGAAGTAATAGTGTTTCTAATTTGCTGATAAAAAATAGGCTCAAAATAGGTAAAAACACTTGTACCAAGGTTCACAGGCACGCAATAAACACATTATCTTCTCTCCCTACTCACGTGTGGGGCAGGGCAGAGGGCCCTTGGGGTTCTCCAGGAAGAGGAGCAGTCAGTATTGGGTGAGATCCTGGGCAGTTTGGGAGGGGCCCATGAGTGGGCAGCCGGAGGGAGGTGCCAGGGTCAAAGCCTAATGAGGGGAAGAGAATGCAGAGTGTATAGGGGTCAGAGGTCATGACTTCTGTCCTCCCTCTTCCTAGTCTGTATCCTCTTCCTCTTCTCTTTTTGATACAGTGGCACACTGGCATTCAAACATTTATTAAGTTCATCTTACCAGGGAAGGGATGCAGAGGGACAACAGGCTTTTGGCATAGCAAGCGGCACACTACTGGGGGTGGCATGGAAAGGCCTGGAGGCAGCCAATGTCCAGGGGTCCAAGCACTTGGAGTCCAGGGCAAAGGCAAGGGTTCTGGGGGACGGCTAAGCAGCAGAGGCCCCTGGGAATTCTCCTGCAAGGGCAGAATACACAGGGAGTCAGGTGCAAGGCTGGGAAAGAAATGGGTATATTCTAGGATGAGGGTAGGACTCCAAAACTTCAGAGCTTGGAGGGCCGTGAAATCCCACCCCCTCATTTTGCTCAGGGAGAGAAGAGATTTGCCCAGGATGATATAGCAAGTCAGGGTTGACCTAGAACCCAGGTGACAAGGACAGAGAGAAAGGGGTCTGGGCAGGGCCCGGCTCTCCTTACCTTCCCAGGGGCGGTCAGTGCCAGTGGGACTGCCCCATGGAGGGTCTGAGGCTGGGGCGCTATGTTCTCCTTTCCGGCTGTGGGGGACCAGGGAGAGCTTTGGTGAATCCTTTCTCCCGATCCCATCCCACTCCAGCTGAAAACTGAGGAAAACTGAGTTCTCCTCTTTGCATGGGCCCTTTTCTACCCACGGATCTCAACGCAGCCTCCCAACACGTGATCACATTGTAAAGGCGGGGAGGCTAAGGCCCAGAGAAGAGAAACACCTAGTTCAAGGTCACACAACAATTCAGTGGAGCCTGGGACTCCTTTCTCTACTCATGCTTTCTCCACCCAAATCCCGGTCCAATCTTGAGCCAGAGACTCACGGGGGAGCCCTGGTCGCCGGGCCGCCTTCTTGACGTGGCTGTGAGCATTAGGCGAAGCCGCCCCTCTCATCAGCTCCTGAGCCAGGTGCCTCTTCAGCTGTGCCTCCTGCTGCCTACGCAAGGCCACCTGGGCAGCCATGACCCTTCGGCGCTCCCTGAAAGGAGGCTTGTGAGTGAAAAATCGGCCGCCCTTGAGATGGAACGCATCCTCCTCCCTTCCCTGGACCCGCTACTCACAAGATGAGGACACATTTGTGACACTCGCAAGCCTGGAAGAGGCAGAGGCGCTTGTGGCCCTTGAGGTGAGCAGTGACGCCGTGGTTGCGGCAGCGGGCACAGGTTGGAGAGCGACTGACCGCTCTCTTAGGCACGAGCTCGGTGCCCTGGGGGACTCCGGTCTCATCCCCTGTGGCGGAGTCCGAGGAGCAGCGGTGGGCAGCGAGCATCTCATTAGGTTCCATGGACCTGGGGTCCGGAGTGGAGGGTCAGGAGGGCCGGGTGAGCCGCCTCCTGACCGGCCCTCCTGCCCCTGGGAGGCCGCATGGGGGAGGGGGTTCTCCATCCTGTCCTCTGGGCTCAGCTTTCACCCTCCCTTCTCCCGTCTTCACCCCACGCCCCTCCTCAGGCAGCCTCCTTCCTCCCAAGGACCCCTCCCCTCTTTCCCTACTTACGTATTCCTTCTTTTCTTTTTACATGTGTTTTTATTGATTTTTTTACAGAGAGAGGAGGGGAGAGGGATGTAGAAATAGAAACACTGATGAGAGAGGAACATCCATGGGCTGCCTCCTCCACGCCCCCTACTGAGAATCGAGCCTGCAACCCGGGCATGTGCCCTGACCGAGAATCAAACCGTGACCTCCTGGTTCATGGGTCGATGCTCAACCATCAGGCAACACTGGCCAGCGAGCCATCCATGGGCTGCCTCCTGCACGCCTCCTACCGGGGACCGAGCCTGCCGCCCCGGCACCTGCCCCGACTGGGAATCGAGCTGGTGACCTCTTGGTCCCTGGGTCCATGCTCAACCGCTGAGCCACAAAGGCCGGGCTCTTATGTATTCTTTCAACCCAAGCATTATTCTCTGCAGCTCACCCGTACCTTCCCATGCACGAATCCCGGTTTTAGGCGGGCTCACGCACTCTCCTGCCCGCTGCAAGGAGTCCTCCCTTCCCTTCCCACCACCACCCTGTTCCAACAGGTTTTCTGGCTTTCTCTTGAACAATGATCCCCCCTCCCTCCTGCATTTACCCAATTCTTACAAATAGTTTATGCTCCCCTTTCCGCTCATGCATGCCCTGCAATTCACCTTCCCCTTTGCCACCCTTTTGATTAGTTCACTCTCTTGCACCCACAGGAATTCCATTATCCTCAGGGAGTTCTTGCCCCACTTGCAATAATTATTTTCATTCTCTCAAGGAATGCGCTTTGAGCCCCTTCCACGTGCCGGCAGGAATACCACTGTTGCCCCAACACAGTCTCAGAACTCTGATGCAAATCGGCGCATCACCGTGCCCCACACTTTCCGTCCATTGCTCACACTCAGCAATCGGGGGGCCCATCCCAACTCCTGCAGTGCACCCCCTCATGCCGCTGTTACTCAAACCCCCCCTTTCAGCGGCTGTCCCTCCAAAAGCTGTACTGTGGCCGGTCCCAGGGTCCCGGGGAGGGGGCGGGGT
>NW_005371234.1:340009-348971 GCF_000412655.1 Myotis brandtii | reverse complement strand
AAGGGGATGTGGGGGGCGGGGAGAGGGGGTGTCCAGCGCAAGAAAGAGGGAGGTGGAACAGGGAGGGGCGGGGTCGTGTTCGCGTCCTCAGCCCACAGTTACCACAGTCTCGAGCTGGGTCAGACTCGGGAGGCGGCGAAAGGACGCGGTGAGGGAGTGACCTAAGGAACGGCTGCGCTCGCGCCTGTTTCCCCGCCCCTCCTCAGAAGGACCAATGAGCTTCAAGTTCCGCTTCTTGCCGAGGCAAGCGACCAATGAGCTTCAAGATCCTTCACGCATGGCCTGCCCCTCACCTGCCCTTGCTCTTCCCGTGGCCTCGCAGGCCAACCAATAGCGCTTCGAGTTGAGACTCTGAGACTCGCGCCCCGTTCCCCTCTCCCTGTGTCTTGCCTTTCCAGATGGTTCTTATGCTTTGGGGGGCGGTGGCCCGTGGGGCGTAGAATTCGGCTTCCAGGACACGGCTGGCCCTCGGCCCCCCTCCCCCAACAGCCAGCGCGACACCGCCCCTGGCAAGCGTTGACGGGTCCGTTTGCGCAGGCGCGGCCTTGCCATCGGCCTGTTACTGCCTCGCTGGCGCGTGCGCGCTCTTGGCTCAACGCTCCGGGTGGCTCTCCTTCGCTGCGAGGATGCACGTGTTTCCTCTCGCGTTTCTCCGGGCTCCCCCACTCCCGATCTGATCTCCCCTGCGATTTGTTTCCTTCCCCAGCCTCCCCTCGACGGCGCCCCTTTCCTGCGCCTCTTCTTGTCCGTGTTGGTGCTGACTTTCCAGACCCGGTTTCCTGTTCTCTGGAGCCTCTCTGCGGGCCCATAACGCTCGTTTTCGGGTCTTCTCTCCTCATGCCTCCTTCCCTGACAGCTCGGCCCCCCACCGCACTCGCTTCACTCCCCTCGCCGCCGCCTCTGCTGAGCTGCTGCCTTTCGGCCCTGTCTCCCCTTTGGGTGCATCTGCCCCCTGGATTTCCCTAGCTGCTCCTCTCCGGCCTCGTTGCCTTCTCTGTGGGTCCCTATTAGACCCATCTCACGCTTCCCCTTCCAACCCTTTGCGTGCTGTCCACTCTCCTCTGCGGGCTCGGTCCGGGCCCCTTGCCCCCGAGACCCTGGTCCCTGTGCCCACTCCCCTTCCCTGCGGCTCTGGCCGTGCCCTCTGCTGGTCCTCCGCTCTGGCAAGCTTCTCGGCCATCAGTCTCTCTCGGAGGGGAGCATCTCCTCCAGCCACCACTTAAACCCCTTTTCCTTGAGGATTTCATTCCGTTTTTTTTCCTGATTGTGCCCGCGCTTTTGCTCAGGTGGTTGGCCCGGCCCTTCTGCACCCCAGGCTGGTGTGTGCGGTCTCCTCTGATCGCATCAGCCTCTTTGTGTGATCCCTGGTCAGCCTTGATTTCTCATCCCCGTGTCTCTGTTCTGCTGGTCATAGTCCTCTTATTTGCCAAGATTTCTGGGATCAGAGCCTGTGCGTCAGACATTCTGGACAGAAGAGTGCGGCAGTCGGGGACCTCTAGCTGGACTGCTGTGCAGGGGAGCGGGACTGGACAAAGCGGAAAAGGTGGTCTGGGGCCAACCCAGGGGCCGTGGGGTGGGGGTGGGTGAATGGGAGACGTGAAAGCCAGCGGAAGAGGTTGACCTTGATTCTCTTTAAAAAAAAAAATATTTGTTTCAGAGAAAAAGGAAGAGGGAGAGAGAGACAGAAACATCAATGATGCGAGAGAATCATTTATCAGCTGCCTCCTGCACGCCCCCCACTGGGGATCCAGCCCGCAACCTGGGCATGTGCCCTTGGCCGGAATGGAACCTGGGACCCTTCAGTCCGCAGGCCAACGCTCTATCCACTGAGCCAAACAGGCTGGGGCATGACCTTGATTCTTTAGGTAAAGGAGGGTGGGGGGGGGGGCGCGGGGAGGAGGAACCACTTATGGAGAGCTTAGCACTTGCCTGGCACTTTATGTCAATAAGATGCATTATAATCCACTTTATAAACGTGTTCAAAAAATTGCACACTTGAGATACATCATAATGCACTTTGTAAATGTGTTCAATAAGTTGCACAAGGTGGTATAGCTAAACGTAGGGTGAAGATTCCAACCTTGGTCTCTGGACTATGTACAACCTACATTGTTTTAGTTATTTTCTGTAATCCCCATTCCCTAGCCCTTTCTTCGGCACTCATTTCCGCTGGCTAATGCATGTGTGTGTGTGCTTGCAGAGGTGCAGCATTTTACTTGCACGAGGTTTTGATATATGCAAGGGATGATTGTATTCTTTACTATTTAAAATAATTTGTACTGTGCTTTTATGACCCATCCATGTACATGTTATGTGCACATCTAATTTGTTTCTTATAACTGCTGGGTGACAGTCCATGGTGTGCATCCTCTGTGCTGAGTGTTCACAAGGTCTCTGGGAAGGATGCCCACCTTGCCTTCAACTTACTGCCACCACAATAATGCTGCAGCCTCAGACTTGTTCCCTTGTAGATGAAGGCGGACATCTCTCTTATGTGTTCCTAGGATACCACCAGAAACGGGTATTTGTAAACCTGATTTAACTAATTACTGCCAGAGTCCTCCCCGCAATGGTGCTTTGGGCCTGAGACACTGATCAGAACTCTTCTCTGTTCCTCAGGGTCCAGAAGAGTTCAAGTTGACCTCAGGTGTCTCTTCACATGTTTGCTAGTCTTTTGCTTTGCTCCCCTGAGAATTGACTCTTTATGTGCTTGGGTCATTTTTCAACTGGGGTTGCTCTATTTTCTTGTCAATTTTCTGGAGTTCCTTAGTCATTCTCATTGGTTTAAGACATTGCATTAACTCCTCTATGCCAATTCTGGCGTTCCATATTATTTTAGAAATTTATCTGCTTCATCTGGGTTTTTTCCATTTATAAATGTAGAGGTATTAATACTTTTATTATTTTAAAAACATCTCATGCCTGCCACTTCCTATTTTTCATTTTATTTGCATCTTCTCTTTTTCTCTTAATTGGATTTGCTAGTGAATTATCTTACTTTGTCAAGGAATGAATGTTAGTTTTTTTGTATTGATTTGTTGTTGTTTTCTATTTTGTTGATTTCTACTGTCTTCATTTCTATCCTTTGGGGGGGGATGCTTTGTTGCTTTTTATATAACTTCTTGAGTTAAATCATGAACTTAGAAAACCTCACCTGAGGATATGTTTTTATTGATTTTTGAGAGGCAGGAAGAGAGAGAGGAGAGAGAGAGAGAGAGAGAGAGAGAGAGATCAATGTGAAAGAAAAACACTGATCAGTTGCTCCCCAACCGGGAATTGAACCGCAACCTTTTGGTGTACTGGATGATGCTCCAACCAACGGAACCTGGCCAGGGCCATAAACATATTTTTAATGCTTCTTGTTTCTTGATAAATGTATTTAAAATATAAATTTACTTCTAAATGTTGCTTTAGATTTGTCCCAAATTTTGATGAGTAGTTAAAAAACAACTTTTTTTTTTTACAAATAGATACCATTAAAAAAAATATATTTTATTGATTTTTTACAGAGAGGAAGGGAGAGAGACAGAGAGTCAGAAACATCGATGAGAGAGAAACATCGATCAGCTGCCTCCTGCACATCTCCCATTGGGGATGTGCCCGCAACCCAGTCACATGCCCCTGACCAGAATTGAACCTGGGACCCTTCAGTCTGCAGGCCGACGCTCTATCCACTGAGCCAAACCGGCTTCGGCAACAACAACTTTTGACTTTGAAATTATTGTTAGCTCACAGGAACTTGCAAAAACTGTATATAGAGTTCCTTAGACCCTTTCTCCCTCTTCCCCATAGGGATATCTTATATAACTAGTTTATAGGAAGGAAATTGACAATGGTACAATACTCTTAACTAGACTATAGGCCTTAATTCAGTTTTCACCAGATTTTACATGCACTTGTGTATGTGTGTAGTATGTTCAATATTATTCATTTCTAAATACTTTTATTTATTTTTATTTTTAAAAATATATTTTATTGATTTTTTACAGAGAGGAAGGGAGAGGATAGAGAGTTAGAAACATCAATGAGAGAGAAACATCGATCAGCTGCCTCCTGCACACCCCCCATTGGGGATGTGCCCACAACCAAGGTACATGCCCTTGACCGGAATCAAACCTGGGACCTTTCAGTCTGCAGGCTGAAGCCCTATCCACTGAGTCAAACCAGTCAGAGCATTTCTAAATACTTTTAAATTTCTTTTGGGAACCAAGGATTATTTAGCAACATGTCAATTAATTTCTATGCATGCATTTGTTGTTCTGATCTCATTGTCCCTGGAGAATAGTGATATTTGAATAAGCCAGTATCCTCTTCTCAACACCCTGTATAATGGGGAGGACCTAAGCAGGGGAGTGAGAAGCTAATGTGGTGGGTCCAGGTTAAGTTGGAGGGGAGACTATGGAAATGAGAAGACCTGTGTCCCTGAAGGTTTCAGGGAGCCTCTGTCATACAAAATAATAATCAATTTTTTGCCCTAGGAACAGTGACTCAGAGGCAGGTGGACAGAGAAACCAGGGTCTGATAAGAAGGAAGCTTGAGACCTAGATTGAAATTGGTTCCAGACTGACCAGTAGCATCCAGGACCTTGACATAGGACCATGGGACTTCAGCATTTGAGACTTGTGCAGCTGCTCTGCCTTGTAGGGGCCATCTCCACTCTGCCTTGTATGTTCTGTGGTACGGGATGCTTTGGGACCCCCAGAGGGAGGGGGCTGGATATCTGTGTTCCCCAGGGTACAGGATCTGTGTAGGCTGAGCTCGGTTGGCAGTTCAGGGGCGGTGTAGGTATTGTGAGGGACAGATAACTGGAAGATCATTCTCTGTTTAGGGGTTGGGGCTCTTTTGTGCTATGAAGCAACGTCCTCACTCTTCAGAGCTGTTAGTTTCCAGAACTGGAAATGGTTACTGATGAGGAGCATGGTGTGTAAGCTGAGTGAGGGCTGCGAGGAGACGCTGGTGCTCATCAAGACAGGTGAAAGAAGAAGCTTTTATTTTTTTTGGTGGTTCTTCTGGCTTCTAGCTTTATTCCCAGCACCCAGGGACTCTAGACTGAAGTTCCAGATATTTACCACATTATATCTTTGGGCATAACCTCAAGACTCTGGCAGGAGAGGGCAGGACCCATCTGGTTATGGTGTGGGCTGGATGAGAGGTGGGCAGATCCCAGGAGGAGCGGGGCAATCTGGGAACAAAGAAAAGGATGAGACACAAGGAGAGAGGATCAGAGGGACTTCTGTGGGGAGGGAAGTGAAAAGAAACAGATGGTGACCCCAACATCTGAGTCCTGTGAAGCTGCTGTGAGTGGACACTGAAGGAGAGGCAAAGTTGTTCATGGGGCAGAGCAAGTAGGAGGAATAGCGTGGCGGGAGGGTGGGAGGGTTGGACTCTGGGTGTGGCCAACAACACTGATCAGAGCTCTCTAATCTCTGCTCCTCAGGGAACAGAAGGGGAGTTGTGGGTTTTAAAGGCTGCAGCCCATCCTCATCTTACCCCCAGCAAGTCTCCTACCTCGTTTCACCGCCTGGATTGTCCATTGCCTCCTATAGCCGTGTTTGCCGGACATATCTCTGCAATAATCTCACTAACTTGGATCCTTTTGTGAAACTCAAGGACACTCCTAAGTCTACAACATTTTCTTCCCTTAGTTGCCCAACCTGTGTCGGGGAGCACTCTAAGGATTGCCTCCCAAATTTTGTTACCACTGATTCTTGCCCCCACAATGCACCTGCGTGTTACAGTTCCACCATAAAATTTCAGGCAGGTGAGAAGAGAGAAACTTTATCAAATGCCTGCTCTATACCAAGTGCTGTATGGCACCTTCCCATCTAAGATCTGGAATTGGGGTTGGGGTTGTGGGCACCAGGCACATGAAATCCAAGGAGGAAGGTGTATGGTGCCCAAGTTTGGTGGGAGAGCAGGAGGGGCAGGGCACCTGAGTCTTGTAAGTGTCCCTGACTCCTCCCTCTCTTCCTTGCAGGGCTTCTCAATACCACCTTCCTCCTCATGGGCTGTGCTCGTGAATATCGCAAACTTTTAGCAGATTTTCGCTATATTGGGACCATCAGAGTGACTGAGGCCCTCAACGTCTTACAGAAGGCCCAGGTTGCTGGTGCAGAGCCCTCCAGTCGGGGTCCTGCTTGGGGCATCCTCTCAGGCCTCCTGCTCGCCTTTAGGGACTGACGATTTAACTGGACCAGACAAACACCCAGACCCTTTTACAAAACCAAATAAAGTCACAGAGTTGCCTTTTTGCTTTGTCCTGTGGTCCATGAGGGTTATGGAGGTGTGGAAGGTGTGAGGAGGGCCAAACATGTCCAGGGAGGTGGAGAGGGGGGGCAGGCAGTGGGCAGTGCTCATGGTGGAGTGAGCAGGAGCAGGGGGTGAGGGAGGAGGATCACTGGCAAAGTGACAGTGTCATGCTTAGCAACTGGGAGGAGCCCAAATACTTGTTTTCTCCTCCCACTTCCTGTGGGGACTTGAGTGCTAGCCTGGGCTCAGCCACTGAGAAACCCTGGCCCAATCTCTCTGCTTTCCTGGGCCTCAGTTTCCTCCCCTTTAAAGTAAAGCACCTTATGAATTAGAGCTGAGTCTCATCAGGGTGATTTAAGAACATGATCCCTTATTGTCTACTTGTTATGTGTCCCTTGCAGTGCTAGTATTAGGATCTCATTTAAATCCTCACAAGACCCTAGGGCAGTGATGGCGAACCTATGACACGCGTGTCAGAGGTGACAAGCGAACTAATTTTTTTGGTTGATTTTTCTTTGTTAAATGGCATTTAAATATATAAAATAAATATCAGAAATATAAGTCTTTGTTTTACTATGGTTGCAAATATCAAAAAAATTCTATATGTGACATGGCACCAGGGTTAAGTTAGGGTTTTTCAAAATGCTGACATGCCGAGCTCAAAAGGTTCACCATCACTGCCCTAGGGAGATAGCTTTTATCCCTATTTTGCAAGGAAGAAACATTCTTGGAGTTAAATTATTTGACCAGAATTGAATCCTTCTTGCCTCCCCTACAGATCTCTTTTCCTGCTGATGGAATTTTGAGAAATTTGGAGACCTGAGCTGCTTTCCTCTGCACAGTAGTAGTTTTTTTTTTTTTTTTTACATGAGTCTAGAAAGTTTATTCTGATTTTAAAAATATATACACATTTATATTAACACATGCTCTTAGTATAATAAAGGCTCTAGTTTTACAGATAGGCTCATAAAAGAATTATGAATGTCTTAAAAATAAAATCTATATATAGTATAGCTTTTATTGAATGGTAAGATGAATTTTTATTATACATATAAATCTTTGGAAACAAAATAATGACATCTTAATTCCAATTTCCTGTGTTCTGGGATTAATGTTTCTTCTATGCTCAGATTCCACCATTCTCTACCTCTAGAAGCTGAATAAGGCAAGGGATAAAAGTAAAATATATATATATATATATAAAACCCTAATATGCAAATAGACCAAATGGCAAAACAACCGAACAACCAGTCACTATGACGTGTGCTGACCATCAGGGGGCACACATAGAACATGGTAGGTGTTGGCACCAGGAGCATGGAACATGGTGGGCATCGGCCATGGCGGGATGGTGGATCAGGTGAGCAGGGATGCCAGACCAAGGCGGGGCGCCGGTTGCTGTCATTGGGGCAAGCCTCTGGTGGTTACTGAAATTCTTTGCTCCTGTGTGCCACAGTCCCGCCGGGTGCTTGCACCAGCTGCTAGTGCTGGCCCGGCTTATACCCACTGCCAGCGCTGGAGCTGCTGCTTGGACCCACTGCTGGTGCCCAGCACCGGTTCCGATTGCTCGGTGCCATCAACAGGTGCAAGCGGTGGCTGCCAGCCCTGATCGTCCCTGAGGGCTTCTCCACCTCTCCCTGCTCCTGAGTGGTGAATGGAACAGCAGCTTCAGCTCACACCCACTGATGGCGCTGGCCCTGCTCACACCCGCTGCTGGCACTGGCCCCAATCACTCCACACCAGCAACAGGTGCGAGCAGGGCCAGCGCCGTCAGCCGTGGGAGCAGTGGCAGTGGGAGTGGGGCTACCGGCAGACAGGGGACCAGGGGCTGCAACGGGAGGGCCCAGGTGGGGGCACGGAGGATGGGCTGAGAATCACTCCTATTCCCACTGAAGCCTCGCGGCCCACAGTTCCTTTCAAGGTGCATGAATTTGTGCACTGGGCCCCTAGTAAAAAAAATAAAAGCGAGGGAGATACATCAGACAAGTAATTACACAATACAGGTTTTAATGAAAGTCTGGTCAATTTCCCAACCTTCCCTGAGTTCTGTTCATTTGTCCATAGGGTTGGGATAGCTGTAGCACCTGCTAAATAAAAAAGACACTGGGTTTTAACAACACATTTTAAGGATGCTAGTGTGTTCTTGAGTAAACAGGTAAAACTTTTATCTCTATGAAAGGGAATTACTCATATATAAAAGCTTTTTAAAATATATATATTTTTATTTATCTCAGAGAGGAAGGGAGAGGGAGAGAGAGATAGAAACATCAATGATGAGAATCATTGATCGGCTGCCTCCTGCATGCCCCACATTGGAGATTGATCCCACAACCCAGGCATGCGCCCTTTACCAGAATTGAACCTGGGATCCTTCACTCCACAGGCTGATGCTCTATCCACTGAGCCAAACTGACTAGGGCCCTAAAAGCTTTTTTTACTGGAAGATGATTTCAGACATAGAAATCTACAATTTCAAATATATCCAACCTCAGCGAACACAGCGAAATGAAAAGATTTTTTATCATTTACAACCTCTTTAATACTGTAGAAGTTTCTATTACACATAACTGCAGAACACTAAATTCTCATAATTATTTTTGCTGATTCTTGTGTCAAATGTCAAGAGTTAACCATGAGTCCTAACTGGTTTGGCTCAGTGGATAGAGCAGTGATGGCGAACGTTTTGAGCTCGGTGTGTCAGCATTTTGAAAAA
>NW_005371234.1:335129-336544 GCF_000412655.1 Myotis brandtii | reverse complement strand
GGAATGTTGGAGTCTGCAGCAAGCAAGCCTCGTGCTCGCTTCAGTGCCTGGCTGCCGGCCGCCATCTTGGCTGACCGTTAATTTGCATATACTCACTGATTAGCCAATGAAAAGGGTAGCGGTCGTACGCTAATTACCATGTTTCTCTTTTATTAGTGTAGATGCCATTTAACAAAGAAAAATCAACCAAAAAAATGAGTTCGCGTGTCACCTCTGACACACGTTTCATAAGTTCGCCATCACTGGGATAGAGTGTCGGCCTGCGGACTGAAAGGTCCCAGGTTCGATTCCGGTCAAGGGCATGTTCCTTGGTTGTGGGCACATCCCCAGTGGGGGGTGTGCAGGAGGCAGCTGATCGATGTTTCTCTCTCATTGATGTTTCTAACTCTCTGTCTCTCTCCCTTCCTCTCTGTAAAAAATCAATAAAATATATTTAAAAAAGAGTTAACCATGAGTTATCAATAAAACTAGTATTTCATGCAAAAGTATCACTTATGATAAATTATCTTTTCTAGTATGAAATTAATTTCCTTAAAAAAATAGGTACCATGTACTAAAAACAGTACTATGCCAAGTAGTATTCCGGCATACACGTTTCTAATAGAAACTAGCTATAAGCAAGAGAAAATAATCAACCACATAACAACTAGGCAGATTATATTCTTTCATTAATGGTCCTATGAAAAGTTATCTTTAAAGGAAATTTGGGAGGCTATCATTTTTTATTTTATTGACAGCTACTAAGTGATTTATTTCTAATGTTCAGAAGTCCCAATTTAGTAAGCACTGAAAGCTCTGGTAATCAGAAGAGATTTTGTATTTAACAGTAATTCCATGAAATTCTCTACTTCATATTATAGAATAACAAGTTAATACATATCCTATAGAACTGTGCTATTCAGTACACGCCACTGGCCTCATGTGGATAATGAGCACTTAAATGTGGCAAGTCCACATTAGTAAAATACACACCAGATTTCAAGGAATTCATATAAAAGAAGAACATAAATATCTTAATGATTTTTAAAAATATATTTTATTGATTTTTTACAGAGAGGAAGAGGAAGGGAGAGAGATAGAGAGTTAGAAACATCGATGAGAGAGAAACATCTATCAGCTGCCTCCTGCACACCCCCTACTGGGGATGTGCCCACAACCAAGGTACATGCCCTTGACCGGACCCTTCAGTCTATAGGCCGATGAGCCAAACAGGTTAGGGCTTTAATGATTTTAATATTGATTGTACTGGGGGCTAATTCCAGCAGGTCATAAATTCAAGAAGTTCATCAAAAGGTTGGTGGACTTTGATGCTTCAGCAGGGCTGAAGATACATATTATTGCCTGCTGGAATAGCTGAAAGCATTTCCCCAAACCTAAAGATTTGCATATATTATTGCCTGCTGCCCAGCCAAGGG
>NW_005371234.1:326734-335040 GCF_000412655.1 Myotis brandtii | reverse complement strand
AAGCTAGGGGTCCAGAGATCCAGAGAACTTGGTTACTGAAGCTAGGTCTCCTCTGGCTCCCCAAAATGCCTTCCAAGTTTATATTTCATGTCTAGTCTCTTTATTAATTTACTTGCAGCCCCTTCTCCAGATTCCTGAATCCTTCTAGATGCTGAGAAACACCCCAGCATGATTGCATGTTGAAACGATAATATTTTGGGTCTATTAAATTAAATGAACTATATTAATAAAATCAATTCCAGCTGTTTATTTTTATAATATTGCTGCTAGAAAATTTAAAATGATATATGGCTTCAGGTTATTTTTCTATTCTACAGCAATGTTATAGAAACATCAGACTCATTAATCCCAATCCACATCCTTAAGTTTTCATCATTACGGTACTTGAGATAACATATTTTAATATATTAACACAGGGTTCCTGAGCTTAGATTGAAGTACAACTCTATCTTAAAAACAAAACAAAATCCTACTCTATAATCTTTTTCATCATCTTCTGTATACTGGCAACTGTGCAAAACTTTGGTTAGTTATGTCTGCAAACAGGCAAAGGGGTCTTTTTGGGAGATGAAAATGTTCTAAAATTGGATTGTGGTGATGGCTTCACAACTATAAATGTATTAAACTATCACTGGACTATATACCTACAACCTGCAAATTGTATAGCATGTAAATTACACCTTGATAAAGCTGCTTGTTTTTAAGTGTACAGCTAGAGCCCAGCAGATCTGAAGTGCCATTTAGAAACCGCATATAAATTTCAGGTAATTCAAATACAATTTTTCAATCCATATGACTCAATATTGCAATGAGAATTTTTCCATGAGTATTTTTTTACCTGCAGTTGGTCCACAGTAAACAGTGGATTATGTAATCACTAACTGGAGGTATAAGTGGAAAATAACAAAGGGAACATTAGAGTAACTGCGAGTAGACAGTTCATTTGTGTTTAGGGGCACCCAGATCAGGCAGTCATAGCCCTTACATACAATATTGTTGCAAATCCTTTACCCAATCTGGGCACCTTATAATCTGTTGGTATTTCTCTATCTTAGATAGAATACTTAAATATAAGAAACTTCCTACTCTACACTAATAAAACCAAATAAAAAATATATAAAGTCAAAACTACATTTAACAAATTTTCATGGGAAACTAAAAACGAAACTACTGAGTTTTTTTTCTTCCTATTACAAGAAGAATAAAAATGTGGGAGAAAAATCCAGCAACTCAAAGTTACAATCAATTTAGAAAAAATATATTGATTAATAAATTTCAAGTTAAGAAAATAGGATCATTTACACATTGTTTCTGTCAGATCTTGAAACAAATTATTTTCAATATAAAATCTGTGAGATATTCACCATGGATATTATTGTGCTACAACCTTTTTTTTTATTTACTAGAGGCCAGATGCACAAAAATTCATGCAAGAGTAGGCCTTCCTTCCCCTGGCTGCCGGCACCGGCTTCCCTCTGGCACTTGGGACCCGGGCTTCCCTCCTCTGGCTGCCGGCAGGCACCTGGGAGCCGGGCTGGCTTCCTCTGGGCTGCCCACAGGCACCCAGGACCTGGGCTGCCCTGGCTTCGTCAGGAAGGACGTCCGGAATGACATCTGGTCTAATTAGCATATTACCCTTTTATTATTATAGATTTTTTAGCATCATTGCTAATAGCAAAAAAAATAAAGGCAAAAGCCAGCTCAACTTTTTTCACTCTATCAAAATGGGTCTGAGGATCTATGACTTATGCTTCCTTTACACTTGGGAAAATATAGCAAAGTAAAACACAGATCAAACCTTCATGTACTTGAACCACCATATGCTCTTGTGCTTTTTGTGACCTATCTGGCACACATTTCCAGAGTTCACCTTACCCCATATTAAACACACACACACACACACACACACACACAAGGAAATAAGATGATAATAATGTAGAAAGAACCCACATTGAACAATGAAATAAATTTCAAGCTGTGTACATGTACAGAAACAAATACATACAAAAATTTGCCTGGACACATTGAGATGCCTCAAGTTCTCATTTTAGAAGTAAACTAGGTGGACAGTTCAAAAGCTAGAGTCATTAGGAATGTTAAAATCATGTAAAAATGTTCCTTTAAGGCAGCCATAGAATCAAGGGAACAATTAATATTGTTCACTCTAGTTATAAAATGACTCATCTAGCATTTGGATAAATCTCTGAATGCATTTGTTATAGTTCCAGACAAAAGTTACATCACAATTGTGAATGTTTATGAAGTAGTTAATAATACTTTATGAGTTGAGTGATACGTTTAAAACTGAAACATGTACAGAACTTTCATTGAATTTGACCTTCTAGAGCAGTGGTTCTCAACCTTCCTAATGCTGCGACCCTTTAATACAGTTCCTCATGTTGTGGTGACCCCCACTTTCATTGTTACAAATTGAACATAATTAAAGCATAGTGATTAATCACAAAAACAATATGTAATTATATATGTGTTTTCCGATGGTCTTAGGCGCCCCCTGTGAAAGGGTCGTTTGACCCCCAAAGGGGTTGCGACCCACAGGTTGAGAACCACTGTAGAGAGATGATTCTCTGTTACTAAATACAGGATATCACCTGCTACTACACAAAACCTAGACTACTGTCAAAACAATGGTGTGTCCCCATCACACAGTTGGCAGTTTTTGTACTGTTTCTTTCATGCATAAATGTTTTAAGACTTCCAAAATAAGTGCACATAAAGATACAACCACATTTTTAAATATATGCAAAAAATAGTGCTAGCTAGGTATCAAAATTGATTGCATTTGATTTGAACCTATAGTTACTATAATATCTACCCATTTATTTCTGATATTTTCAATACTTAAAGCAGTACAAGCCAATTGACAATGAAGTCCCTTTTTATAAAATATAGAGAAGAGCTTTTTCTTTAGTCCAAGATATTGGCAAACTCACAGAGCATACC
Source organism: Myotis brandtii (assembly GCF_000412655.1). Classification (NCBI taxonomy): domain Eukaryota; kingdom Metazoa; phylum Chordata; class Mammalia; order Chiroptera; family Vespertilionidae; genus Myotis; species Myotis brandtii. Next base: position 332,079 of record NW_005371234.1, on the reverse strand, counting down.
AAAAGTAAAGCACTAATATTAAAAAAATGAAAACAGTTACAAAATGTTTATAAAGTTCTAAAATAGATTATTTCAACCTAACAGCATGAAACTTGTGCTCTCTCTAAATTCCAAGCAGCCAAAAAATTCACAGAGGCACTATTCATTTTCTTAAGAATTTGAGCCATAGAACTGTTACCTACTGCTAGGTAGATTTCTGTCATACTCCCCATTCATAGACACATGGACTGCCATACCAAACAAAGTGCAAATAACTATTTAAGAAAACTACAATGCCCTCTCTTAGATAGCTATTTACTTTAGGAATAAAACAACCCCCAAACACTCAAATTTTTCTACAAGCTATAAAGATGAGAGGAAAGGGTGATGATCTTTATAGGCCATGGAGTTGAAAGAGGAGTTGATTCAGAGGGTCACAGTATTACAAGTTTAAACATCTTATACCTTTTATAAGGCTTTTTGTAAATCACCATAGAAGTTGATTAAAGTGCTTGCCACTTCTGTATCCACTGCAGACTGAGGAATCATCCCACACAGATCTGTCTGAATATAGCTAGTCAAAAGACTCTGGTTTGCATTGTCTTTAAGTGGAACACAAAACCAACCACAGGGATGGTTATATCTGTGAATGCCACATCCATTTGCGGCTAGGGTTCAGGATCTGGAAAAGGGGCCGTGCACAAATGAATACACTAGACAAGAAATATGAATTTAGAAGGCATGGGGGGCCAGGTGGAAAACCTTTCTCTAGTGGAGAGGCTCACTGGGGCCCAGACCCTGTTAGCTTTTATTCAATTTTAGAATACACATCTTGCCCTTAGTTAGGCAGGCAATCCGGTGGCAGACAGACTATCTTAAAGGTCAGCAAATATTAGTAAAGATTTACTTTGAGACTATTAGGTCAAGAAATTGCTTGAGCCACCAGTATCTCGACCAGAGCAATTGGTGCATAGGTTTAGCCCTTGCTAAAGCTCAAGGTCCATGAGCCTTCCAAGTTCCCTGTTGCACTTTCAAGATAGTGTAGACAATGAATAGCTTCCAGTATATATCCACGAACAAATTCTGTTCTCTTCTCACTCCAGTCAAGACTTATCCTACAGGATAAAAGCCCTCCTTTATAGTCCACAGTGTAGGAGAAATTAACAAAGTCTCTTGAGGAAATGATATTCCAAAGCTGACCAGCAGTAGTGTAATGCATCACATAGCAATTCTCTTAAAAGTTCTCCAAAATGTCCAATGAAGTCATTAAGCTGTCCCAATCCAAGCAACAGGGACCTGGGAGTATATGGTCCATTATATCACTAACAACACCATTTATAACACCTTGGGCTTTGAAAAGATATCCATTAAATTCTTCTGAAGGGTTTCTCCAAATTGTGACATCTCTCTCTCTCTCTCTCTTTTTTTTTTTTAAAATATATTTTATTGATTTTTCACAGAGAGGAAGGGAGAGAGACAGAGAGCCAGAAACATCGATGAGAGAGAAACATCGATCAGCTGCCTCCTGCACATCTCCCACCGGGGATGTGCCCACAACCCATGTACATGCCCTTGACCGGAATCGAACCCGGGACCCCCCAGTCCGCAGGCTGACGCTCCATCCACTGAGCCAAACCGGTTTCGGCTCTCTCTCTTTTTTAACACGCCACTTATCTTCAATGCTATGGTACTGGATGAGAGTGTTTTTAAGTTTAGTTGCAAAAGCAGCAGCATCAGGCAGGCCTTCCATTTTTATTTTTTTTTCCTTAGAAGAAGCGAGGAGTGAGGGGTAAGAAGCTGGGAAGCATCAGACCAGGAATCGACTCTATAAAATGGGCAGAGGACCTGAATAGACATTTCTCCAAAGGGAACATACAGATGGCCAATAGACATATGAAAAGATGCTCAGTGTCACTAATCATCAGAAAAATGCAAATTAAAACCACAATATCACCTCCACCTATCAGAATGGCTATCATTAATAAATCAAGTGTTGGCCAGAATGTGGAAAAAGAGGGGACCCTTGTGTACTGTTGGTGTGATTGCAAATTGGTGCAACCCCTATGGAAAACAGAATGGAGTTTCCTCAAACAATTAAAAATAGAGCTATCAAATGACCCAGCAATCCCACTTCTGGGTGTTTTATCCTAAGAAATCCAAAACACTAACTAGAAAAGTTATATGCATTCCTAAGTTCCTTGTAACATTATTCACAATAGTCAAGATATTGAACCAACCTAAGTGTCCACCACAGATGACTGGATAAAGAAGAGGTGGTACATATATACAATGGAATATTTCTTGGCTATAAAAACAAAACCTTACCATTTGCAAAAACACGAATGGACCAAGAAGTTATTATGCTAAGTGAGATAAGTTAGACAAAGACAAATACCATATGATTTTACTTATATGTGGAATATAATGAATGAAATAAATGAGCAAATAAAACAAAATCAGATTCATAGATACAGAGAACAAACTGATGGTTGCCATATGGGAGGAGGCTGGGTGAAAAAGGTGAAGGAATTAACAAGAACAAATTGGTAGTTACAAAATAGTCATGGGACTATAAAGCACAGCATAGGGAATGTGATAACCAATCCAGTGGGAGAAGATGTTAAACAGTGACACATCTACCAATGTCACCCCAATACAATAAAAATACACACACACACACACACACACACACACACACATACACGAAAAAGGTCACTATGTGAGGTGTGAATATGTTAGTTGCCTTGAGTGTGATGATTATTTATCAATGTACATAAAATCATCAAGTTGTATACCTTAAAGATATACAATTTTCATTGTTAACTATACCTCAAGAAAGCTGGGGTGGGGAGAGAAAAAAATAATGATACATCTGATAAAGGGTTAATATACAAAATATATAAGGAACGCATACAACTTAACACCAAAAAGAAATAGGATATCAGGAGTAACTTGCATTTTACCTGTATGTTCCTTCCCATCCCACCTCGTTGCTTCCTCCCATGAAGTAACCACGATTTTAGTTGCTTGGATTTTTATATACTTTGATGACATATGTAGAATATGCTTGAGAAACAAACATTGTTTAGATTTGCTTGTTTTTGATCCATGTAAAAATGGCATAGTAGATATAGTGTTCTGGAACTTGCTTTTAAAAAACTCATCATCATATTTCTAATATTCATCCATCTCTCAATGTATGGTTTTGTTCTTCCATTTTCCCTGATGTAGAACCTCCGGTGGCATTGAATCACAACGCAAGTCTTGTCCATTGTGCATGTGTTCTCCCCCCTTCCCCAATTTTTCTGATACTTATGGCCATTGCTGCTATGACTATTCTTGTACATGTACCGCTGTGGTTGTGTGAGAGTTTCTCCTGGGTACACACCCAGGAGTGGAATTGCTGGGCTGGAAGGTTTGTTCACCTCTGGGAGACAATGCTTGTGGGCAACCTGGACTTGGTCCTGTGGACTATGCGGTCAGTTCCTGCAGTGATGCCCACAACACCCTTATGCCCCAAATGATGGGGACTGAGGCCATTTCACACTCCCACAGCCCTCTCCACCTCCTCCTTGTCAGTAACGCTCACTGTTCACAATGAAAAGGAAGCAGACGCAACTCATAGCTCCAAGATCAGAGCTCACAAGCCCTGGCTGGTTGTCCTCAGCACCACCGACAGTGTCTGGGGGGTGCTCCTCCGTCTGCTGCAGCAGGGCTGGCACAATGAGAAGGGACTGCTGGACAGGCCACCTGTTTCCCTTCTATGTGAGAAAGACACAGCCAGGAGGGTGTTGTTATAGGGATGACCCGATTCTGCTCTAATTTATAAATTGTGAACCCGTTGCTTGTGTCTGGAGGTTAGTTGTGGTTATCAAACCGGCCACGTGGGCCAAGAGGGAGACAGGAGAGGCAGAGCTGGAGAAGGAGATGGGATGATGGAAGCAGAGCAGGGAGACCAAGAAGCTGAGCTGCAGGCTTTGAAGATGGAGGAGGGGCCACAGCCATGGGATGCAGGTGCCTCTAACAGCTGGAAAAGGCAAGGACACCAGAAAGAACCCACAGAAGGAACTGCCATGTCCACGCCTGGATTTGTGTTGTCTGACTCTGCTAAGTTCGTGGTAATTTGCCGCAACAGCCGTAGGAGACCAACGAGAGGCGTCACCTTGTCTAATCCAAACTTGTGTGATTGGGATGAGGAGTGACCTGGGCTAAATCATGATGTGAAACTCTGAAAGTTTGTTACTATCTCTCATCTCATGAGAGACAACGTGGAACATCCTCCCGAACTGTGGCTCTGTGCCTCAGTGTTGGACCAGCTTTGTTCGTGTGACCGAGTGAACGTACGTGGGAACAGCGCCCATCCCGGGCCCTCAGGGAAGCACTGAGAACTGCTGGCCCAGGTGTGGAGAGGGGGCTGCCCGTGAGGCATGGGTGGGGGAGACCCGTGGGCCAGGTGGAGGAGGAGACACTTTGTCCAGTCGCCATGGAAGCGTGGGTGAAAGACCTGGACGCTCATTGTGGGAAAGAGACCTGTTTCAATGAGATCCGTGTCAAGTAGGAAAGTGGAAACAGATGGGAAGTGGGGGCTGCAGGTCAGGGATAGCGCCAAGGAGGGCCTTGCTCAGGGCAGCAATCGGGGTCCTCCCTACCTCGGTTACTCTGACAGCCTTTCTCTGTGTCCCCTAGATGTAAAGATGTCCTGAGGGCCAGCCTTTGGGTCAAAGCAGAAACTCCCGGACAGAGCCCAGCACCCTGGATCCTGGATTTGGGGACAGGCAAGTTTATTTGTGCAGGACACCAGGGCCTGGGTGAGGAAGGACGGGCATAGGACACTAGAGACTCAAGGGACCCCACCCAGGATATGTGCCCTACCCTTGGGTGCAGGCAATGACCCCAAAGAAGGATCCTTGTTCATGTTTGTGAGGACACAGGATGGCCCCTATTCTGTGCTCCTGAGACGCAGGGCCCATGTGCAGAGGGGCAAATGCTGGGAGGTGTCCATGGCCTGTCCCTGGGCCGTGTGAGGACAGCGGAGCGCTCTCCTGGCCAGGCTGCAGCCCCTCTCATCTCTGACTTTCCTTTAGCCTGTCCCCCCATCTCCCACCCACACCCCTCCTTCTCCCAGGAAACAGAGACGGGCGCTGGGGTAGCTTAGATAGAAGTTTTCCCTGTGTGACCCCGGAGAGAAAGGACCCAGAGGTTCAGGTGAATTTCTGCTAAAAGCAGTTCCCATGGGTAGGAAAGGAGCAAAGGAGTGGAAGGTCCTCTATATTCAGATCACTCAGGTGGTTCAGGGTGGCGCACAGGCCCGGTCACTTTCTGGAAGATGGGAGCCTTTATCCTGGTCCATCAGGACTCAGGGTGGC
>NW_005371234.1:321093-322096 GCF_000412655.1 Myotis brandtii | reverse complement strand
ACAGTGTCCAGCTTGTTGGCATATAGTTGTTCATAGTATTTTCTTACAATCCTTTGTATTTCTGTGGTGTCTGTGGTTACTTCTTCACTTTCATTTCTGATTTTATTTATTTGGGTCCTCTCCCTTTGTTTCTTGACGAGTATGGCTAATGGCTTATCAATATTGTTTATCCTTTCAAAGAACCAGCTCTTAGTTTCATTGATTTTTTGTATTGTTTTCCTTTTTACTCTCTATGGTATTTATTTCTGCTCTAATCTTTATTATTTCCCTTTTTCTACTTATTCTAGCTTTTCTTATTCTCTTTCTAGTTCTTTAAGTTATAGGGTTAAATAGTTTATTGCTGATTTTTCTTGCTTTTTGAGGTATGCCTGCAGCACAATGAACTTCCCTCTCAGGACTGCTTTTGCTATGTCCCAGTGATTTTGGGTTGTTGTGTGTGTGTGTTCATTTTCATTTGTTTCCAGGAAGTTTTTGATTTCTTTCTTGATCTTGTTGGTAACCAATTATTGAATGGGTTTAATAACATGCTATTTAGCTTCCAGATGTTTGAATGTTTTTGGGTGTTTTTACCATTCCACTGTGATCTGAGAAGATGCTTGATATGATTTCAATCTTTTTTTAAAAATATATTTTATTGATTTTTTTTTTACCGAGAGGAAGGGAGAGGGATAGAGAGTTAGAAACATCAATCAGCTGCCTCCTGCAAACTCCCCACTGGGGATGTGCCCGCAACCAAGGTACATGCCCTTGACCAGAATCAAACCTGGGACCTTTGAGTCCGCAGGCTGACGCTCTATCCACTGAGCCAAACCGGTTAGGGCTGATTTCAATCTTCTTGAACTTGTAGAGACTTGTTTTGTGTCCCAACATGTGGTCTATCTTTGTGAATGATTCATGTGCACTTGAGAAGAATGTATATTCTGCTTTGTTGGGGTGAAATATTCTATAAATGTCTGTTAAATCCATCTGATCCAGTGTGTCCTTTAGAGTCTCTGTTTCCTTG
>NW_005371234.1:301853-320588 GCF_000412655.1 Myotis brandtii | reverse complement strand
TATATTTTATTGATTTTTTACAGAAAGGAAGGGAGAGGTATAGAGAGTTAGAAACATCGATGAGAGAGAAACATCAATCAGCTGCCTCCTGCACGCCCCCTACTGGGGATGTGCCCACAACCAAGGTACATGCCCTTGACCGGAATCGAACCTGGAACCCTTCAGTCCTCAGGCCGACACTCTATCCACTGAGCCAAACCAGTCAGGGCTATTTTAATTTTTATTATCTCAAGAGAAACTATTTTAAATATAATAAGGTTACATGCATAAACATCAATTATTCCAAAAAAACGATCTTAAGTATAATAATTTACATGCAATAAACATTAATATTTCAAGAAAAAAGCATTTTAAGTATAATAATGTTATCAAAACTGTATAACATAGTATGATATCACAAAAATTGTAGAAAATATTAAAAATCTGCCAATAACAGGATTACTACTTTATATTTTAAAATATATTTTTTTTCAGGTTCTATTTTTCTTAATCAGTTTATGTTGTTCATTATATTCCACAAAAGAGTGAGATCATGTGATATTTATCTTTCTCCAACTGGCTTATTTCGCTTAGCCTGATGTTCAGAGCTGGTTCTCTGGTGCAGGCCCCATCCGTTCCTGACCCCCACAGGGTCTGGGGTCTCAGGTCCTGGAGGAACTAAGAAGCCATGTCTGCTCTGGGGATGATCTGGCCATACACCTCTGTGTTTGGCTTTAGTAATTCCTGTCAAAGAAAGAGATCTCTGAGCCCTGCAGCCTTCTCAGAACAAGTGCCGTGTTTCACAGGCGCCATGGGGGCTGACTGTGCTGGGGTGTCTGTCCCTGGGCACCTCCCTCCTCCCACCCTCTGTTTTCATTTTTCGCTGCCCTTTCCTGAGCCTGGAAGCACAGCCAGGGCTGGGCTGGGGGCAGATCCTGGGGCCCCTGGGACCTGCAGGACAGAATGTTCATAACCCACACTCACCTCATAGATGGGGCCTGCTGTCCTGGGGTTGGGTGAAAGGCCCTGTGTAGGGGGGACAGAGGGCATCAGAGGACAGGGAGGGAGGGTTTTCTCCACAGGACTGACACTCTGCCTTCTGAGCAGCTGTCTTCACACCTAGTAGCCCAGCACCAATTTCAGCCCACACTGCACCCCCTCACCCTTGTTTGCCTGGGACCCTGACTGGTGTTCCCAGTGCCCATTCTGCTCCATGCTGGACTCCAGGATTCTCTTCAGGACCAGCGAGGGGCCCAGGGCAGACTCAGGATGGGGCAGGGCTGGTCCACCCCTGATTGGGGGCCCCTCTAGGCCACTCAAGGCTCCTCTTGTGCTGGCTGTTCTGGGGAAGGGGGTTTGTGCTGTGTTGGGAGGTTGGATGGTGCCCCTGCCCTGAGCATGGGTCGCTGAGGCTCTGGGTGGGGGAACAGGGAGGGAATGGACTTACCGGGAAGGCAGAGGTTCCAGAGGGACCCTGGCCTGGGAGCAGAGACAGCAGGCATTAGCACCCAGGGGGGAGGAAGCTTTGGCCTGTTCTCCCAGGAGGGGGTGGTTCTTTAGCTCCCAAGAGCCAGGGATGAAAGGTCATCTCTCAGGGCAAGACCCTCTGGCCATTTCAGGGTCCAGTGAGGAATAGGTGGTGACACATGACAGTCTACAGGTCAGGGTTGACTGGTGATTAGGGGTCCCCTGTGCAGAGTGGTGATGAGAATCTGCCTTGAAGCCCAGGGAAGGTTCAGAGGGACAAGGGCAGGAGTGGACACTGTGGGGCAAGCCCAGGGGCTCCAGGCTGAACAGACACTCACCAGTGGTGGCTGCTGGAGGTGGGTGCTCTCGGAGGCCATGGGAGTCACTGGCCCTGGGAAAGGTCAGACTTGTGAGGGGTGCAGGGGAGCTTTGGTGTCACAACAGGGGGCAAGGAGGGTCTCCATTCCCAGCAGAGGGTGGAGGCCTCTCTCCACTGTTCAGGGGGGACGGGCCCAGGAGAGGGGAACTGAGGCAAGGTGTTAAGGATCCACGGCTGACCCGGGCCCAAGGGGAAGAACCCACAGGCAGATGGGGGTCTGGGAGGAGTTACCAGGGAAGGGACTGAGTACCCACGACAGGAATCCACCCCAAGGGTCTGACTTAGTGGAAAGGTCAAGGCCGCAGGGGGCAGCAGTGCCAGCTTCATGTAGCATCCGGATGAGTGTGGTGCCTGCTGTGGCCAGACCCGCCCCTCAGGCCTATAGAGCTACACTGTGACAGTGGCCTGTCCTGTCTCCATCCACCTGAACTAGAGGCAAAAACCACACCACAGGCTCTGCTCTCCTCCAGTCTCACAGATCAGGATTGTGATTACCAAATTGGCCTCGTGGGGGCATTTGACCCAACCCTGTCTGTCCAGGCTCTTCCACCCTCAGCTTTGTGGCCTTGGCCAGGAGGACTTTCAGACCCTGAGGCAGCCCATCCCCTCACCTGGGAGGGTGGACTTAGGTTAGCAACAGGAGGTGCCTTACTGAGCACTTACTACCTGCTGTCACCCCTGCAGGTGTGTGGGGGGAACCAGGACAATCCTGAGGGCACAGTTCCTTAATCGTGCCTCATTTATAGGTGAGGAAGCTGTTGAGGAAACCACCCTTGTCAGCAGCTGGTGAGGGAGGAGCTGGATGGAGGGAGTTAGGGGCATCCATGGGGAAGCTGGGAGGCCACAGGGAGCCGGCCCAGAACCCTCTGAGGAAGGGGTCTTTGTCCTCCTGGCCTGGGCTCTGCTGGGGGTCAGCCTGGGTCAGGGGACAGGATTAGGGTGAGGGTGAAGGAAATGCCATGGTACCTCCTCATCCTCCTGAGGTACAGGAAATAGCCCAGGGAGGCCCCCAGAGCCACCATGACGAGGACCCCGATCACGCTGCCAACGATGGTCCCCACAGAGTAGCCCATGTCATTTTGTTCTGCTGAAAGGAGAAGGGAGAGGGGGAGGGGTGAAGGCCCAAGTCCATTCAGGGGAAACCAGGAGGGGCCTTGCAGGGGGAGGCCTAGTGAGGGAGGAAGGAACTGCCACCTAGTCTGTGCTGTTTGGGAGTGTCAGTCCTCCTGACACCCCACTTCCGGCGGTTGCATCATTCTCTGTTTTGCACATTTGAAACCTTCCATTGGCTCTACCTTTGCACATACTCTCACACCTACTATTCCCATGTCCTGGTAATTCTCCTCTTAACTCCTCTTTCTCTCACATATTCTGTCTCTTACTCCTGTTTCTTCTTTTCCATCACTATGACAGTCTTAGTGGGCATGTTACCTGTCAACTCACAGCTGATGAGTAATAAGAATGTGCTGAGTGTTTTTGATGATCAACAGGGTGGGAAACACTCTACCTTCATGTCATCTGATCCTTCCACCCCCACGAGGGACGGGGGTGTCACCCCCACCGAGCACAAACAGAATCAGGGATGGGAGGTGCTTAATAAATGGCTGGAGGTCACAGAACTGGTGAGTGATAAACTACATTTTCACTGAGTTCTGCTTGACTTTACAGCTACTGACAATAACGTTCATAAAAATAACAATAATAATTGGTACACTGACTGAGTCCTGACTGAGCATGACCCTGTCTGAGGGCTTTATTCTCATTAACCTCACAATAAATATCTTTAAAAAAAATATATTTCTTTATTGATATCAGAGAGGAAGGGAGAAGGAGAGAGAGAGAGAGGCATCAATGATGAGAGAGAATCATTGATCGGCTGCCTCCTGCATGCCCCACACTGGGGTCGAGTCCGCAACCCAGGCATGTGCCCTTGGCCCGTACCGAACCTGGGACCATTCAGTCCTAAGGCTGATGCCCTATCCACTGAGGCAAGCCAGCTAGGGCTAAATATCTTAACAACGGTGTTTAGGTCCTGCTGTTTTATTCCAGTTTAGACGTGAGGAAACTGAGGCTCAGGTGGGTGAGAACCTCCTCTGTGGTCAGACAGCTTATACTCACAGAACCGAGACAATGATAAGATTAGACTAATTCTGGGGTCCTTACACACGTCCTCTATAGGCTCTGAAGGAGGCTCCCAACTCCTCAAGGCTTTCATCCATCTCACCCCCCTGCCTGTGAAATATACAAAGGGAAGTGGGAGAGGTGGAAGGTCACTTACATTGCACATCCAGCTTGAAGTGGTGACTTTTGCCATATCTGACAGGGTTGAAGACCTCACACTGATAATCCCCAGCGTCCTCCCTCCTGACGGGGTCTATGGTGAGGGTGCTGTTGTCCCGGGACAGCTTCATCCTGTCCGTGAGCAGGAGACTCTGGTTCGCTTTCATCCATCTCACCCCCTGCCCGTGAAATATACAAATAGCAAGTAAGAGAGGTGGAGAGTCACTTACATTGCACATCCAACCTGAGGGGCTCACTTATGCTGGAACTGACGGGGTTGAAGACCTCACACTGATAACCCCCAGCGTCCTCCCTCCTGACGGGGTCTATGGTGAGGGTGCTGTTGCCCTGGGACAGCTTCATCCTGTCCGTGAGCAGGAGATTCTGGTTCTCAAAGAGCCACCGGATGGAGATCCCTCTGTCATTTGTGAGGCAGGTCAGGACCACGGCGTCCTTGTGCTCTGTGACTGTGGCATTGCTGGCTCGGATGGAGGGCTTCCCCACGGGCTCTGTGGAGAACAGAGGAGGTGACTGACTGAGAGTGGGCTCCTTCCTCAGAGATGTCAGCCAATCACAGGCCACAGCGATTTCTGTAAAGGTCACCAGAGGAGGGCTCTGACCTCTGCAGGGTGAGGATCTTTGTTCAGGTGACAGTCTGTAAGGAGAGGGCTATACCTCCCCTCTGCCCTTCAGATCACCTCAGGATGACCCCTGACCTCTCTCCCTGGTTATCTGAGGTATTAGCACCAGGAGCCTTATAGGGTGTGTTTAGCATCTTCATCACCAGGTGGCATTTTCCACCCATTGACTTTTGTGTGACTCTTTCCCCGACCTTTCTCTAATTTTCTAAATACTCACACTCCCTTTCTAGTATAGGGGCTATTCATAGAGATGGGAAGGCTTTTCCCTTTTGTTAAATAATTTATTAGAGAATATAGCCCAGCCAGTCTTCATGACCTTAGGCCCTGCAGAAGTTTCAATCTAAAGGATTTCTCAGTGTGAATAGGACTTTCACTTCCTGGCCTCGAATTGAATTTCAGGGAGAAGGAAGTCCCTAGAGAGAAGTAGTCAGTTTTAACATCAGGCTGGTACTCTTAGTGTCTTCAGTAAACTACACACCATGTGTAACTGCTCCTACTGTCCCATGAATCTACCTACTTGTCAAGTAAACACCACCATTCACTGCTCTCCATAGGAATGTCACATAGGCTCGTGTCACACAGTGTTGTACAGCTGGTGACTTCAGAGCCAGGACACAGCTCAGAGGGGTCTCCCCTGTGGCTCACTCTCTCCCCATTTCCATGCAGCCTGCTCTGAGGAAGGCCGTGGTGTCGATGGGTGACACGATTTGGCCAGTCAGAGGACAGGCCGCCCATGCACCTTCACCACAGACCCCTGTCCCATCACAGAGGGCACAGAGCAGCCAGTCACCAGGTGAGCCTGGATCAGAGCAGGGAGCAGGGGTCTGACCTGCTCAACCCTCATCAGAGGTGGTTTCCTCCTTTAGTTTTGGGAAAAGAGGTGAGCTTGTTCAAAGCCTTGTATGTTCTTTGTAGCACATGGAGTAGGTAACAGACAAGAGGTCACAGAAGGAAAGTGTTAGTGACAGAAGAAGCAACTTTGCTTTGAGGATGCTTGTTTTCCCCTCTGGGAAGCCCCCTCCCTCTACCACTTGACTCTTTCCAGGACTGAGAGAACCCCCTCCACACGTTCCTAGGCTGGACCAGCTCTGCCATGAGAGATCAGAAGAGCAAGGGAGGAGAGTCTACAGAGATGTAGTGGGAGGGCTGGGGAAGACTTTGTGATTTGCTTGTGTCCATGGCCACTGGGTGGGAGACAACAGCCTCTAGGCTCTTTTCTGAAAACCAGACCGCCCTGCACCCCACAGCCTGGTGCGAATGGTCCAGGAGGCACTTACCAGAGACTGTGATAGTCTTGATTATGGTCTTATTGAGGCCAGTGACAGAGTTATGGGTGAGGCAGAAATAGGATCCACTGTCATGTGCAGTGATGTTGAGGATAAAGAGCTCCTGTGTGGGTTGCTGGGGCCTCCCATTGACAAGCCAAGAATACTGTGCAGGCTGGTTAGAGGCTGCCTGGCAGGAGAGGTTGAGGTTTGCCCCACGTAGATAATGGGAGTCGAAGGGGGAAATGGTGGGGGTGTCTTGGCCATGTAGAGCAAGGAGAATAAATTCTGATTGAAGAATGATGAAATCAGAGGGAAGGGGAAGGTCCTGGTCTGTGTAAGGGCCACACTCTCCCTCTAACTGGGTCACAGCCTGGTTTTATGCCAGAAGCCGGTCCATCCTTGCTGCTTGACACAGTCGCTGCAGGAAAGAAACATCTGCACAGCATATGTTTCAAGGGACCTGGCATATATAGCATATTGTTCTTAATATGTTTGCTCTCCTTAGCGCCATGTGTTTTAACCAAGGTCACCTCTCCGAGAAAGGTTGTTTCCCCAGGTGGGGATTTTCCCCTGAGGTTAGGGAGGGGATACAACCCCTTAACTAAGTGCCAGGCGGGTAGTTAATCACTTTAACTACAAACAATCACGCTTAAGCTACATAATCTTTACTCCCTGGAATGGAGATAAGAAACGCCCTAACCTTTGCAATAGAAATTGACAGGATTAAAATCAACTGGTATAAATACAGATGTAACAAGACAATAAACATCAGATCCTAACCAGAACTTGGCTGGAGATCCTAACCAGAACTTGGCTGGAGATCCTGGCTAGGCTGCTGATCAACTGAACGCTGTCTCCGTGTCATTCCTTCTTCGCCGACTCCATCCACACCTTTGGGGACCCCTGGACCTGTTGGGGTTGGACCCCAACAGTTTTAAAAGGTCCCACCCATAGCCCCCTGTGTTCGCTGACCCTGAGTCTGAGACATTAACCTGTTTGTCCCATGAAAGCTTGTTAACCCTGAGCCTCTCCAATTAGGAATATCCTGTCCCCTCTCAGCCTTGGCTCAAGGCCAAGTCTGCCCAGATGTGCCTGGTATAGGAAGTTATGGTCACCCTGGGTGTTCAGAGTGGGGGTCTGTGTATGTGGACCTGTGAGAGAGGGATATAGCCTGGCCTCTGGCAGTGTGGATTGGGTGGGCAGCCTGGCCCAGGCAGGGACTGAAGTTACTCACAGACAACATTCAGGGTGAAAAGGTCACTGCAGCCAGCACTCACGGGGTTCCGGATTTCACACTCATAGGGTCCTGTGTCATTCCTTGTGACAGGGAGTAAAGTGAGAGTCCTGTTGTCCTTGGACAGCTGCAGCCTGACACTGGCCGGGAGACTCTGATTGCTGATCAACCACAGGTAGGTGGTGTCCTGAACCTGAGATTCACACGTTAACCTGACTGGGTCCTTGTGCTCCTCGGGGAGGGAGTTGTTGCTTGTGATGTTGGGTTTAGGTAACTCCGCTGTGCAGATAACAGAGAGAACATTGCCCATTTAGTCCTCCCAAGGCTTCTTCAATCAGAATTGGTGCCTCTCAGGCAACTTGAGTTTTTAAAGAAATAAGGAAGGTCTGTACATCACAAGACAAACAAATGCATGAGGAGCTCAGCGCTCGGAGATTGCAAGGCCGCCTGCTCTATGTCTGGGAGAAAAAGCACAGACTTTCTCAGGTGTCAGACAACTATCAGGGTTTGGTCACAGAGACACAGGACTGGGAGTCAGAGACCACCCGGCACCTGTCCTGGCTCCTCACTGACCAGCTGACTGCCTGGCTGACCTTGGGTCTCACCAGGAATGTGCAGGTGACGAGTCCCCTCCAGCTACACAGACCTACATTGCTGGGTCGACATATGTTTTCACTAAAGCCTCACATTCCAGGGTTAACCTAGAGATGAGTAATGATGGGCCACCCTATAGTCGTTAAACCCTGAGAAGACTGGGCAGGTGGCCTGGAACTGGGTGTCAGAGCAGAAACAATACACGGGAGACCAGAAACAAGTCTGGAGGTCAGTTTAGTACTCAGGCTGCAGGGCCATGAGTGGCCGTCTGCCCAGGAGTCACTGATGATTGACATGAGACAGTGACCCCAGAAAGGGCAGAGCAGAGCAGAGTCCAGGAATGATTTAGAAAAGAGTGAGGGACGGCCGGAGCTGGCTAGCGGTGGCAGCAGAGCCATGCTCTCTGCCCTTGGTCTTTAATGTCCTTTCTGCCACTGCAGAGGGCAGGGATCCTCCCTCAACACGCAGACAGTAGCACGTACAGAAGGGGGGCTTGTGGAAGGTGGGGGAGCATGAACTTGTTGAAGATATGGCCCTCATAGTCCATTTGTGTTTGGCAGTTATGAGATAGTTTTTGAGTTAAATTGTGAAAAAATATGTGAAAATCACTCATGCCCCGAAGTTCTAATGCCAGTTTTGGAGTAATTTCTGTTTAGAGAGCACAAAGGTCATAGACCAAGTTCTGCGGTCCAACCAGGTCACACTGTGACCAAAGGAAGATGTCACAGTGGGTTTGAAATCAGGGACTCCCTGGGATAGAGAGAAGGTGAGTCCTGCAAAGAGAACAGAAGTGACGGGGGTGGGGTGGAGGGCTGAGTCCAGGTGTCTCTGCTGTATAAAGGGAGGGATGACACCAGATTGGGAGAAAGGACATGTGCCATGTTAGTAAAGTTAGGGAGACGGTCCCTCCCTGCTTCTATGGACAGTCAGGCAGGTGGGGAGGAGCCCCCACATGGGCCTGTGGCATGTGCTCTTCCTTTTCCTTCTAACTCAGGAAACAACTGTACTTTAGTCAAATTCATTCAAATTGGGCAGCATCTAAGAGAAAGGAGAGTGGCTGGTGGATCTCACAGTCTGAGAGGATCCCACCTTGTGGTCAAGGTGTCGTCACGAGGACACACGTGTGTGAAATAGGCAGTGAACCAGTCAGATGGTGCAGGGTCACCAGGCCCACCTTGGGAAGGTCTCAGGAGCCAGTGAGAGGAATGGGAGCCTCACACCAGGACAAGGGTGTGAGTCACGAGTCAGGGGTGAAGTGAGCCCCTGAGCTTTGGGGACTGAGATATGTTCTTCTATCTTTGATTCCCTGGTTGAGTCATATAGAGAGTAGGTCAATGGTTTACATGCCCCTGTCATGTGGCCTGTTCCTATTGTTGGCCTCATGGGGGGAAGGAGCCCTGAATGGGGGCCCAGCAGAAGCTCTTTCTCCTGGTGACCTGGGAAACTGGCTCATGATGGAGCCAGGGCGGCTGCTCCCACTGATTTCTGTGTCCTCTCTTATTGCCCGGGAGGGTGGGCCTGGACACAGGTGTTAGCAGGACAATCTGCACAGTGGGGGAAGCAGAGCAGAGCAGGGAAGTGTGCCTGGAGTGAAGGAGGAGGCAGATAAGGGACACAGAAGGAGCAGATAGAGGCAGAATGTCCTTGGTGGGCAGTGGGGGTTACGAGTGACTTCAAAGACCCCAGGGACCAAGAGCCCACAGCTGCCCCCGGGGCAGGAGCAGTGCAGCCTGGAAATCCTTCCCACAGTGGAACAGCCCCACAGTCACCAAGGGACTTGGTTCCTCTGGGGGCTTCAGGGACAGGTGGTCAGAGGGATGAACATGGCTCTTAACACCTGTAGGGACAGGAAACAGGTGTGGCCAAAACCTTTCAGGACTCTACATCCAGGTTCCAGTCTCTCTAGCAATTATGCATCATTCACTCATTCATTCATTCATTCATTCATTCATCATTCACCATCATTCCTTCCCTCCTTCATGAGAGAACAAGTGAGTGCTGGTCCCTGAGCTGGTAGCAGGTGTCTGGTGGAGAGTGAGAAGGCAAAGTCCTTCCCTTCATAGTTAGTGGGAGTGACACCAACTCATTAGGAAACAAACAAGTGGTTTTCCTTTTAGGACTCTGCATCCAGGTTCCAGTCTCTCTAGTGATTATGCATCATTCATTCATTCATTCATTCATCATTCACCATCATTCCTTCCCTCCTTCATGAAAGAACAAGTGAGTGCTGGCCCCTGAGCTGGTAGCAGGTGTAGGGTGGAGAGTGAGAAGCCAAAGTCCTTTCCTTCATAGCTAGTGGGAGTGACAGTAACACAGCAGGAAACAAATAAGTGGTTTCAAGTCCAGTGCAGGGAGGTGTGGATGGGTAACCTGAGGGGGAGGCCTGGGCCTTCCCAGCAGTGACTCTGAATGTTATTGTAGGTAATTGATTTTAGAGTGAAAAGTAATTCTCCATTTGCTTAATCACCAGACCAGAAAATCTACCTTGAGCTGGGGACTGCTAAGAACAAGCACTGAACCAATGGCTGCTCTCAGGGTCCACAGACACCTAAGACCCTCGTGGTGGAGGAGAGGATGGGCTGTGGCTGTATAAGGACCTTGCTGTGTCTGTGTGAGCCTGATTCAGTGACTGTATCACACTGTGCCTCCGTTTCCCCTGAATAAAAACGGAACAAATGGTAAATGGACTCTGGATTACCATGTTGTCTGTGAATTGACCTTAAAACATTCCTGAATACTTGAGCTCAAGCTCAGTATAGAGGAGACACTGACTTAAATGGCCACCACCATTATTTGCCTCCATGAGAGAATTCCTGGCCTGACCCCTCGTTGATGAGGAGCTGTCAGGAGCATCTTCTCTCCTCTGTTCCTTCCTGGAGACCTGACCTTCCTCCAGAGTCTCCTAAGTCCCTTAGAAGAGTCAGCTAATGATACGGGGTATTTTGTCTATCTGTGCTGTCCTGACACTGCCTTAGGTGAAGGACTGGGCTCTGTCCCTGTCCTGATGTGGCTCTTGGGGCTGAGCCCTGGCTGGTGAGCAGAAGGAGAGCCACTGCTTCCACCCAGCCCTTCCAGGAGGTCAAACCCAAACTGACACAGGCTCCCCAGGTTCCCTGGAGTCAGAGCTCAAGCCCAGTATAGAGGAGACACTGACTTAAATGGCCACTACCATTATTTGCCTCCATGAGAGAGAATTCCTGGGCTGACCCCTGGTGGATGAGGAGCTGTAAGGAGCATCTTCTCTCCTCCGTTCCTTCCTGGAGACCTGACCTCCCTCCAGAGTCTCCTAAGTCCCTCAGAAGAGTCAGTTAATGAAACGGGGTATTGTGTCTATCTGTGCTCTCCTGACACCGCCTTAGGTGAAGGAATAGGCTCTGTCCTGATGTGGTTCTCGGGGCTGAGCCCTGGCTGGTGAGCAGGAGTAGAGCCACTGCTCCCACCCAGCCTTTCCAGGAGGTCAAACCCAACCTGACACAGGCTCCCCAGGTTCCTTGGAGTCAGGAACCCTGGGACAGGGGTCTGGGAGGGGTTCCCTCTGTGAGGGTTCTAGGGGCCCCTCAGGCCAGGGTGTGACCAAGCTCTGCAGGGTTTTCTCAGTATCATGGTCATGGGGAGGGGCTAGGGACTGGACTGAGACTCTATTGAGTCTCCTTCTGCTGAGTCACTCCCATCAGACTTCTCTCTGTGGAGAATGTCTGCAGGGCTGGAATCTGTGAAGGGAACTCTAATCTAAGGAATTTTGTGTCCACTCTGTGTGTCCTGCACTAAATGGCCAAACCCAACCTGGGAGATGATGCAAAGGGGGATCGAGGCAGAGTCCAGGACTGTCAGTCCTGTGTGTGAAGTAGAGTTCTCCACCCAACACCCAGAGGTCAGAGAGCAATCACTCACGGTATACACGGAGCTGTGCAGTTACTCGTTTGCTGTGAAGATCTTTTTCTATGGTTTCTAGGGTGTAGTATCCTGTGTCCTCCAGGGTGACATTCTGGAACAGGAGGGACCCATTGGGGTATATTGTCTCTCTACCACTGTTTGCAGGCCCGAGGGTAGTTGTTTGAGTGTCTATTACATATGATATGATTCGACGGCTGGTGTCCACTATTTCCCCTTTGTACCAGGCATAGCCGAATAGATTCCCAGGCAGATTGTGGACACGGAGAAGCACATCCTTCCCTTCAGCAGCGTTGGGCGGCACTGATTCAATAGTGAGCTGGGCAGTGGTGGGCAGGCTCCAGAAGGTTAAGAGTGAGGCTAGGAGGGAAGAGAGAAATTGATCAATATTTGGAGCTATGTATTGGGATGGAGAGATGAGCCCTGGGTCCTGAGCAGGTCTCTTCATCTATCAGCCTTGGTGTGTGTGTGTGTGTCTCCTGTGGTCAAGTTCAGCATCATGGCCACCAATACTTCAGCACCTCTGACCTATTTCCTTTGTTTTGAATACTGTTAGCCAGGTGTCTGCCCTCAGACCCCTGCTGACACTCAAGGGTGTCCTTGGGAGACCTCTTCCCTGATCACCTCCTCTAAAGACCTCTGTCTTCACTTTCTAACCTGTGCCTGGGCTGTTCCCTGCATGGCACTTGTGGGTACCTGACATCACATCTAGATCTTCTCTTGTCTGTGTCCTCCCTTTAGACCATGAGCTTCATGGGGAAAGGGCTTGTCTGATCTTGTTGCACCCCAGTGCCTGCAACAGGCTGCAAGTACCTGTGGGTGAATGAGTGAGTGTTGCAGGGTCCTACACCTCTGGGGATGTAACTGCCCATTTCTGAGCTTGGTGGTAAGGACAATGTTTAGTGCCCCGGGTACATTTCTTATCTCCTCACATAAATTGTTATTATCAAAAGTTTTCAGCATTCAACTCTCAGTAAAGAGTAAGTTGGGAAATGAGCAGCCATTGAGGTTTTCCTGCCCCCCATCTTTTCCACATCATTTTCCTGTTTCTGAGTCCCCTCCCCCATCCTACTCTGCTCCCCTGTCTTCTCCCCTCAAGTCCAAACAGAAGCCTGCCCCCTACCTCTTGTTTTCTCTGAGAGCCTGTGCTCCCCAGGAGTCCCCAGCTAGCCTGTGCCTCTCCTCCTCCCACCCACCACCAGGTAGTTGTCCCCTCTCACCAGCCAGCAGGAGCCCCTGCCAGGGGACAAGTTCTCTGTGAGCAGGGGCTAAGGGGGACTCCATGGTGTCTGCTGCTCTGTCCCTCCCTCTGTAGGAAGAGCTTGGATTCCAGAAATGCTCACAAGCACCACTGTCCTGGTGGGTGGGATGTGTTGTTCCTCCTCCCTGTGCACTGAGCCTCCTCCTGGGCCAAGATCACTTCCCTGGTCACATGGGCCAGGGGCGGGGTCTGTACCCAGGTTCCTTTCTGCCCTCCCATTATTCCTGCCTCCCCTTTTCTTTCCTCTACATTTGCTTTCCCTGTAACTGCTCAGGCTTCTACCTTTTTCCACAGTGACTCTTCCCTATGTACACACACACACACACACACACACACACACACACACACACACACCTTGCTTGTGTAGTAGGCAGTTAGGCCTGAGCAGAGTAGGACAATAGGCCAGTAGGGAAGGTCACCAGAATGGAAATCCCTGGTTACCTAGCAATGTGCAAAACTGGACTGGGTCCTTGCCCCCTGGGTAACCTTTCTTTCCTGACCATATTCTGGTTTTGCAGTTTAGACCCTCTGACCTTTCATATCACTGGTCATGTGGTTCAGGCCCTCCCCTGACCTTTCCTCCCTTGGCATGTTGTTAGCCATGTGGGGTAGATGCCCTACGAGGGGGAAGAAACCAGAGGACCTAAAAATAGCCCTTCAGCATTAAGCCCCCAGGACAATGAAGTTCTGACTGGCATCAAATACATCAGCAAAATCAGATGAGTCAGGACATAGCTGACATCAGGATCTACTGCATTGACTGATGACCTTCAACCCTAAAGGACACACCTGGAAAGCTGATGAATATTTTATTGGGATCCTCCTCTGAGCCCTCCAGATAACTACCCTGAAGAAGTAGGACCCAGTGCGACTCTTTCTCTCTGGAACACATGGTGGCTGTCCCCACTCCTTCTTTCCTCAAGGCTCTTATCTTTGTTTTCTTTCTCCTAAGCTCCATGGGTCCTTCTTTTGCCGCTGTAACTAGTTTCTGAGCTCATTTCTTCTACAGCTCACTTCTTCTACCTCTATAACTTTCTAAATAAACTCTCTCTTATAATTTGAGCTCTTGACTCTGAATTCTTCTCTTAGCTGAACTCAAGAACCGAGGTTGCTGAACTGAGATCCCATCTAACTCTGCAGGTTAACACCTGGTTCCATGCCACCACTCACAATTGGACAAGCAGAAGCTTGGGGTATATGTATCCAGGGCGTCTCCCACAGCTCTGTGTGGAGTGCACAGTAGCCTTCCCACCGCCTTCTCTCATCCCCATTTGGCTCTTATGTTCAGAGCAGAAGCCTGGGATGACATGGAATTCAGGGATGCCACCCCATTGTGTATGGTATCATCTATGAAACTTTGTAAAGATTTCAATGCCCAGGGGACATCTTATAAATGCTGCTTCGGCAACTGCCCAGCTAAGGTGGATGCCCAGCCAGAATGAGACGCCGTGATGTGGAAATGGGGACTCCCCTGCCCCTCTCCTGTGCACAGGGAGGGTCTGCAGGTCCTGCTAAAAATGCAGATTCTAACTCATGTGGATGAAAGGGGCCACATGTTAACCTGAGGAGCTCAGGGGAGGCCTGCATGGCGGTCTTGCAAACTCAGAGACCTAAAGTAATCACAAAGGATGGTCTGAAATTAAACTTTAACTAAAAGCAGTTATGGTGGGTAGTTACATCCTAGATTGGTATCTTCACTGACAAGGTCAACCGTTACCTTAACTGAGCCTATCTGTCTTTTTGCATCTATGATGACATATCCTTGAAATGTCTGGGTAACTTGTAACTTCTCTTTTTCCCACCCCTTGGGGGCACAACCTAATGAGCCTGGGGCCAGGACAGATACCACAAATTCTTTCATTGTTATTGTTATCATGTTAGTTGTTGACTATTAACTTTCCTGCACCCATCTAAGTATGTGTCTATCATTTTACTTTTTATCCAACCCCCAAGGTTTCCCCACTTTGCTTTCTCCCGCCTCTCTAATCTTTCACCAATGGATTTCATGTAACCCACCTAGGACCCTCCTGTGATTGCAATGTATGAAAATAGATGAAAAAACCTCTATTCTCTGGAGCACTATCCCAATTCCTTGAGATAGTGCTTCTTGGCAATTGTTGACATTTTGGCTTAAATAAACTCACACAAATTCTTTACAGGTTTGAATGTTTTTAAGTTAACATTATTGGTGTATTCTTGGCAGGATTCCAAAGAAGCTCACCCAGAACCTTTCAGCAGACCCGGACTTGTTTCTAGGATCCAGCAAAGGCCCCATTGAGCCCGCTGGTTCCCCTTCCATTGGGTGAACCTGGGTGAGTTGTCTTTTGGATGCAGGACCTTCCCTTACTTTTGTTTGAGGGTCTGACTTTATTTGAGCTGTGTCTTACAATCCTTGAGGTGGAATTAAAGTTAAGGGTTGACAGAACTCAGGCTAAGGTGAGACTGGAGGAAAAAAAAGGGTGGCTGGTTTTGATTTTGGCTTTTTAATTAGAATTGCTTTCTGAGAGTCTGAGCAAAAAACCTTGGCTGTATAAATGAGCTGAACTCTTCAGCTCATAAGATATAGGGGCACATCCTCCCTGCAGTCCAATTCTTGGTTATTCATATGTGACTAAGAATCTTTGTGGAGGTGTCAGTGCAGGAGCCCCATAGGGAAGGCCCAGCTCAATTGTAATTAACTAACTGGCTTGTCTATGGGCCATCCTAAGGCTTGGTCTGCCTGCGCCCGAACCCTTCCTGTTGTTTCAGACAGCTGGGAGAGAAACTGAGGTCACACTTGACCCACTACATAACATATCCTGGAGATTTGCTCAGACTACAGATATCCAAAAGAAAAAAAGAAAAAATAACATGGCAAATTGTTCCTCCAAGGCTAGAAGCTCCCAAACCCCAGCCCTCATTTAATATTCCTGTTAGGAAGCCTTTACTTACAAGTGCTTTACAGAAATGGGAAGATTTAACTAGAAATTATCAACTTAGAAATAGCCAAAATGCAGTTGTTTTGGAGTATATACATTAATATTTTGCATGCAGAAATTAGAAAAATGTAGGCTCTGAAATGAAACTGAATGACTATATGGGAAGCATATCTTGATTTGGAAATTAGAAGCTTCTAAGGAGAAGCACAGAAAAAATAATTCTTCTAATAAAAGGAAGGAAATTAATAAGAAATTTTAGAGACTGTCTCAGAACTGTTCTGAAGTTAATAAATGCCTACATCCCATTTCCCCCCTTTTTTTCTGACCTTCCTTATCCGAACTTGCCCTTTCCTCTCCCTTCTTCCTTCCCCTTCCCTCTCCTCTATTACCACTGACTTGAAGGAAAATGGAAATAGGAATTCTAACAACTCCCTTTGGAAAAAGCTGGTCTCAGCTAGAATGGAACCAGCAATTGTTCCCGACTTTATCTGGGACAGTGATGGATTCACAAAAATTTAACTGTTAGAACAATCCTGTCTATTCTGACCTATTCCAACTAATACAGCCACTGGTTTCTGAGAGCAAGGCAACAGGATTACTAAATAAGGTCAGCTGTGCAACCGGAGAGGAGTCTTTTGTAATAAAAAGCGAGGTCACCATGAGAAAGACTGTTTTAAAAAGAAAACCTGAAGTGTGATTTACAAAGAGGAAACAGAAGCAAACATAGGGCTGCTCCAGGACTATGAGAGGGTATTTCCCCCTTCTCCTTACTAATATTTTAGGAGAAATTGAAATTATCTTAAAAAGGGACGTTACTAAGGCCCTTGGAGTTATTGGGGCTACTTTATCTGTACTTAACTTTACCCATCTATGTTTCCCTCTCCCTCAGAGTAAAGCATCTGTAGAAATGGTAGAGGTATCTAAGCAACCAATGACTGTTTTAAAATCAGAACCTGTTTCCTTTCAATTAGGGCATGTTAAGTGGCAACATATTTTACTGGTCAATTCGGTCCCAATTCACCTGATAGAGATTTTAAAATTAGTGATGCCCACATGTCTTCCCCCACTACCCCCCAAAAAGCTAATATGTATTCAGAACTAAATGGAACAGATTCTGAACCAAAAAGGGAAAATGATGATTTTAAGGTACTCTCCAAGAGGAAACTAATCTTGAGACTGACCAAATCTTTGCTAACCATCTTTTCATTATTAACTTCTATGAGAGTCAGAGAATGCTTAACAGGAGACCCGCCCAAATAGCCCAGAGACTTGTAGAGAGGCCTAACCTCGGCTTGCTACACATGCCTCTGTAGATGGGGAACCAGGCCACAGTGCCTTGAGAGTCCCCTTTTCTTTTGGGGTACAAATGCTTCAATTGGGAGAAATTTGACTCGGGATCCCTCAAGAAGAAAAAAAAATGCTAATCTTCTTTTGCAAATATAGCCTGGCCCCACTATAAAGTGAACAATGAAGAGGTTTGGCCAGATTAATGGCACCATTAAGTTTAATGCTACCCTGCCTGCAGCTAGACCTGTTTTCACCACATTCCCAGGGAAGTGAATGGAGAATGAGGCCTACTTACATCAATATGTCTTTTCCATACCTGTAAGCAGTTATGAGTCAGAAATGGAACTCAGCTATATGCCACCTATAAACTAGATCTCTCTGTAATTGCTACAGAACTTCAGAGAAAAATATACTCAAATAAAAAGAAACATTTCAAAATGGATGAATTCGTCCTTTTGCCAACATTTGCCAATCCTTGAGGGACTAAAGTACTTCCTTGTTTTACTATGCAGTGTTTCAAGGTCAGAGGTGTGGCTCCAGAATATGAAAGCCCACTAAATCATTTTACATCCCGCTATTCAGCTCAAAATGCTATAATTGGCTTTCCAAATCCAAAGTCCCAGGACCTTTGAGATGCAAATATCAGGAACTCTGGTTTGGACCATTTTAAAATACAAATCTCTACAAGCCAGAATTACAACTGAAATACCTAGAAAGGCTTCCTGAATAATCAACAGAAAACTCACAGGAGAGAACCCTGATACCCAAGGACCGAAGGTGGAGACCGCATAGAGACTGGTAGGAGGGGCGGAGGTGTGAAAGGGCTGGTGGGGTGTCCACAGACAGCAACTGAAGTCCTGGAGAGATAACTCAGCTAGGGTGGGCGGTGGGGAGGGGGGTTGCCACTATGAACTCTGGAATCTTATCCCAAAGCTGGGATCCCCAGCAGAGAGCACCAAATCTGAGGAGGGTATCCACAGAACATCTAGCTGTGAAAAGCAGTGGGGTCTGTCTGTCAGGGAGTGGCAGCTGAAAGTTTGAGCATCCTCTTGAAGGGCCAATGCACACAAATTCCCTGAGCGCCACCCACCTTGTGCTCTGGCAGAGGGAGATGAAGTGGCCTGGAGCTGTGTGAGTAGAACCCAGGACTGGGGACTCAGGGATTGAGCTCAGAAGGCAGACACCCCAAGTTTCCTCGGCTGAGTCATTCCCTCAGTGGAGGACATCTTTCTCATATAGACATTTGACTTGCCTAGGGGGAAGACAGTCTACACACCATATTGGAAAACACCTTGACCTGAGGCCACTTAAGAGATTAAAAGTAACAATTATACCCTGACCTGTTTGGCTCGGTGGATAGAGCATCACCTGCAGACTGAAGGGTCTCAAGGGCATATACCTTGGTTGCGGGCACATCACAAGTGGGGGGGGGGGCATGGTGCAGGAGGCAGCCAATTGATGTTTCTCTCTCATCGATGTTTCTAACTCTCTATCCCTCTCCCTTCCTCTCTGTAAAAAAATCAATAAAATATATTA
>NW_005371234.1:299676-301486 GCF_000412655.1 Myotis brandtii | reverse complement strand
AGAAGAGATAAATGAAGCAGAGATAAGAAATTTATCTGAAACAGAGTTCAGAGTAGTGATGATAAAAATGATCAACAGCAGGAAAAAAGATATAGTAACTATGAAAAAAGAACAGTCTGAGATAAAGAATGGCACAACACAAATAAAGTACACATTGGAAGGAATACACAGCAGACTAGGGGAAGCTGAGGATCAAATCAGTGAATAGAAGACAGAATTGAAAATATCACTCAATCAGAGAACCAAAAAACAAAAAACAACAACAATTAAAAAGCAGGAAGACAGCTTAAGGGAGCTGTGGGACAATATAAAATGTAACAATATTAGAATAGCAGGTTGCCAGAAGAGGCAGAAAGGGAGAAAATAAGAGAAAAGGTGTTTGAAGAAATAATGGCAGAAAGCTTCTCTAACCTGATAAAGGAAAAAGTCACACAAGTTCAGGAGGCACAGAGAACCCCAAACAAGAACACAGAGTCATGCCCAGACACATCAAATGCAGGAGAGAAAGAAGTTACTTGGACGGACCTCTGGGATGCCAGAACACGATGCCATCTGAGAAAGCTCCTGGAGAAAATGATGTTTAAGGGAAATGCCAGCAGGAGTTATCTCTAACTAATGGTAAGAGAACCCCAGGATCTGTGCTCTAGGCAGAGAGACCAGATTGTGCAAAGGCCTGGAGACAAGAAAGAACAAGTCTTCAAAAAAAAAAGAAAAAAAAAAAACCCTCCCCAACCCAAAAAAAAAAAAAAAAAAAAAAGGCTAAAGAAGTTCATCACCAGCAAGCCAGCAATACAAGAAATGCTAAAGCAATTGCTGTAAGAAATTGCTGAGTAGAAGAAACAAAGAGAGTAACCTAGACATACAGAATTAAAATGACTATAAATAAGTACCTTTCAATAATAACCCTTAATGTAAATGGATTAAATACTCCAATCAAAAGGCATAGGGTAGCAGAATGGATAAAAAACATGACCTAACTATATGCTGTCTACAGGAAACCCACCTCAAAACAAAAGACACACACAGAATGAAAGTGAAGGGATGGAAAAAAATTTTCATGCAAATGGAAAAGAAAAAAAAAGCTGTAGTAGCAATACTCATATTTGACAAAATAGACTTTAAAATGAAGGCCATCCAAAGAGACAACAAAGGTGCCCTAGCTGGTTTGGCTCAGTGGATAGAGTGTAGGCCTGAAGACTGAAGGGTCTCAGGTTCGATTCTTGTTAAAGGCACCCTAACAAGAATCAAAGGTTGTGGCCTTGATCCCTCCTGCATGCACAGGTTTTGGGCTCGATCCAGTAGGGGGCATGCAAGAGGCAGTCAATCAATGATTCTCTGTCATCATTGATGTTTCTATCTCTCTCTCCCTCTTCCTTCCTCTTTGAAATCAATCAATATAGATTACTAGAGGCCCAGTGCATGAATTTGTGCATGGGTGGGGTACGTCGGCCTGGCCAGTGATCAGGGTCAATCAGGGCCATCTTGCCCAGTCCCCATAGGGGCTGATGGGGGCCAGCTGGCTGAGGGGAGAGACTACGGGAGGTTGGCCAGCCATGGGAGGTTGGCTGTTGGAGTGCACTGACCACCAGGGGGAAGCTCCTACATTGAGTGTCTGCCCCCTCGTGGTCAGTGCGCATCATAGCGACTGGTCAACTGACTGTTCGGTTGTTCGGTAGCATCCTATCTAATAATGGACAAACATGGTAATTGACCATACCTTTGCTACGCCTCCCATGGGCTAATCAGCACGATATGCAAATTAACCGCCAACAAAGATGGCGGCTAATTTGCATACTGCAGGCAGGGTGGG
>NW_005371234.1:297812-299579 GCF_000412655.1 Myotis brandtii | reverse complement strand
ATCCCCTGTGCTACCTGACCCGGGGCGGCCGGGCGGGGCAGCGAAGGTTTGAAGGTGGCTCCGGCCGGAGCGAAGGCCTGGGTCCCGGGTGCCGGAGGAAAACCGGTGCCGGCAGCCAGGGGAAGGGAAGGCCTATTGCATGAATCATATATATATGTAACAAAGGGATCGATCCAACTAAAGGGATCGATCCAACAAGAGTATATAACCCTGGTAAACATATAAACCCAATATAGGTTCCCCTAAGTATATAAAAAAAACTTCTAGAGGACTTTAATGGAGAAATTGACAACAATACAGTCATAGTAGGGGACTCGAACACCCCTCTGACTTCACTGAACACATTGTTTGCAGGTAGTTTTTATTGCGCGCTAACAGGTGGCGCGTGGTGTGGGCCATTTTTGCTAATTTTTTGCGCAAATGGCAACGTTCAGTAAAATTACAATAACATTAGTTTACGTATTTATACGTTACCCGCATTCTACCGCTAGTCTATAAAAAAACGTATTAATACGTGTCCTGTGCTCTACTTACTACCAGTCAACGTAAAACGTATAAATACGTTTCCCGCATACAATGTGTGAATAGATCTTCCAGACAAAAACTTAACAAGGAAACAGAGACTCTAAAGAACACACTCGATCAGATGGATTTAATTGACATTTATAGAACCTTTCACTGCAACACAGCAGAATATACATTCTCAAGTGCACATGGGTCATTCACAAAGATAGACCACATGTTAGGACATAAAACAAGTCTCTACAAGTTCAAGAAGACTAAAATCATATCAAGCATCTTCTCAGTTCAGAGTGGAATGAAATTAGAAATCAACTACAGTAAAAACACCCAAAAACATTCAAACACCTGGAAGCTAAATAGCATGTTATTAACACTGAATGGGTTACTAATGAGATCAAGAAAGAAATCAAAAACTTCCTGGAAAAAAATGTAAATGAACACACAACAACCCCAAATGTCTGGGACACAGCAAAAGCAGTCCTGAGAGGGAAGTTCATTGCCCTCCAGGCATACCTCAAAAAACAAGAAAAATCAGCAATAAACTGTTTAACCCTACAACTTAAAGAACTAGAAAGATAACAACAAGAAGAGCCCAGAGTAAGTAGAAGGAAGGAAATAATAAAGATTAGAGCAGAAATAAATAACATAGAGGCTAAAAAAATAATACAAAAAATCAATGAAACCAAGAGCTGGTTCTTTGAAAGAATAAACAAAATTGATAAACCATTAGCCCGATTCATCAAGAAACAAAGAGAGAGGACCCAAATAAATAAAATCATAAATGAAAGTGGAGAAGTAACCACAGACACCACAGAAATACAAAGGATTGTAAGAAAATACTATGAACAACTATATGCCAACAAGATGGACAACGTGGATAAAATAGACAAATTCCTAGAAAAATACAATCTCCCAAAACTTGATCAAGAAGAATAAAAAAAGCCTGAACAGGCCTATAACAACTGATGAAATAGAAGCAGTAATAAAAAAAAACTCCCACCAAACAAAATCCCAGGTCTGGATGGCTTCACAGGAGAGTTTTTCCAAACATCCAGAGAAGAACTAACACCTATACCCCTCAACCTACTTCAGAAAATTTAAGAGGAAGGAACACTTCCAAACTATTTTTATGAGGCCAACAAAATCCTAATTCCAAAACCAGATAAAGACACTACAAAGAAAGAGAATTACAAGTCAATATCCCTGATGAACATAGATGCTAAAATTCTCAACAAAATATTATCA
>NW_005371234.1:292278-297291 GCF_000412655.1 Myotis brandtii | reverse complement strand
GCAGGATACAAAATTAACACCCAGAAATCTATGGCTTTTTTATACACCAATAATAAGCTCACAGAAATAGAAACTAAAAAAAAAATCCCATTTACCATTGCAACAAAAAAAATTAAGATACCTAGGAATAAACTTAATTAAGGAGCTAAAAGACCTGTACTCAGAAAACTACAGGACGATGAAAAAAGAGATAGAGGAAGACATAAACAAATGGAAGAATATACCGTGTTCATGAATTGGTAGAATTCACATAATTAAAATGTCCATACTACCCAAAGCAATCTATAGATTCAATGCAATCCCCATTAAGATACCAATGTAGTATTTCACAGACCTAGAACAAACTCTCCAAAAATTCATATGGAATTAAAAAAGATCCCAAATAGCTGCAGCAATCCTGAGAATGAAGATCAAAGTTGGAGGGATCACAATACCAGATATCAAGCTATGCTACAAAGCCACTTTTCTCAAATTTGCCTGGTATTGGCACAAGAAGAGACATATAGCCCAATGGAACAGAACAGAGAACCCAGAAATCGACCCACCCTATTATGGTCAATTAATATTTGACAAAGGAGGCAAGAGCATACAATGAAGTCACGACAGTCTCTTCAATAAATGGTGTTGAGAAAATTGGACAGATACACGCAAAAAAATGAAACTAGGTCACCAACTTATACCATACACAAAAATAAACTCAAAATGGATAAAGGACTTAAACGTAATACAGGAAACCATAAAAATATTAGAAGAATACATGAGCAGCAAAATAGTAGACATATGTCGTAGCAATATCTTTACCGATACAGCTCCTAGGGCAATGGAAACTAAGGAGAAAATAAACAAATGGGACTACATCAAAATAAAAAGCTTCTGCACAGTGAAAGAAACCATCAACAAAACAACAAGAAAGCCCACTGCATGGGAGAACATATTTGCCAATGTTATCTCTGATAAGGGTCTAATCTCCAAAATTTACAGGGAACTCATACTACTTTACAAAAGGAAGATAAACAGTCCAATCAAAAATGGGCAAAGGACTTAGACACTTTTCTAAAGAGGACATAAAGAAGGCCAAGAGATCTATGAAAACATGCTCAAAGTCACTAATCATCCAAGAGATGCAAATCAAAACAACAGTAAGGTGCCATCTCACATCTGTCAGAATCGCTATCATCTGTGACTTTGAGTCATTCCAATGAGCCCTGGAATAACTCAATGATTTATTCTCTCTTGTTAAAAGAGATGTTTTTAAACTAAATTAGGCCAATTTAATGTACTTGAAATTACATGGGAAGCTTTGTCAAATAAAAATTAATAACTATGTTCTATTTATTTGCATATATTTTGTTAAAATGAATGTTATAAAAATTTCAGTCTGCTTTGGAAAGGAACTTGCAAAGATTCAGAGCCAAGTTCAAACAGGAAACTTTCAGGAGTAGCATGTGTCTAGTCAGGGACACCAGTCAGGCCAAGAGTGATGATTCCCTGTGGGGGCATCTGGCAGTGACACTCTGGATATTTGCGTTTCACATATTGGGAGTTTATGTATTATTTTCAATGTTCAATACACTGCTTGCAATAAGCCATGTGCCTCATTTAAAAACCTTACAAATTATTTATTCTTTATATGCTGAAATTATACATTGAATCTAAATATACACAAATTTTATATTATTCTCTATGTCATTTTACAGTAATTATTATTTACCAAGAAATTGTCTTGGAATGTTATATCTTATAGAAAAGCAAAGTTTTTTTTTAAAAAAAAAATCAATTGCATTATAATAAAATCTATAACCATGCCACTTTTAAATTTTCTCATTCAGGTACAGCTGTTACTTTACTCTGATGCATTTGCAGGTATATCTTTAGAAAAATCCATGAAAAGGACTCTGACCTATTCTAACTTGTAGGCTTCTAAGGAGGTCATATCTCTGAACTGGATGAAGATTTATAGAACTTCAAGGAATAACTGAATTCAAAAAACTGCTGGCAAGTAATCAGGATAAACAAAAATAACTATGGGACTATATGAATTGAGAATAATTTTCTTATGACTCTGTTTAAAATATTGTAGATTTTTAAATTTTTGTTTCCAAAATATAAGGAGAACTAAAAAGCAGACATTCTGCATTATAGGAACTAATAAATTAGTGACATTCATTTCACAGTACTCCCAGGAGACAAAGATTCAAAGACCATGACAACCCAGAGATTTTTTGTCCATTGGGAAATGCATTCATTAAGGACTCTCTCCAACAGTGTTAAAGGGGCCTTACCTTATCAGGTACCTAACCATGAATGGACATTTGCCCCCTGTCTCTGACACTCACCTTCATCTCAAGGATGAGAAGCCACCAACTATGGGGGAGGTAGACAGCCATCCCAAGATGTCAACAAGGCCTGTATGCTCACAACTTGATGCTGCTCAAACCTTGCTCTTATATCACCTAATTGTTATTGATTGAATGAATATAAAATGATTTTTATATTGTTAAAAAATAACTCATAGGAATTAATGTTGTAAATTTAGAAAACTTTTTCAACCTGCTCCCTCTTGTATTCTGGGAGCCCTCGGGGGATGTCCGACTGATGCCTTAGGCCCTCTCCCCACTGGGAGTGGGCCTATGCTGGCAGTAGGACATCCTTAGTGCTGCTGCAAAAGTGGGAGAGGATCCTGCTCTCACTGCTGCTCTCGCCAGCCGTGAGCCCGGCTCAGGGCTTCTGGCTAAGTGGTGCTCCCCCTGTGGGAGCACACTGACCACTAGAGAGCAGCTGCTGTGTTGAGCGCCTGCCCCCTGGTGGTCAGTGCACATCATAGCGACTGATCATTCCACCGTTCGGTTGATGTGCATATTAGCCATTTATTATATAGGATTATCCTCCTTATGGTTTCCTAGTGAAACAATATCTGTCTCCCTAGACCCCTTTTCCTATTAGACATGAAAAATTTAACTTGGTTACTTGCTAATCTTTCCTATCTACTAGACCAAGCATGTCAAACTCGTGGCCTGTGGGCTGCATGCGGCCCACAACAAATATTTTTGTGGCCCAGCAAATACAACAATATGTAAGAAACGTTTCAATAAAAATTTTGTAACTTTGCTGTGAAGTAAGAAATAAAATAATGAAAGTAGCATCGATCAGACTGTCAAACCTCAGAGGGAAGGTAGGGGAGGGTGGGGGTAAGGGGGAGAGATCAACCAAAGGACTTATATGCAAGCATATAGGCCTAACCAATGGACACAGACAACAGGGGGGTGAGGGCATGAATGGGGGTATGGGGGGTAATATGGGGATAAGGATACATATGTAATAACTTAATCAATAAAGAAATTAAAAAAAGAATCGCTATCATCAACAAATCAATGAACTTAAGTTATTTGGCCCATGTTAGCCTTTGAGTTTGACATACTTATACTAGACAATGATATTCTGATTATCAGCTAGGATAATGAAGTTAGTTTTTTGGCCACACACTGGTGGTCTTCTATCAATATAAGCTTTGGTACATTTTTTCAGGCTATCCTATATAATAAAAGCCTAATATGTTAAGTATTCAACTGCTTGTTCTACCGTTCGACCAGTCGCTATGATGTGCACTGATCACCAGGGGGCAGATGCTCTGATCGGTAGGTTAGTTACTGCTGGGGGTCCAGCCAATCACCCTGGAGCCCTCCCATAGTCCCTCCCTGGCCCCGATCATTCACTGGTGGGGTCCCTCGACCTGGCCTGTTTTACAATAGCTAAGATTTGGAAACAACCTAAGTGCCCATCAGCAGATGAGTGGATTAAAAAACTGTGGTACATCTACAAAATGGAATACTTTGCTACTGTAAAAAAGAAGGAACACTTACCATTTGCAACAGCATGGATGGACCTGGAGAGCATCATGCTAAGTCAGTTGGAGAAAGATAAATATCACATGATCTCACTCATTTGTGGAATATAATAAACAACATAAACTGTTGAACAAAAATAGAGCCAGAAGGGGAAAATATTTTAGAATATAATACAAGTAATTCTGTTTTTTGCAGATTTTTAATATTTCCTACAATTTTTGTGATATGATATTATGTTAGTACAGTTTTGGTAATATTGTTATACATAAAATCCTTTTGTCCTTGAAATATTGTTTATTGCATGTAATCCTATATAATAAAAGAGAAACATGTAAATTGACCATCCCTCCGCTATGCCCACCAGCCAATCAGGAGAGTATGCAAGTTAACCCGACAAAGATGGAGGGTTAATTTGCATATGCAGGCACCGAGCGGCCTGGGTCCCGGGAACATCACTGGGACCCAGGTTGCTCCTAGCCTGTAGGCCTGTGCATAGGCCCTGAGTAGCCGGGGTCCCAGAATGCCCCTGGCCACTCCGGTCCTATGGGCACAGGTGCCAAGTGGATGTTCCTGCCCCGTGGCTGCTTGTGATGCATTGGGCGCCAAGCAGCGGCCTGGGTCCACGCCCCCCAGCCCGGCACCCATCACGGGGCGAACAGGCCAGGCCAGGCCTCCCTGCGATCCCAGGTGAAGAAGCCGCTCTGCTGACCAGCCTGTGCTATGGACCTGTTTGGGTGGGTGGCGCGGAGTCTGGGACCTCTAGCCTGCAGCCACGGGAAGTCTCCCTCTCCCCAGAGTTAGGAGCACCAGCCCAGGTCCACCCAGCGGCCTGGTCCTGACTGCGGGGGTGAGTTCCTGTAGGTTGGGGTTTGATCCCTAGGCATTAGCAGTAGGAGACCAGTGCCTTTGATAATGCTGTGTGTCCGGGTTTTAATTGGACAAATGCCTGGCAGTCCCGGGCGCCAGCTTAGCAAAATCTTTTAGGAGGAGAATTCTGTCTGGGTTTCCTCAAATTCCCTCAACCACTCTTTATCCCTCTGTAAATGCACAGAACAAGTGAGGCCCCTTAAATAAAAATCAGAGGTCTCCAGCAACGGTGGGCCTCTCTCATCACAGTCATTGGGACTGGATGGCATTTGAGTATTTATCTAGGCACCATGACAGGGAA
>NW_005371234.1:288041-291710 GCF_000412655.1 Myotis brandtii | reverse complement strand
GTCCCTAATAATTCCCCTGGTAGAATTATATATAGATCTAATCTAGAGGAGTATTTTAGGTGAATATTGTCTAAATATAGGAGTGGATGAAATTAACTGCCCAGAAGAAAAATTGGAACTTATGGATAGTAGTAGATACTTGTTCCCCCTCAGATCCTTCCTTGTCTAATATTAGACATTTTCTGTTCCTAATCAGTGTTACTGGTTTAATATCGTTGCTTTTGTTCCTAGTATGTAAATGTTATATTGGATGCAAAAAAACAAAACTTGACAATCAGCAAAAAGACTCAGATCATGGTGGCTCAAAATGAGAAATGATCCAGAATACTTTTTAACAAGCACATATAGGATCTGACTGCCTCCCATTTAACTGCCCTTTTTTTTGAATAATAATAATTCCACCTTAACTGCCATCTAAGGTTATGGTCTTGCCCCATCCCCAGTGGTCCACCCTGTTCAGCAAGACATGCTGACACTGAGACATCCTAGAATGAGCCTTCCTAGCACTGTGGGACTCCATTAACCAAAAGGTTGGTCATCAATGCATCCTTTGGATTGATTTATGACCAAAAGGGGGATGTGTGGATGAAAGGGGCCACATACTAACCTGACAAGCTCAGGGGAGGCCTGCATGGCAGTCTTGCAAACTCAGAGACCTAAAGTAACCACAATGGATGGTCTGAATTTAAACTTAAAATAAAAACAGTTATGGTGGGTAGTTACATCCTAGGCCGGTATCTTCACTGACAAGGTCAACTTTTACCTTAACTGAGCCTATCTGTCTTTTTGCATCTATGATGACATATCCTTGAAATGTCAGGGTAAATTATAACTTCCCTTTTTCCGGACCCCTTGGGGTACAACCAAATGCCCTGGGCACCAGGACAGATACCACAAAATCCTTCATTGTTATTGTTATCATGTTAATCGTTGACTGTTAACTATCCTGCACCCATCTAAGTTTGTGTCTATCATTTTACTTTTTATCCAAGCCCAAAGTTTTCCCCACTTTGCTTTCTCCTGCCTCTCTAATCTTTCACTAATGGATTTAATGTAACCCACCTAGGCCCCTCCTGTGATTGCAGTGTATAAAAATAGATGAAAAACCACCATTCTCTGGAGAATTATCCCAATTTGTTGAGATATTGCTTCCCGGCAATTGTCGACAGCTTGGCTCAAATAAACTCACACAAATTCTTTCTGGTTTGAATTGAATGTTTTTACATTAACACTCAGCAAGCGTTTGGTGGACCCCACAGTCTCCATCTAAGAAGCTGTCAGGAGATGCTGATCATACCGGCCTGCAAAGCAATTTCAATGACAAGGATGATGGGGATCCCTGCTCCCTAAGAGGACGACATACCCACTTAACCCCACCCTTGGCCTGTGCTGTGTCCTGGCCATTGGTCTGTCAGCACCACACAGAGAGCCCCAGGGATCCCCAAACCCAGGGGATGATTTATTTGTGTGACACAGAAACCCAGCTGGGCCCTGCATCTTCTCTGTGTTTTCAAACTGCTGGGAAGGTTGGATTTCCTCCCAGCAGGAAGGTCACAGAGGTGACTCTGGGGGTGAGAAGGTGTCGTCTGAGTGATGACTGGTGAGGGGATCCACCTTCTGTCTTCGGGTGTCACCAGCCTGGTTTCTGCTTCCAGGGACAGAATCCCAGGTCCAGGAGTCTCAGTAGGACCTTCAGTGAAGAGGGCAGGGGGTGTCCTGCGTGTCAGATGGGGGGACTGTGGTGGGAGGTCATGTAGCTGTGAGGGCCTGTTTTTCTTGAGATATAAAATAAAATAATAAAATAAAAATAAAAATCTCTGGGAGATAGCCACCTAAAGAAATAACTTTTAATTTATTTCAACTATTCTCTTCTAAATTAGTAAATTTTAATTAAGGCTATTGAATTTCTAGATATTTTGAAATAACATGAAATACTGAAACATTGATTGTTAAATAAGCCTTTCAATTTGCCTGCTTTTGTCTTTATTGCCTAAAGTCTGTAATATGGATTTAAGGTTTTGATAGAATGTCTGGTGCTTGACGGTTTCTTGAAAGGGAGACTGTGTTTAAAATGTGTATATAAACGTCAATCTAAGGAATGTTGGTCACTTATTTTATTGTATTTTGTTTTTTATTGGAAATTGAAGTTTCTAAGAGTTAAAAGTTCAAGTTAATTTGGGAGAAATTATATGGTTGTGATAACAGAATGCATGAAGTATGGAAATTCATTTTTGAGGAAAATAATTCTTGCATTTTCTCTGCAAAAATTAGTATTTTGAATTATGTTAAGGTCTTTATGTGTATGGTCTTTATGTGTTTGTGTATTATGTGTGGTAAATTTTCAGCCTTTGGATGGCATTACTAGGATATAATATTTTATTGGCCTGATTAAAAAATTAAAATACTTATAAAATTAAGGAGAATTCTGTGGTCTGGACAAAAATATTTTTTTAATATATTTTTTTGATTTTTTTACAGAGAGGAAGGAAGAGAGATAGTTAGAGACATTGTTGAGAGAGAAACATCAATCAGCTGCCTCCTGCACACCCCCAACTGGGGATGTGCCCTCAAACAAGGTACATGCCCTTGACCGGAATTGAACCTGGGACCCTTCAGTCCGCAGGCTGACACTCTATCCACTGCGCCAAACCAGTTAGGACTGGACAAAATTTTTAATATTAAAATTGGTTTAATTTTGATTAATGTCTTTTAGAGTTATTACCATAAAATATATGTTCTTTCCTAGATTTACAAAGAGTTTATGATATAAGCTTTTGGTTAAGTATATTTGACAATCTTTCTAAAGTTTAATTTGTAAGACTTTAAACTAGAGATGACTTTGAGTCATTCCAATGAGCCCTGGAATAACTCAATGATTTATTCTCTCTTGTTAAAAGAGATGTTTTTAAACTAAATTAGGCCAATTTAATGTACTTGAAATTACATGGGAAGCTTTGTCAATAAAAATTAAATAACTATGTTCTATTTATTTGCATATATTTTGTTAAAATGAATGTTATAAAAATTTCAGTCTGCTTTGGAAAGGAACTTGCAAAGATTCAGAGCCAAGTTCAAACAGGAAACTTTCAGGAGTAGCATGTGTCTAGTCAGGGACACCAGTCAGGCCAAGAGTGATGATTCCCTGTGGGGGCATCTGGCAGTGACACTCTGGATATTTGCGTTTCACATATTGGGAGTTTATGTATTATTTTCAATGTTCAATACACTGCTTGCAATAAGCCATGTGCCTCATTTAAAAACCTTACAAATTATTTATTCTTTATATGCTGAAATTATACATTGAATCTAAATATACACAAATTTTATATTATTCTCTATGTCATTTTACAGTAATTATTATTTACCAAGAAATTGTCTTGGAATGTTATCTACACTAATAAAAGAGAAACATGGTAATTGGCGTACGACCGCTACCCTTTTCATTGGCTAATCAGTGAGTATATGCAAATTAACTGTCAGCCAAGACGGCGGCTGGCAGCCAGGCACTGAAGCAAGCATGAGGCTTGCTTGCTGCAGGCTCCAACGTTCTCTGCCTCACTTGCCGGACTCTCAGCTGCAACTCTAAGAAACTATGTACTATGTTGCAAATAAGAAGCTAAACATTGTATCGATGTTTTCAGCAGCGAGGCCTCAGAGCTAAAGCTGGCC
>NW_005371234.1:277929-280458 GCF_000412655.1 Myotis brandtii | reverse complement strand
GGCCCTGCTCTGTGCATGACAGGGGGGAGCTGCCCACCCCCCTGATGGGCCCTGCTCTGTGCATGACAGGGGGCGGCGCCCCAACTCCCCAATCGGCCCTGCTCTGAGCCCGACCAGGAGCTGCGGGGCAGGCACCTAGGGATTGGGCCTGCCCTCTGCCACCCGGGAGTGGGCCTAAGCCAGCAGGTCGTTATCTCCAGAGGGGTCCCAGACTGTGAGAGGGCACAAGTGGGGCTGAGGGACACTCCCCACCCCCGCCAGTGCACAAATTTTTGTGCACCGGGCCTCTAGTATCTATTATAAAGAACTTACCTTGGACAAACCCCTCCAAGAACACGTCCCTAATAATTCCCCTGGTAGAATTATATATAGATCTAATCTAGAGGAGTATTTTAGGTGAATATTGTCTAAATATAGGAGTGGATGAAATTAACTGCCCAGTAGAAAAATTGGAACTTATGGATAGTAGTAGATACTTGTTCCCCCTCAGATCCTTCCTTGTCTAATATTAGACATTTTCTGTTCCTAATCAGTGTTACTGGTTTAATATCGTTGCTTTTGTTCCTGGTATGTAAATGTTATATTGGATGCAAAAAAAAAAACTTGACAATCAGCAAAAAGACTCAGATCATGGTGGCTCAAAATGAGAAATGATCCAGAATACTTTTTAACAAGCACATATAGGATCTGACTGCCTCCCATTTAACTGCCCTTTTTTTTGAATAATAATAATTCCACCTTAACTGCCATCTAAGGTTATGGTCTTGCCCCATCCCCAGTGGTCCACCCTGTTCAGCAAGACATGCTGACACTGAGACATCCTAGAATGAGCCTTCCTAGCACTGTGGGACTCCATTGTCCAACCAAAAGGTTGGTCATCAATGCATCCTTTGGATTGATTTATGACCAAAAGGGGGATGTGTGGATGAAAGGGGCCACATACTAACCTGACAAGCTCAGGGGAGGCCTGCATGGCAGTCTTGCAAACTCAGAGACCTAAAGTAACCACAATGGATGGTCTGAATTTAAACTTAAAATAAAAACAGTTATGGTGGGTAGTTACATCCTAGGCCGGTATCTTCACTGACAAGGTCAACTTTTACCTTAACTGAGCCTATCTGTCTATTTGCATCTATGATGACATATCCTTGAAATGTCAGGGTAAATTATAACTTCCCTTTTTCCGGACCCCTTGGGGTACAACCAAATGCCCTGGGCACCAGGACAGATACCACAAAATCCTTCATTGTTATTGTTATCATGTTAATCGTTGACTGTTAACTATCCTGCACCCATCTAAGTTTGTGTCTATCATTTTACTTTTTATCCAAGCCCAAAGTTTTCCCCACTTTGCTTTCTCCTGCCTCTCTAATCTTTCACTAATGGATTTAATGTAACCCACCTAGGCCCCTCCTGTGATTGCAGTGTATAAAAATAGATGAAAAAACCACCATTTTCTGGAGAATTATCCCAATTTGTTGAGATATTGCTTCCCGGAAATTGTCGACAGCTTGGCTCAAATAAACTCACACAAATTCTTTACTGGTTTGAATGTTTTTACATTAACACTCAGCAAGCGTTTGGTGGACCCCACAGTCTCCATCTAAGAAGCTGTCAGGAGATGCTGATCATACCGGCCTGCAAAGCAATTTCAATGACAAGGATGATGGGGATCCCTGCTCCCTAAGAGGACGACCTACCCACTTAACCCCACCCTTGGCCTGTGCTGTGTCCTGGCCATTGGTCTGTCAGCACCACACAGAGAGCCCCAGGGATCCCCAAACCCAGGGGATTATTTATTTGTGTGACCAGCAGTAGGACAACCTTAGCGCTGCTGCAGAGGCGGGAGAGGCTCCTGCCACCCTGCTGTGCTTGCCAGCAGGTGACTCTGGGGGTGAGAAGGGGTCCTCTGAGTGATGACTGGTGATGGGGTCCACCTTCTGTCTTCGGGTGTCACCAGCCTGGTTTCTGCTTCCAGGGACAGAGTCCCAGGACCAGCAGTCTCGGTAGGACCTTCAGTGAAGGGGGCGGGGGGTGTCCTGCGTGTCAGATGGGGGGACTGTGGTAGGAGGTCATGTAGCTGTGAGGGCCATGACTCTTGAGGGCCATGATTTTTTTAAAAAAGAATATTCATTTATTTATAATTATTGCTAAGTAAACTTCTCTTTTAAACAGGAACATAAAAACACAGTAGGGCTTTGCACAAGTGGACTTTCGAAACAGTTGGTTTGTATACGTGTCAAAATAAGTTAGAATGGAATTCATTCAGGAGTTTCCAAGTCCCCTGAGAGGCCTCATCGCTCTTTTGCAAAGTTTGGGGTCGAGGGGTGAAGATAGGAGCCTTTGCAAGACCACCCTCCCCCACCCCCGCCTCAAATTGTGAGTTGTGCTGTCCCTTTCCTTAGCTTTGCCCAGGTCCAATGCACAGGGTAGAGGGGTTCAAGTATCAAACTCACTGAGGGTCAGCTGATGGTGGGGCTGCAGGCGGGAAGGAGAGACCCACCCTGGGGTCCTGAACCTTCTCCCTTG
>NW_005371234.1:275951-277890 GCF_000412655.1 Myotis brandtii | reverse complement strand
AAGGAGGAGGAGGAGGAGGAGGAGGAGGAGGGGGAAGAGGAGGAGGAGGAGGTACAGGGTTCTTTTGGGTACTGTTACAGAATTTAACAGGCGACCAAAAAATATGCAGGAGTACTGGAGACACAGGAAAAACCCATTTATTTTCAGATGTTCACATGTACTAGTATAGGACTCAGGGGAGATGGTTTCTCTCCAAATCCTGAGCAAGCCAATATGGAGGAAGCTTTCTCTTTATACCCTTTGTTTTCTTTGTCCCCCAAATATGGGATGGGACTTCCAGACCTTTTGTGGGCTTTGCAAAAAGCCCCATGTGTTGGGGTGGGGGCTGTGAGACCTCATCTAAAGGCCTGACCTGGCGCCAGTGCTGATAACTCCATCTGGGGGTTGTGTATTCTTCATGGTTTATGGTCTCTCTAAAATGGGAGTAGTACTTAGGTAAAGAGGTCTTGCAGGACCAGATAATTAAAGAAGGGGCAGTGACTAGACTATAGGCTAACAAGAATGTGCATTAGGTTACTGGCACAGATTCAGATTGCTAGCCCCCCAAAATGTCTCTTTTTCCCCATTAGTACCAGGGGAGAAAGACGTTGTGGGAAGAGGTAGTTGTCAGGGATGATGCATCTGAGCAGAAGAAATTGTCTTCTACAGTGACAAGGTCACTTCCATCTGAGGGTCATTGTGGCGGGCACCTGGGTGCTGGGGGGCCTGGGGTCTGGAGAGCACACTTGGGGTGAGGCTCCGTGGGCCCCAGACCTCTCATCTGTTACTTAATGTGAGCTGTAGCGGAGAAGGAGGGGCCCCTGGCTGCCTGATCCCAGGCTACTGTGTCCTCCCCTCAGTCCTGATCACAGCCACCCTGATGCCAGGCTTGGCTCTTCACTAAGGTACAGCTTTGGAGGGGCTGCATTGCAAAGTGGTCCCCCACCCCAGCTGTCCCCCCACCTGGATTGAAGTTAGTGGCTTTGGGGACAGCCCTGCCTGCCCCTCCCCACAGAGGCCTCAGGAGGCTGGTGGGCAGAGCCTGGATGCCCTGAGTTCTGAATGTGCTATTTCCCTGCCCAGGGCCTGCAGCCTCCAGTTCCAGGGGCAGGAGCTGCCTGGGGACAGGCCAGGAGGGCGGGCTGCTGAGGGACCTCTGGCCTCTGGTGGATGATGCAGAGTGAGTCACTGGCAAGGGGCTGAGAGAGGGTGGAGGGCCTGCCCCACTGCCTCCTCTTGCTTCCCACCTGCCTCCTGAGCCTCCCTGCCAGCAGCTGGGCCCTGAGGACTGGAGCACAACCTCCGCAGTTTCCTGGGCCAGGCGGCTCTAAGCTCACAAAGCACACAAGAAAGCTTCCCTTGAGAAAAAGCAAACGGTCTCCATCAGAAAAGGTTATGGGCGACATAGAGTTGAAAAGGAAAAATATAAAATAAATTACCTTTCAAATGCCCCCATTAGCTAATATATATATACTAGAGGCCTGGTGCATAAAAATTTGTGCACTCAGGGGGAGGGAGAGGGTCCCTCAGCCTGGCCTGTGCCCTCTCGCAGTCTGGGACCCCTCGAGAGATAATGACCTGCTGGCTTAGGCCTGCTCCCGGGTGGCAGAGGGCAGGCCCAATCCCTAGGTGTAGCCCCTGGTCGGGCTCAGAGCAGGGCTGATTGGGGAGTTGGGGCGCCGCTCCCTGTCATGCACAGAGCAGGGTGGATCGGGAGGTTGCGATGCCACCCTCAGTCACGCTCAGGGTAGGGCCGATTAGGGGGTTGGGGCACCGCCCCCTCTCACACTCAAGGCAGGGTCGATGGGGAGGTTGCGGCGCCACCCCCTGTCACGCACAGAGCAGGGCCCATCAGGGGGGTTGAGGCTCCGTACCCTGTCACACACAGAGCAGGGTCGATCAGGGGGTTGGGGAGCTCACCCCTGTCACGCACAGAGCAGGGCTGATCAGGGGGTTGGGG
>NW_005371234.1:265021-274182 GCF_000412655.1 Myotis brandtii | reverse complement strand
GTCTGGCGCTGCCCATGTCTGCTGCCACACAACCCCGGTTCTGCAGAGCCCCCCCCCGCAATGGATTACCCTGCAGAGGGTGTCCTGGGCCTCCCTCTTTGGGGCGATCGCGGAGCCCCCCATCAATTGCCTCCCGACCAGTGGCCTGGGCCTCTCTCTGCAGGGTGATCAATCATGGAGCCCTCCCCCACATCGATCGCCCCGCAGAGGCCTTGCCTCCCTCTTTGGGGTGATTGTGAGGCGATGGTGGCCCCCTGACCAATCACATCGCACCCGCTTTGGCTGGCCTGGCGGCAGTGCATGTCATAGTGTGGTTGTCCAGACAGTCATTCTGCTGTTCAGCCATTCAGTCGATTTGCATGTTACGCTTTTATTATTATAGATGAGATATGCTATGAAATAGATTGCATATGCTATATTTTTACAAGAATACTGTTTAAAAAAATGTTCTACTTTGTAAATACGCTAGAGGTCAAGTGCAGGAAATTCCTGCAATGGGTGGGGGGAGGTGTCCCTCAGCCCGGCCTGCACCCTCTCACAATCTGGGACCCCTCAGGGGATGTCAGACTGCCGGTTTTGGGGACCGGGCCTAAACTGGCAGTCGGACATCCCCCAAGGGATGTAGCAGTGTGCCAAGTGGCAAGTGGCCAGGGAGGAGCCAGAACCAGGGCCGGGCACTGGTGGAGCTAATCCCAGCCCACTGCTCCTGCTGCTCCCACTCAGTAGTGCTGCATCAGAGTCAGGAGAGGATCCCACCGCAGCTGCGTTCACCAGCTGTGAGCCCTGCTTCTGGCTGAGGGATGCTCCTGTGGGAGCTCACTGACCACCAGGGGGTAGCTCCTACCTTGAGTGTCTGCCCCCTGGTGGTCAGTGA
Source organism: Myotis brandtii (assembly GCF_000412655.1). Classification (NCBI taxonomy): domain Eukaryota; kingdom Metazoa; phylum Chordata; class Mammalia; order Chiroptera; family Vespertilionidae; genus Myotis; species Myotis brandtii. The sequence continues at coordinate 273,308 of NW_005371234.1, read as the reverse complement.
GCATCACAGCGACTGGTTGACCAGTCATTCTGGTCATCCGTCGTAATGGTTGCTTAGGTATATATATTTCCACTATGGCCCTCATTTTCCTTTTTAAAGGTTGCTCTTCCCGGGTGCCTACAGACTCTTGGGTGTCCCCGTCCTCAATATGGATACTTGTTGCACCTTAAAGAAGACAAATGCTCCAGTCCCACCACTGACAGTTCCTGTGGGTCCTCAGTGACTTCTTCACCGTGCCCTGCCCCTCGCTTAAGGGGCCTTTGCCTGTCCTAGTTAGTGTAGCTTGACCAAGGCCTGTCTTGGCTCAGCTCATGGTGGGGACCCTGAGCTGGGACACACCATGTGTGGTGCCCCAGCTAAGACAGAATTGGGTGACATCTGCCAAAACCCACCTTAGGCAGTAAGATGGGGTCTTATGGTTGTTGGCTGGAGAAGGTGTCCGCCGGCCAGGCTTCAGGGCAGCTTGGGAGGCACTGGGAGGTAGAAGTCAGAGGCCCTGCCTGCTCTGGGCCTGGGCTGTTCCCAGCTGGGGGCTCCTGGGTTGGGTGGGCAGTGCTGAGCAGCTGGGGCTCCAACATCTCTAGAGGCAGGCAGGGAAGAAACAAGGCCTGGCTGGAGTGATCCCTTCTTCAGTGTCAGGGCCTCTGAGGGGCCATCACTTGGCCCTGCCCACACTGGCTGCCCCAGCGCTGCTGGGCCTGCAGACACCTGAGAACCTGTGCCCTTGTGACCTGTCCCTTCCCCACCCTCCCACAGCAGCAGGCCCAGGAGACACAGACCTGGGTCCCTGTTACCCTTCCTTCCCCAAAAGGCCTGGGGCCTGGGCCCGGTTCACAGCTGAGGCCAGTGGTACAGTCTATTTGGTCTATAAGCCCCTAGTGGTGCAAACGACTCAGTGTCGGGAGAGGGCTCCGCACAGTGGGGCAGTAGCTCATTTCTCAGCTGCAGGAGCGCAGCCCCCAGCCCTCTGGTCTCATCCCCATGCTCAGGCCCCCCTCACCCGGTTCTGGGCAGCCCAGCTTTGCTATAGCACGTGGCAATAAGCCATCTTCTTCATGGCCTGCTCCGTGAGGATGTTGGCCTGGGTGCTGCCGTCCACGCTCGCATATGCATAGGCATTCTCCTCGAAGCTCTCCATTTCCTGCTGGCTATCAAGGTCCGAGGAGTCGGTGTCTGTCAGCTCCATCGTGGGGTCTTGGTTGTCTAGGCCGTTGTCCATGATGCTGTGCTTGACCATCATGGCTGGATCAGGTTGCCCTTGAGGTTAAACTTGCTGGAGCAGTAGGGACACTGGAAGGGCTTGCTGCCCGCGTGCAGGTGCATGTGGCCCTTGAGGGCCAAGATTTTAGGGAAACCTTCCCTCTCTGGGTCTGTTGGCTGAGCCTGTCCATGTGCTCCCTGACCCTTGGTGCAGACTCTGTCCTCTGCCTGGGGGACTTGCTTGTGGTCACCCTGCCTTCCCCATGGTGGTACAAGGCAGGGAGTAGGGAGCTGCACAAGATCCATGAGAGAGCAGGTGCTCCTAGCCCCCTAGAAGGAGTCTGTGGGACAAAGCAGACACTTGGGAGGGGTCCAGAAGTGTCCGTGCTATGGAAATCAGGCTCCTTTCCCATCTCCTTCACCAAAGCCAGGTTCGTATGTTAATTTCCTGTGTTTTTGGTGTGTTCCAATGTCGCCCCCTGGAGGGCATAAGGAGACCTGCGGCTGCATCAGGGATGCTGACCAGGCTCCAGGGCGGGGTCCTCAAACTTTTTAAACAGGGGGCCAGTTCACTGTCCCTCAGACCGTTGGAGGGCCGGACTATAGTTTTAAAAAAAACTATGAACAAAGTCCTATGCACACTGCACATATCTTATTTTGAAATAAAAAAACAAATGTTTTCTGCGGGCCGCATGTGGCCCGTGGGCCGTAGTTTGAGGACCCCTGCTCCAGAGGGTGGGAGCTGACCCTGAGTCCTGGGCAGGGGTGGGATCTGATCTCCAGGCTAAGTGGCCAGTCACTGTGTGTCCCTGGCTGCCCAACTTCACCCAGGACAGGGTGAGCGCAGGGAGAGGGTGGTGGTTGTTCAGAGGACTCTGGATCCAGAGTCAGTAGAACTATCCACCCAGGAGGAGCTCACTGTCCCTGAGGTTTCAAGGAAGGGCCTGTTGAGGGCTCCTGTGGGGCTTCCAGGAGAGGGTGCTTGCCTGGGGCTCTGATGCCCAGGATGCCCTGTGTGTCCCCATCACAGCACTGGGCACTGCATCCAAGTCCCCTGTGTCTCTGACTGTCATCTTCTCTAGGCCTCCCCATGGGGCCCAGGATCTGGAGCAGCTCCACGTGAAGACTCAGCCAGGGGACCCCTAAGGATCCCTCTCTTAGGGGAGAGGAGGCCCCCCTGGCACGCTCAGCCCCTCTGAGGTGGAAGCACCCCAGATCCTGGGTTCTCCTGACCCCATCCTGCATGGGAAGTTCCCAGGACATTGTGGGCTTGTGAAATGTTTTCAGAGACACAGCCAGGTGACCCCACAGATCAGGGCCTTTAGGCCCAGGGACTTGCCCCCTGACTTCCTTTGAGGTAAAGGTGGGCTCCTTCCTCCTGCGTTAGTAAAGGGCCTTTGCGCTCAGGGATTTGCCCCCTGACTTCCTTTGAAGTTAAGGTGGGCTCCTTCCTCCTGTGGTAGTAATTCCACCTGGGTCCAGAGTCCAGAATTTGATTCAGGTCAGGTGTCACTGAGAAGAGGAAGGACACAGGCTGTCACCAAGATCCACCCTGGGAGATGAGCTGTCACTCACCAAGTAGAGGTGGGGAGGGCTGTGATTTTGGAGGAATGAATGGGGGTCTGATCCCTCACTGTTAGGAGACCCCTGCCCTCCCTTTTTGGGACAAAGAAGGAAACTTGTTGGCTTCCTCCCATGCTGACAACCAGGCCCTGGTCTCCAAGGGAACATTTTTGACCACAGATGTCACAGGTGGTAGAATAAGAGGGCAGGTCCCAGACTTTAATTGTGTGGTTTCCATCATTTACTTAATGGTGTCTATGAAGCAATGTGAGGGTGAAGACAGGCAGAGCTGGGTATCGATCTGGCTTCTGTCTCATCCTCACTGACATTGTCACTGGAATGAGGCTTCTTTTCAGAGTCTCTACCTGGCACAAGGACTGGACCTTCCCATCTGTCACCAGGGGTTATCTTAGATGCCAGCGCCCTGGCTCCGCCTCCCGCTCTCACTGCAGGTTCCCTCCTCCTCAGACTCGTGATTCCCTCCTTGCTCAGCACAGCCTCTGTGGCACAAGATCCAGGCAATCAAAGTGCCAAGTGACCAAATCACAGGCCTCAGCAACCCTCTGGACGTCGAAGGCAGGTGCTGGGATTAGGGCCGCCTCATGGGAAAGGCCTCCACGTCTGAGTAACCACCACCTGTGGGGACTGGCAGGTTCTATTATGGTGGGTGGCATGTGGCCTCAAGTGCACCAGGGAGCACCCAGGAGCTTCCCCGAGAGCTGAGAGCCCTGTGGGTGCTTTCATGCAGTGATTCGGTTTCCAGAGCTTCCCGCTGTCTGTGAACTGGCCCGAAGGCCCCGACTGAACTATAAAGAGGGGCTGGACGCTTCCAGCCTCGGGCCAGACCCACCAATCAGTGTTGGTCCATGCAGGGCTCAGGGACAGCACACAGGGCTCAGGGACAGCACACAGGGCACACACCTCTGTCTTAAGGGCCAGGGGAGCTTAGCAGTTACCTCATCCTTCTGCTGGTGGGAGGTTGTGTGATCTGGGTGAGTGCCCGGAAGCCTCCTCTAGTTTTGCTTTACAGATTTAAAGGGATAATGGGTAATAATTCCTACTGACAAACAAAATAGGTGCAGAGGCATGGATACATGGACCAGGTCTCAGAGGGGAGGGAGTGGAGGCAATAGGAAGAGATTAATCAAAAACCACATATGCATAGCCCATGGACACAGGCAATAATGGGGTGAAGGCCTGTGGAGGGGTGGGGGCCGGTGGAAGGAAAAAAAGGGCAAAGTGGGGGACATCTGTACCACTGTCAACAGTGAAAATTGTTTTAAAAAATGTAGCTAGCCTCTTGATAGAAGGGACTCTTACATCACTGTAAAATGAAAACAATGCACTGGAATATTCTTTAGAGGAAAGTCAATAACCATTTTCAATTTATCAGTTACTGTGATGCAGGTTTAATTTTTCTAGTTCATCACTGATAACACGTTTTGTAGTTTAGCTCTTAGGAAATGGTGAAAGCCACCCACGATCCATGGTTTAGTTCAAGAATGTGGATGTCATGTGGACTCTCTTGTGATTTTAAGTGTTCAAATAGATCACCTTCTGTGAACACTAATGCCATTTCTCTTTGTCCGTTTGTTACTCATCCCTGTACAGAGAGAGAGTCACATTTTGCCTGGAAAGCATCTGACCACCATTAAAAAGAAATTGTCCAAATGCTTCTGGTTGATGATGATGGCGCTGAATGTGGAGGTCTGTTCAGGGTGGGCCAAGGCAACAGTTTTTGAGAACTTTTCCCTCAAAATTACCTACAGAAGGTACCTGTCACATGTTGGGATGGAGGAAGGACAGAAATAGAGGTCTTTAATTTAGGTACCACAACCAATAGCGGACAGCAGATTCTGCCCAGAGTGTGAGAGGTGGAGGGATGAATGGTGAGTACACTACAAAGACCCCCACCCAACCCCTTAGTGAGGAAACATTACAGGTCTTGTAGTTCAGAGACGGGCCCAGGGATTGGTACAGGGGTTGTCAGCCCACAGGTTCTGGGAATGAGACCTGACACTGTCCATTTTGGAGGCATAAATGCATTTTTAAGTTATGATGTCACAGTGTATGATTCTGAAAATATACACAAATTCCTATGATATAGTTTTCTTCTTAATAAGATGTTTCTTCCTAATGATAGAAATGACTGCATTTACTGCTGAGATGCTTGAGATGGTAAGAACATCAGAGTAGGCTGTCTAATGGTATGGCATGTATAGATTTATTATGATGTATTTTCTCTTCCCAGTGTCTACAGATTTTCCTCACCCGACTTTGCAGTAGAATCCACTGGTGTCATTCTGATTTGTGGGCCCACCTTTTCACAACCCAGTCTTCCAGCCGGTGAGCTAAGGCAGCTAGTCATCAGTCATCACCTCTAACTATGCCTCCTTCTGAACCTGAATGTGCCCTCTGTCCAAGGTCAGCCCCAATCTCTCAATTCTGCTGCCCCTTTCTCTCCTCTTCTAGCAGGAACAAGCCACTAGAGGGCACCCCCACTCCTCCTTGAGCTTCTGGGGACCTTTTTCATCACCTGGGACAAATAAATGCAAGTGTTTTTACTGCAACAGCCCCCTCCCTTCAAATACTCTTTAGCTTTGTTCAGGGTGTAGCTCCTGCTTCAGACATCAGGGTCCCCAAGGGATCCCCTCACATTGGGGTGTGGCGGTATGGACTGGTAACCTGGAACCATTCCAAGGGCCTAAGTCAGGGGTGGGCAACCTTTTTGTGAGTGCGTGCCCAAACCAGCAAAATCTCTGACTCAAAATTCTTCTGCCAACCCTAATTTTTTGAGAACATGTTATTCCTACTTGATATCTCTTAAGGGGTATGTATGTTGAGATCCTTGAAGAAATAATAAAATTCATTTGAGCGACAAAAACACAGTATATGATGATGAAAATACATTTATTTTTTAGTGTATACATGCACACTGATAGTCCCACAGAAAACTTTATAACTCCGTTTGATATTATCAGTGGGACTTTTGCTGCTGCATCACTGATGACAGAGATTTTACATCAGGTTTAATTTCGTGACCCTTCAGAGATATGCCTAGCTACTACTTTCATCAGTCAGGCTACTCCTATTATGACACTTAACAAAATTCATTACTGAGAACAAAGATTCACAAGCATGTGTGGATGAAAACATGGAGAGTAACGCTGTTGCAAAGTTTTTTAAACAGATAAAATTTTCTGGAATGGCATTCCAAGTCCTCAATGGTTCATTTTCGACACTTCTCTCTGGTACTCCTGTCTCTAATTGCTTTTTTTCAATGTTTTCCAAGTCAACTCTAAGGTCAATAAATTTCTGCTTCCAAACTGAGCTACTCTGAAATTCAATCAACTGCATTTCAAAGTCAGCCATGTCTATCCATGAAAACATTTGTAAGTTTAGTTCCTCCAGTTTCATGCTGTCTGGAAACCACATGAATTTTGCTGTCTCTTCCAGTTCTCTGAATATCGCAAATCTTGAGAAAAACTGCTCACTAGTTGACTCGATGATGTTTAAAAACAGCTTTTGAAGGCTTTGACAGTCTGTTCTGTCATCTTTTGGGAGGTCTTTGATGTGCCTCTTGAGTTTGAAATATCTATTTGGGAAATATCTAAATCTCTCACCATCCACATCCCTCTTAAAGACTTCCAGTTTCTTTTCAAAAGCCTTTATGTAACCAAACATAACATCAAGTGTCTTGCCAGTTCCTTGTAATTTAACATTTAAGTCATTCAAATGTTCACAAAAATTGTAAATGAAAGATTCTAAGAGAGGGTTTCGAGTGCCAGCAAAAGTTACTGGTGTGCCATGTTGGGCACGTGTGCCAGGGGTTGCCTAACCCTGGCCTAAGTCATTGTAGAGGGAGATGGTTCAGGGCATTGGGTAATATAGGCTAGACACCCAGGGCCCAGATGTCCTGCATGAGGGGTGGTCACAGGGGTCAATGGTTGTGAGCCTCTGGCTCTGAAGGCCCTGCCACTTAGCATCTGTGCACATGGGCCTTGGCTGCGTTGGTGTGAAATATTTCATACTGGGTTTTCCTCAGTGGGCGGTGGGTCCTCCTGGGTATTTCAAGAACGTTCCTATTGAAGAATGAGGAGAGCTGTGTTATTGGCCTGAGAGAGACACATTTTCCCCAAGAGCTGGAAAGCATCTGACCACCATTAAAAAGAAAGTGTCCAAATGCTGTTGGTTGATGATGATGGCAGTCAAGGTGGAGGTCTGCTCAGGGTGGGCGAGGGAGGTTCTCTCAGCACCTGAGGGAGCAGTTGCTGTCGGGCTTCACCATCAACTTCAGATCAGGACCCAGGAGGTGGAAGGGTGAGGACCTCCCTGACCCCCTGCACTCTCAGGACACCATGCTGGGCTGTCTGTGGGGAACTCAGCCTCCCCTACCCTCCCTGTAGTGCAGGACAGGGACCCAGAACTCCTTCATGTAGAGTGGACCATGAAGGTGCACAGATGTGGGAGGGCAGGTGGATGCGAGGAGTGAGCCTTATTCCTGGAGGTGGGAGCTGTCAGATGAGGGCCAGCAGGAGACACACAGCCTGTTTAGTGCCTGCAGTTGAGTCAGTGAGCCAGAGCATTCCCTCTGCAGAATCCAGCCTTTTCCCTACTAACATTCCATTACTTCCCCTTCAGTGCTCCAAGCTCAGGCCTCAGTCCTTCCCCACTCAGTCCTGCATCAACTCTTTGTCCCCCTCACCCTCGGGCAGACATGTTAACCAACTGCCCAGTCCCCGCAGGGTTGCTGAATGGTCATTGCTGTCCCTGACCCCACCAGTGTGGAGGCCCAATCCTTCCTTCCTGGTCAGCTGTGGGACCATGCTCTCAGGCTCCATGTCCTGATTACCATCACCTGCCAGGAGGTGGCAGCAGCTGAACAAAGGAGAGATACAGGGACAATTGTTATCACCCTGTGTGTCTGCAAGTGGACATATTGGGGAGGGTGCAGGGAAATGATGGAATTTCCTGCTAATTTAGATGCTGGTAGTGTCTGCCGTGGGAATTTAACAGAGAGTTCATGGATCTTTTCTCGGAGATAGATAAGAAGGTAGTTGTAACTCAATATTTGGGTCCTCTCTCTCTGTTTCTTTATGAGTATGGCTAATGGTTTATCAATTTTGTTTATCCTTTCAAAGAATCAGCTCTGCATTTCACTGATATTTTGTATTGTGTTTTAGTCTCTTTTGTAGTTATTTCTGCTCTGCTGTTTATTATTTTCTTCCTTCTACTTACTCTGGTCTTTTCTTGTTGTTCTCTTTCTAGTCCTTGAAGTTGTAGGGTTAGTTTATTGCTGATTTCTCTTGTTTTTTTGAGGTATGCCTGTAGTGATATGAACTTCCCTCTCAGGGCTGCTATTGCTGTGTCCCAGAGATTTTGGGTTGTGTCTTCATTTTAATTTTTTCTAGGAAGTTTTTGATTTCTTTCTTGATCTCATTGGTAACCCATTTATGGTTTAATAACATGCTGTTTAGCTTCCAGGTGTTTAAATGTTTTTGGGTGTTTTTACTGTAGTTGATTT
>NW_005371234.1:263828-264925 GCF_000412655.1 Myotis brandtii | reverse complement strand
TCCATCTGATCCAGTGTGTCCTTTAGAGTCTGTGTTTCCTTATTTAGTTTTTGTCTGGAAGATCCGTCCAGTGAAGTCAGTGGGGTGTTAAAGTCCCCTATTATGACTGTATTATTGTCAATCTCTCCGTTAAAGTCCTCTGGAAGATTTTTTTTATATATTTAGATGCACCTATATTGGGTGCATATATGTTTACCAGGGTTATATACTCTTGTTGGATTGATCTTTTTAGTATTATGTAGTGACCTTTGTTGTCTCTTGAGTTGGCCTTCATTTTGAAGTCTATTTTGTCAGATATGAATATTGTTCCTCCAGCTTTGTTTTCTTTTCCATTTGCATGGAAAATTTTTTTCCATCCCTTCACTTTCATCCTGTGTATGTCTTTTGTTTTGAGGTGAGTCTCTTGTAGACAGCATATAGTTGGGTCATATTTTTGTATCCATTCAGCTACCTTATGCCTTTTGATTGGAGTATTTAATCCAGTGGTTCTCAACCTTCCTAATGCCTCATGTTGTGGTGACCCCAATTTCATTGTTACAAATTGAACATAATTAAAGCATAGTGATTAATCACAAAAATAATATGTAATTACATATGTGTTTTCTGATGGTCTTAGGCTACCCCTGTGAAAGAGTTGTTCAACCCCAAAAGGGGTCGCGACCCAGAGGTTGAGAACCGCTGATTTAATCCTTTTATATTTAGGGTTATTATTGAGCAGTACTTATTTATAGCCATCTAAATTGTGTATGGCTAGTTTTCTCTGTTTCTTCTTCTCAGCAATCCCTTACAGAAACTATTTTAAATATAAAAATGTTATATGCAATGAACACCAATTACTCAAGAAGAATGATCTTCAATATAATATTACATGCAATAAACAATACTTCAAGAAAATAGGATTTAAATTGTAATAATATTATCATAACTGTATAACAGTATGATATCACAAGAATTGTAGGAAATATTAAAAATCTGCCAATAACAGGATTACTACTATTATATTCTAAAATATTTTTTTCTTCAGTGTCTATTTTTGTTCATCAGCTTATGTTGTTCATTATATTCCACAAATGAGTGAGATCATGTGATGTTTATCT
>NW_005371234.1:254370-263215 GCF_000412655.1 Myotis brandtii | reverse complement strand
TCCATCTGATCCAGTGTGTCCTTTAGAGTCTGTGTTTCCTTATTTAGTTTTTGTCTGGAAGATCCGTCCAGTGAAGTCAGTGGGGTGTTAAAGTCCCCTATTATGACTGTATTATTGTCAATCTCTCCGTTAAAGTCCTCTGGAAGATTTTTTTTATATATTTAGATGCACCTATATTGGGTGCATATATGTTTACCAGGGTTATATACTCTTGTTGGATTGATCTTTTTAGTATTATGTAGTGACCTTTGTTGTCTCTTGAGTTGGCCTTCATTTTGAAGTCTATTTTGTCAGATATGAATATTGTTCCTCCAGCTTTGTTTTCTTTTCCATTTGCATGGAAAATTTTTTTCCATCCCTTCACTTTCATCCTGTGTATGTCTTTTGTTTTGAGGTGAGTCTCTTGTAGACAGCATATAGTTGGGTCATATTTTTGTATCCATTCAGCTACCTTATGCCTTTTGATTGGAGTATTTAATCCAGTGGTTCTCAACCTTCCTAATGCCTCATGTTGTGGTGACCCCAATTTCATTGTTACAAATTGAACATAATTAAAGCATAGTGATTAATCACAAAAATAATATGTAATTACATATGTGTTTTCTGATGGTCTTAGGCTACCCCTGTGAAAGAGTTGTTCAACCCCAAAAGGGGTCGCGACCCAGAGGTTGAGAACCGCTGATTTAATCCTTTTACATTTAGGGTTATTATTGAGCAGTACTTATTTATAGCCATCTTAATTGTGTATGGCTAGTTTTCTCTGTTTCTTCTTCTCAGCAATCCCTTACAGAAACTATTTTAAATATAAAAATGTTATATGCAATGAACACCAATTACTCAAGAAGAATGATCTTCAATATAATATTACATGCAATAAACAATACTTCAAGAAAATAGGATTTAAATTGTAATAATATTATCATAACTGTATAACAGTATGATATCACAAGAATTGTAGGAAATATTAAAAATCTGCCAATAACAGGATTACTACTATTATATTCTAAAATATTTTTTTCTTCAGTGTCTATTTTTGTTCATCAGCTTATGTTGTTCATTATATTCCACAAATGAGTGAGATCATGTGATGTTTATCTCTCTCCCACTGGCTTATTTCGCTTAGCATGATGCTCAGAGCTGGTTCTCTGGTGCAGGCCATATCCACAGGTTATGGATCTCAGGTGCTGGAGGAACTAAGAAGCCACGTCTGCTCTGGGGATGATCCGGCAGTACACCTCTGTGTTTGGGTTGAGTAATTCCTGTGAAAGAAAGAAGAGATCTCAGAGCCCTGCAGCCTCCTCAGAACAAGTGCTGTGGGGCACTATGGGGGCTGACTGTGCTGGGGTGTCTGTCCCCGGGCACCTCCTTCCACCCACCCTCTGTTTTAACTTTTCGCTGCCCTTTCCTGAGCCTGGAAGCACAGCCAGGGCTGGGATGGGGGCAGGTCCTGGGACCTCTGGGACCTGCAGGACAGAATGTTCATAACCCAAACTCACCTCGTAGATGGGGCCTGCTGTCCTGGGAACAGGTAGGGGGCCCTGTTCAAGGGTAGAGAGGGCATCAGAGGATGGGGAGGGAGAAGCTGTCACTCTGTTTCCTGAGCAGCTGTCTTCACACCTGTAGCCCAGCACCCCAATTTCAGCCCACACTGCACCGTCACCCTTGTTAGTCTGGGACCCCTGACTGGTGCTCCCAGTGCCAATTCTGCTCCATGCTGGACTCCAGGGTTCCCCTCAGAGTCCGGCCCTGCCCTGTTCACCCCTGATGTGAGGTCCCCACTAGGCCAAGGCAGGTCTCCCCTTGTGCTGGCTGTTCTGGGGAAGGAGTCTGTGCTGTGTTTCGAGGTTGGAGGGTGCCCGTGCCCTGAGCATGGGTCACTGAGGCCCTCGGTGAGGTACTAGGGAGGGGATGGACTTACCGGGAAGGCAGAGGTTCCAGAGGGACCCTGGCCTGGGAGCAGAGACAGCAGGCGTTAGCACCCGGGGGGAGGAAGCTTTGGCCTTTTCTCCCAGGAGGGCATGGTTCTTTAGCTCCCAAGAGCCAGGGGTGAAAAAGCATTTCCCTAGGGTGAGACCCTCTGGCCATTTTAGGGTCCAGTGAGGGAGAGGTGGTGACACATGACACTGTCTACAGGTCAGGTTGACTGGCAAGGCAGGGTCCCCTGTGCAGAGTGGTGATGAGAATCCCCCTTGAAGCCCAGGGAAGGGTCAGAGCCTGAGGGACAAGGGCAGGGGTGGACACTGTGGGGTAGGCCCAGGGGTTCCAGGCTGAATGGACACTTACCAGGGGTGGCTGCTGGAGGTGGGTGCTCTCGGAGGCCATGCGGGTCACTGGCTCTGGGAAAGGTCAGACTTACTTGTGAGGGTGCAGGGGAGCTTTGGTGTCACAACAGGGGGCAAGGAGGGTCTCCTTTCCCAGTAGAGGGTGGAGGCCTCTCTCCACTGTTTAGGGGGGACGGGCCCAGGAGAGGGGAACTGACGCAATGTCTTAAGGACCCACGCTGACCTGGGCCCACAGGGAAAGGACCCTCAGGCAGATGAAGGTCTGGGAGGAGTTACCAGGGAAGGGGCTGAGGATCCAGGACAGGAAGCCACCCTGAGGGTCTGACTTAGTGGAAAAGTCAAGGCCTCAAGGGTCAGCAGTGCCAGCCTCATGTAGGTAGCATCAGGATGAGTGTGATGCCTGCTGTGGCCAGACCCGCCCCTCAGGCCTACAGAGCTACACTGTGACAGTGGGCTGTCCTGTCTCCATCCACCTGAACTAGAGGCCAAAAGGACACCACAGGTTCCACTGTCCTCCCATCTCACACATCAGGACTGTGGTTAATAAACTGGCTTCATGGGGGCATTTGACCCACCCACTTTGTCCAGGCTCTTCTACCCTCAGCTGTGTGGCCTTGGCCAGGACGACTCTCAGACCCTGAGGCAGCCCATCCCCTCACCTTGGAGGGGGGACTTAGATAAACAGCAGGAGCTGCCTTACTGAGCACTTAACTACCTGCCGGCACCGCTGCAGGTGTGTGGAGAGAACCAGGACAATCCTGAAGGCACAGTTCCTTAATTGTGCCTCATTTATAGGCGATGAAGCTGTTGAGGAAACCACCCTGGTCAGCAGCTGGTGAGGGAGGCACTAGGTGGAGGGAGTTAGGGGCATCCACGGGGAAGCTGGAGGCCGCAGGGAGCCGGCCCAGAGTCCTCTGAGGAAGGGGTCTTTTTCCTCTTGGCCTGGGTACCACTGGGGGTCCGACTGGGTCAGGGGGCAGGATTAGGTTGAGGGTGAAGGAAATTCCATGGTACCTCCTAGTCCTCCTGAGGTACAGGAAATAGCCCAGGGAGGCCCCCAGAGCCATCACGACGAGGACCCCGATCACGCTGCCAAGGATGGTCCCCACAGAGTAGCCCATGTCATTTTGTTCTGCTGAAAGGAGAAGGGAGACAGGGAGGGGTGAAGGCCCAAGTCCATTCAGGGGAAACCGGAGGGGCCTTGCAGGGGGAGGCCTGGTGAGGGAGGAAGGAACTGCCACCTAGTCTGTCTGTTTGGGAGTGTCAGTCCTCCTGACACCCCACTTCTGGCGGTTGCATCATTCTCTGGTTTGCACATTAGAAACCTTCCATTGGCTCTACCTTTGCACGTACTCTCACACCCACCATTCTCATGTCCTGGTAATTTTCCTCTTAACTCTTCTTTCCCTCACATATTCTGTCTCATACCCCTGTTTCTTCTTTTCCATCACTATGGACAGTTTTAGCGCCACCTTACCTGTCAACTCACAGCTGATGAGTAATAAGAATGTGCTGAGTGTTTTCAATGGTCCAGTAGGGTAGAAAATACTCTACTTTCATGTCATCTGATCCTTCCACCCCCCGTGAGGGACAGGGGTGTTACCCCCATGAGCACAAACAGAATCAGGGATGGGAGGTGCTTAATAAATTGTTGGAGTCACAGAGCTGGTGAGTCATAAATGACATTTTAAACAAGTTCTGCTTGACTTTACAGCTACAGACAACGGCGTTTATAAAAATAACAATAATAATTGGTACACTGACTGAGTCCTGACTGAGCATCACCCTGGCTGAGGGCTTTAACTCATTAACCTCACAAGAATTATCCTAACAATGGTGTTTAGGTTCAGCTGTTTTATTCCAGTTTAGAGATGAGGAAACTGATGCTCAGGTGGGTGAGAGCCTTCCCCGGGGTCAGACAGCTTATACCCATAGAACCGAGACAATGATGAGATTAGACTAATTCTGGGGTCCGTAACCATGTGCTCTATAGGCTCTGAAGGAGGCTCCCACAGATGTCAGCCACTCACAGTCCACAGTGATCTCTGTACAGGTCACCAGAGGAGGGCTCTGACCTCTGCAGGGTGAGGATCTTTGTTCAGGTGACAGTCTGTAAGGAGAGGGCTATACCTCCCCTCTGCCCTTCAGATCACCTCAGGATGACCCCTGACCTCTCTCCCTGATTATCTGAGGTATTAACACCAGGTGCCTTATAGCGTGTGTTCAGCATCTTCATCACCAGGTGGCATTTTCCACCCATTGACTTTTGTGTGACTCTTTCCCCGACCTTTCTCTAATTTTCTAAATACTCACACCCCTCTCTAGTATAGTGGCTATTCGTAGAGATGGGAAGGCATTTCCCTTTTGTTAAATAATTTATTAGAGAATATAGCCCAGCCAGTCTTTATGGCCTTAGGACCTGGAGAAGTTTCAATATAAAGGATTTCTCAGTGTGAATAGGACTTTCACTTCTTGGCCTGTGGATTGAATATCAGGGAGAAGGAAGTCCCTAGAGAGAAGTAGTCAGTTTTAACATCAGGCTGGTACTCTTAGTGTCTTCAGTAAACTACACACCATGTGTTACTGCTCTTACTGTCCCATGAATCTACCTACTTGTCAAGTAAACACCACCATTCACTGCTCTCCGTAGGAATGTCACATAGGCTCGTGTCACACAGTGTTGTTCAGCTGGTAACTTCAGAGCCAGGACACAGCTCAGAGGAGTCTCCCCTGTTACTTTCTCCCCATTTCCATGCAACCTGGTCTGATGGCGCCATGGTGTCCATGGGTGACATGATTTTGAGAGTCAGAGGACAGGCCACCCATGCATCTTCACCATGGACCCCTGTCCCACCACAGGCGGCACAGAGCAGCCAGTCACCAGGTGAACCTGGATCAGAGCAGGGAGCAGGGGTCTGTCCTGCTCACCCCTCCTCAGAGGTGGTTTCCTCCTTTAGTTTGGGGAAAAAGTGGTGAGCTTGTTCCAAGCCTGGTATGTTCCTTGTAGCACACGGAGCAGGTAACAGGCAAGAGGTGACAGAAGGAAAGTGTTAGTGACAGAAGAAGCAGCTTGACCTTGAGGACCTTTGTTTTCCGCTCTGGGAAGCCCCTTCCATCCACCACTTGACTCTTTCTGGGGCTGGGAGAACCCCCTCCACACGTTCCTAGGCTGGACCTCAGCTCTGCCATGAGAAATCAGAGAGCAAGGGAGGAGACTCTACAGAGATGTAGTGGGAGGGCTCAAGGGGAGACTGTGATTTGTTTGTGTCCATGGCCACAGGATGGGAGGGAGACAACGCCCTCTAGGCTCTTTTCTGAAAACCAGACCGCCCTGCACCCCACAGCCTGGTGCGAATGGTCCAGGAGGCACTTACCAGAGACTGTGATAGTCTTGACCGTGGTCCTATTGAGGCCAGTGACAGAGTTGTGGGCGAGGCAGGTATAGGATCCACTGTCATGTGCAGTGATGTTGGGGATAAAGAGCTCCTGTGTGGGGTGCTGGGAACTCCCATTGATAAGCCAAGAATACTGTGCAGGCGGGTTAGAGGCTGCCTGGCAGGAGAGGTTGAGGTTTGTCCCACGTAGGTAATGGGAGTCTGAGGGGGAAATGGTGGGGGCGTCCGGGCCATCTGAAGCAAAGAGAACACAGTCACACATGATGTAATCAGATGGAAGGGGAAGGTCATAGTCTGTGTAAGGGCCACACTCTCTCTCTGAAATGGGTCAGAGCCTCGTTTTAAAATGTCCCACCCATCGCTTCTCGGTCTTTTGGCTAAGATCAAGTGTAAAATATACCCCCCATAGCCCTCTATGTTCACTGAGCCTGAGTCTGAGACATTAACCTGTTTGTCCCATGAAAACTTGTTAACCCTGAGCCTTTCCAAACGGGAGTATCCTGTCCCCTCCTAGTCTTGGCTCAAGGCCGACCCTGGTCAGTTGTGCCTGGGACAGGAACTCATGTCCCCCCTGGGTATTCAAAGTGGGGGTCTGTGTACGTGGACCTGAGAAGGACGCATGTAGCCTGGCCTCTGGCAGTGTGAGTTCGGGTGGGCAGCCTGGCCCAGGCAGGGACAGAAGTTACTCACAGACAACATTCAGGGTGAATGGGTCACTGCGGCCGGCACTCACGGGGTTCCGGGTTTCACACTCATAGGGTCCCGTGTCATTCCTTGTGACAGGGAGTAAAGTGAGAGTCCTGTTGTCCTTGGACAGCTGCAGCCTGGCACTGACCGGGAGACTCTGACTGCTGATCAACCACAGGTAGGTGGTGTCCTGAGTCTGAGGTTCACATGTTAACACAACAGGGTCCTTGTGCTCCTCAGGGAGGGACTTGTTGCTTGTGATGTTGGGTTTGGATAACTCCACTGTGCAGATAACAGAGAGAACATTGCCCATTGAGTCCTCCAAAGGCTTCTTCAATCAGAATTGTTGCCTCTCAGCCAACTTGAGTTCTTAAAGAAATAAGGCAGGTCTGCATCACAAGACAAACAAATGCATGAGGATCTGAGCGCTCAGAGATTGTAAGGCCGCCTGCTTTATGTCTGGGAGAAAAAGCATAGACTTTTTCAGGTGTCAGACAACTATCAGGGTTTGGTCACAGAGAGATGCAGGACTGGGAGTCAGAGACCACCTGGCACCTATCCTGGCTCCTCACTGACCAGCTGAGTGTCTGGCTGATGTTGGTGTTTCACCTGGAATGTGCAGGAGTTGAGTCCCTTCCAGCAACACAGACCTATATTGCCGGGTTGAGATGTGTTTCCACTGAAGGCTCACAGTCCAGGGTTAACCTAGAGATGAGTAATGATGGGCCACCCATGGTCCTTAAACCCTGAGAGGACTGGGTAGTGAGGTCCTGAACTGGGTGTCAGAGCAGAAAAAATACACAGGAGACCAGAAGCAAGTCTGGCGGTGAGTTCAGTACCCAGGCTGCAGGGCTACGAGGTGTGGCCGTCTGCCCAGGAGTTCACTGGTGACTGACATGAGACGTGACCCCAGAAAGGGTAGAGCAGAGTCCAGGAATGGTTTAGAAAAGAGTGAGGGACGGCGGGAGCTGGATGGTGGTGGCAGCAGAGCCAGGCTCTCTGTCCTTGTCTTTAATGTACTTTCTGCCACTGCAGAGGGCAGGGATCCGTTTACAACATGCCGGCAATAGCACATACAGAAGCGGGGCTTGTGGAGGTGGGGGAGCATGAACTTGCTGAAAATATGGCCCTCATGGTCCATTTGTGTTTGGCTGTTATGAGATAGATTTTGAGTTAAACTGTGAAAAAATATGTGAAAATCACTCATGCCCCAAAGTTCTAACGCCAGATTTTGGAGGAATTTCTGTCTAGACATCACGAAGGTCATAGACCAAGTTCTGCTGTCCAACCCAGTCACACTGTGACCAAAGGGAGATGCCACAGTGGGTTTGGAATCAGGGACGCCCTGGGATAGAGAGAAGGTGAGTCCTGCAAAGATAACTGAAGTGACCGGGGGGATGGGGAGGAGGAGGTGTGTCCAGGTGTCTCTGCTCTATACAGGGAGGGATGACACCAAATTGGTAGAAAAGACATGTGTCATGTTAGTAAAGTTAGGGAGAATGTCCCTCCCTGTTTCTATGGACAGTCAGGCAGATGGGGAGGGGCCTGTGGCATATGTTCTTCCTTGTCTTTCTAACTCAGGAAAAAACTGGAGTTTAGTAATATTCATTCAAATTGGGCAGCATCTGAGAGAAAAGAGAGTGGCTGGTGGATCTCACAGTCTGAAAGGACCCCACCCTGTGGTCAAGATATCATCACGAGGACACACGTGTGTGAAACAGGCAGTGAACCAGTCAGATGGTGCAGGGTCACCAGGCCCACCTTGGAAATGTCTCGGGAGACAGTGGGAGGAATGGGAGCCTCACACCAGGACAAGTGTGTGAGTCACCAGTCAGGGGTGAAGTGAGCCAGTGAGCTTTTGGGGACTGAGACCCATCCTTCTGCCTTTGACGTCCTGGTTGAGTCATATAGAGAGTAGGTCAATGGTTTACATGCCCCTGTCATGTGGCCTGTTCATATTGTTGGCCTCAGAGGGGAAGGACCCCTGGATGGGAGCCCAGCAGAAGCTCTTCCTCCTGGTGACCTGGGAAACTGGCTCAGGATGGAGCCAAGGCTGCTGCTCCTACTGATATCTGTGTCCTCTCCTATTGCCCGGGAGGATGGGCCTGGACACAGGTGTTAGCAGGACAATCTGCACAGTGGGGGAAGCAGAGCAGAGCAGGGCAGTGTGTCTGGAGTGAAGGAGGAGGCAGATAAAGGACATGGAAAGAGCAGATAGAGGCAGTGGGGGTTATGCGTGACTTCAAAGACCCCAGGGACCAAGAGCCCACAGCTGCCCCAGGGCAGGAGCAGTGCAGCCTGGAAAACCTTCCACAGTGGAACAGCCCCACAGTCACCAAGGGACAGGTGGTCAGAGGCATGGACATAGTTCTCAGCACCTGTAGGGACAGGGAACAGGTGTGGCTAAAACCTTTTAGGACTCTGCATCCAGGTTCCAGTCTCTCTAGCGATTATGCATCATTCATTCATTCATTCATTCAT
>NW_005371234.1:245092-253820 GCF_000412655.1 Myotis brandtii | reverse complement strand
TCTGTGAATTTACCTTAAAACATCCCTGAATACTTGACCTCAAGCCCAGTATAGAGGAGACACTGACTTAAATGGCCACTGCCATTATTTTCCTCCATGAGAGAGAATTCCTGGGCTGACCACTCGTGCAGAAGGAGCTGTCAGGAGCATCTTCTCTCCTCTGTTCCTTCCTGGATACCTGACCTCCCTCTGGAGTCTCCTAAGTCCCTCAGAAGAGTCAGCTAATGATACGGGGTATTTTGTGCTCTCCTGACACCGCCTTAGGTGAAGGAATAGGCTCTGTCCCTGAAATGATGTGGCTCTTGGGGCTGAGCCCTGGCTGGTGAGCAGGAGTAGAGCCCCTGCTCCTACCCAGCCCTTCCAGGAGGTCAACCCCAACCCAACACAGGCTCCCCAGGTTCCCTGGAGTCAGAAGCCCTTGGACAGGGGTGTGGGAGGTGTTCCCAGGCTGAGCTTCTCTGTGAGGATTTCAGAGTCCCCTCAGGCCAGACCCTGACCAACCTCTGCAGGATCTTTTTCAGTGTCATGGTCATGGGGAGGGGGCTAGGGGCTGGAATGAGATTCTCTTGAGTCTCCCTCTGCTGAGTCACTCCCATCAGACTTCTTTGTGGAGAATATCTGCAGGGATGGAATCTGGGAAGGGAACTCTGATCTTAGGAAGTTTGTTTCCACTCTGTGTGTCTTGCACTAAATGTCCGAAACCAACCTGGAACATGGTGCAGAGGGGGATCAAGGCAGAGTCCAGGGCTGTCAGTCCTGTGTGTGAAGTAGAATTCACCCACCTGAACCCAGAGGTCAGAAAGCAATCACTCACGGTATACACGGAGCTGTCCAGTTACTTGTTTGCTCTGAAAATCTTTGTCTATGGCTTGTAGGGTGTAGTATCCTGTGTCCTTCAAGGTGATGTTCTGGAACAGGAGGGATCCATTGGGGTATATTGTCTCTCTACCACTGTATGCAGGTCCGAGGGTAATTTTTTGAGTGTCTATTACATATGATACAATTTTATGGCTGTTGTCCACCTTTTCCCCTTTGTACCAGTAATAGCCTCCAAGATTCCCAGGCAGATTGTGGACACGGAGAAGCACATCCTTCCCTTCGGCAGCGTTGGGCGGCACTGATTCAATAGTGAGCTGGGCAGTGGTGGGCAGGCTCCAGAAGGTTAAGAGTGAGGCTAGGAGGGAAGAGAGAAATTGATCAAGATTTGGAGCTATGTATTGGGAAGGAGAAATGAGCCCTGGTCCTAGCAGGTCTCTTCATCTTTCAGCCTTAGTGTGTGTGTGTGTGTGTGTGTGTGTGTGTGTGTGTGTGTCCTGTGGTCAAGTTCAGCAGCGTTGCCACCAATACTTCAGCACCTCTGACCTTATTTCCTCTGTTTTGAATACTGTTACCAAGGTGTCTGACCTCAGACCCCTGATGATACTCAGGGGTGTCCTTGGGAGACCCCTTCCGTGATCACCTCCTCTAAAGACCACTGTCTTCACTTTCTGGCCTGCCCCTGGGCTGGTCCCTGCATGCCACTTGTGGGTACCTGATATCACATCTAGAGCTTCCCCTGTCTGCCTCCTCCCCATAGAACATGACCTTCATGGGGAAAGGGGCTTGTCTGATCTTGTTGCACCCCAGCGCCTGCAACAGGCTGTAAGTACCTGTGGGTGAATGAGTGAGTGTTGAAGGGTCCTGCACCTCCGGGGATGTAACTTCCAATTTCTGAGCTTTGTGGTAA
This sequence comes from Myotis brandtii, assembly GCF_000412655.1. NCBI lineage: Eukaryota > Metazoa > Chordata > Mammalia > Chiroptera > Vespertilionidae > Myotis > Myotis brandtii. Next base: position 252,094 of record NW_005371234.1, on the reverse strand, counting down.
GGACAATGTTTAGTGCCCCTGGTTAAATTTCCTATCTCCTCACATAAATTATTATTATCAAAAGTTTTCAGCATTCAGCTCTCAGTGATGAGTAAGTTGGGAAATGAGCAGCCATTGAGGTTTTCCTGTCCCTCACCACTTCCACATCATTTTCCTGTTGCCGGTTCCCTCCCCCATCCTACTCTGCTCCCCTGTCTTCTCCCCTCAAGGCCAAAAAGAAGCCTGCCCCCACCCCCTTGTTTTGTCTGAGAGCCTGTGCTCCCCAGGAGTCCCCAGCTAGTCTGTGCCTCTCCTTCTCCCATCCACCACCAGGTATTTGTCCCCTCTCACCAGCCAGCAGGAGCCCCTGCCAGGGGACAAGTCCTCTGTGTGCAGGGGCTGAGGGGGACTCCATGGTGTCTGTTGCCTGCTCTGTCCCTCCCTCTGTGGGAAGAGCTTGGAATCCAGAAATGCTCACAAGCACTGCTGTCCTGATGGGTGAGATGTGCTGTTCCTCCTCCCTGTGCGCTGAGCCTCCTCCTGGGCCAAGATCACTTCCCTGGTCACATGGGCCAGGGGCGGGGTCTGTACCCAGGTTCCTCCCTGCCCTCCCCTTATTCCTGCCTCCCCTTTTCTTTCTTCTATATTTGCATTCCCTGTAACTGCTGAGGCTTCTACCTTCTTCCCCAGTGACTCCTCCCCATGTAACACACACACACACACACACACACACACACACACACACACACACCTTGCTTGTGTAGTAGGCAGTTAGGCCTGAGCAGAGTAGGACAATAGGCCAGTAGGGAAGGTCACCAGAATGGAAATCCCCGGGTACCTAGCAATGTGCAAAACTGGACTGGGGACTTGCCCCCTTGGTAACCTTTCCACCCTGAGCATATCCTGGTTTTGCAGTTTAGGCCCTCTGACCTTTCATATTACTGGTCATGCGGTTCTGGCCCTCCCCTGACCTTTCCTCCCCTGGCATGTTCTTAGTCATGTGGGTTAGATACCCTTAGAGGGGAAGAAACCAGAGGACCTAAGAATAACCCTTCAGCATTAAGCCCCCAGGACAATGAGGTCCTGACTGGCATCAAATACATCTCAGCTTCAGTTGTATTTCAGCTCCAGAACCAGAAAAGCAGCAAAATCGGATTAGTCTGGACATAGCTGACATCAGGATCTACTGCATCGACTAATGGCCTTTGACCCAAAAGGACACACCTGGAAAGCCGATGAATATTTTATTGGAATCCTCCCCTGAGACCTCCAGACAACTACCCTCAAGAAGAAGGACCCAGTGTGGCTCTTTCTCTCTGGAACACATCGTGGCTGTCCCCACTCCTTCTTTCCTCAAGGCTCTTATCTTTGTTTTCTTTCTCCTAAGTTCCAAGGGTCCTTCTTTTGCTGCTGTAACTAGTTTCCTGAGCCCATTTCTTCTACAGCTCACTTCTTCTACCTCTGTGACTTTCTAAATAAACTCTCTCTTATAATTTGAGTTCTTGACTCTGAATTCTTCTCTTAACTGAACTCAACAACAAAGGTTGCTGAACTGAGATCCCATCTAACTCTGCAGGTTAACCCCTGGTTCCATGCCACCGCTCACAATTGGACAAACAGAAGCTTGGGGTGTACGTATCCAGGCCGTCACCCACAGCTCTGTGTGGAGTTCACAGTAGCCTTCCCACCACCTTCTCTCATCCCCATTTGGCTCTTATCTTCAGAGCAGTAGCCTGGGGTTACATCAGGAATTCTTGTCACAGGGATGCCACCCCATTGTGTATATATCATCTATGGAAATTTCTAAAGATTCAATACCCAGGGGACATCTTAGAAATGCTGCTTCGGCAGCTGCCCAGCTCTAGTAGATCTCCAGCCAGAATGAGACCCCAGTGATGTGGATGGGAACTCCCCTCCCCATCTCCTGTGCATAGGGAGGGACTGCAGGTCCTGCTAAAAATGCAGATTCTAACTCATGTGGATGAAAGGGGCCACATGTTAACCTGACAAGCTCAGGGAAGGCCTGCATGGCGGTTTTGAAAACTCAGAGACCTAAAGTAATCACAAAAGATGGTCTGAAATTAAACTTTAACTAAAAGCAGTTATGGTGGGTAGTTACATCCTAGGTTGGTATCTTCACTGACAAGGTCAACCATTACCTTAACTGAGCCTATCTGTCTTTTTGCATCTATGATAACATATCCTTGAAATGTCAGAGTAACTTGTAACTTCCCTTTTCCCCAACACCCTGGGGCACAACCTAATGTGCCTGGGCACCAGGACAGATACCACAAATTCCTTCATTTTTATTGTTATCATGTTAGTTGTTGACTATTAACTATTAACTATCCTGCACCATCTAAGTATGTGTCTATTGTTTTACTTTTTATCCAATTCCAGAGGTTTCCCCACTTTGCTTTCTCCTGTCTCTCTAATCTTTCACCAATGGATTTTATGTAACCCACTTATGTCCCCTCCTGTGTTTGCAATGTATAAAAATAGGTGAAAAAAACTGCCATTCTCTGGAGCAGTATCCCAACTTGTTGAGATACTGCTTCCCGGCCATTGTCAACAGTTTGGCTTAAATAAACCCACACAAATTTTTACAGGTTCAAATGTTTTTATGTTAACATTACTTGGCGTATTCTCAGCAGGACTGCACAGAAGCTCACCCAGGACCTTCCAGCATACCCAGACCCGGTGCTAGGATCCAGCAAAGGGCCCATTGAGCCTGCTGGTTCCCCACCCGTTGGGTGAATGTGGGTGACTTGTCTTTTGGATCCAGGATCTTTCCTTACTTTTGTTTGAGGGTCTGGCTTTATTTGAGCTGTGTCTTAAAATCATTGAGGTGGAATTAAAGTTAAGGGTTTACAGAACTCAGGCTAAGGCAGGACTGGAGGAAAAAAATGGGTGGCTGGTTTTTATTTTGGCTTTTTAATTGGAATTGCTTTCTGAGAGTCTGAGCAAAAAACCTCAGCTGTATAAATGAGCTGAACTCATCAGCTCATAAGATATAGAAGAACATCCTCCCTGTAGTACAATTGTTGATTATTCATAGGTGACTAAGAATCTTTTTGGAGGTGTCAGTGCAGGAGCCCCATAGGGAAGGCCCAGCTCAATTGTAATTAACTAACTGGCTTGTCTATGGGCCACCCTAATGCTTGGTCTGCCCGTGCCCGAACACTTCCTGTTGTTTCAGACAGCTGGGAGAGAAACTGAGGTCACACTTGACCCACTACATAACATATCCTGGAGATTTGCTCAGACTACAGATATCCAAAAGAAAAAAAGAAAAAATAACATGGCAAATTGTTCCTCCAAGGCTAGAAGCTCCCAAACCCCAGCCCTCATTTAATATTCCTGTTAGGAAGCCTTTACTTACAAGTGCTTTACAGAAATGGGAAGATTTAACTAGAAATTATCAACTTAGAAATAGCCAAAATGCAGTTGTTTTGGAGTATATACATTAATATTTTGCATGCAGAAATTAGAAAAATGTAGGCTCTGAAATGAAACTGAATGACTATATGGGAAGCATATCTTGATTTGGAAATTAGAAGCTTCTAAGGAGAAGCACAGAAAAAATAATTCTTCCAATAAAAGGAAGGAAATAATAAGAAATTTTAGAGACTGTCTCAGAACTGTTCTGAAGTTAATAAATGTCTACACCCCATTTCCCCCACTTCCTTTCCAACCTTCCTTGTATGGACTTGCCCTTTCCTCTTCCTTCTTTCTTCCCCTTCCCTCTCCTCTATTACCACTGACTTGAAGGAAAATGAGAATAGGAATTCTAACAGCTCCCTTTGGAAAAAGCTGGTCTCAGCTAGAGAGGAACCAGCAATTGTTCCCGACTTTATCTGGGACCCTGATGGATTCACAAAAATTTAACTGTTAGAACAATCCTGTCTATTCTGACCTATTCCAACTAATACAGCCACTGGTTTCTGAGAGCAAAGCAACAGGATTACTAAATAAGGTCTGCTGTGCAACCGGAGAGGAGTCTTTTGCAATAAAAAGCGAGGTCACCATGAGAAAGACTGTTTAACAAGGAAATCTGAAATGTGATTTACAAAGAGGAAACAGAAGCAAACATAGGGCAGCTCCAGGACTATGAGAGGGTATTTTCCCCTTCTCCTTACTAATATGTTAGGAGAAATTGAAATTATCTTAAAAGGGGACATTACTAAGGCCCTTGGAGTTATTGGGGCTATCTTATCTGTTCTTAACCCTACCCGTCTAGGTTTCCCACTCCCTCAGAGTAAAGCTTCTGTACAAATGGTAGGGGTGTCTAAGCAACCAATGGCTGTTTTAAAATCAGAACCTGTCCCCTTTCATTTAGGGCCGTGGTTGGCAAACTGCGGCTCAGGAGCCACATGCAGCTCTTTGGCCCCTTAAGTGTGGCTCTTCCAAAGCCTTAGGAGTACCCTAATTAATTTAATAACACTGTACCTAACTATATAGTTTAAGTTTAAAAAATTTGGTTCTCAAAAAAAATTTCAGTCGTTGTACTGTTGATATTTGGCTCTGTTGACTAATGAGTTTGCCAACCATTGAATTAGGGCATGTTAAGGGACAGCATAATTTATTGGTCAATTCGGTCCCAATTCACCTGATAGATATTTTAAAATCAGTGATGCCCACATGTCCTTCCCCCCTCGACCCCACCCTGGCCCAGAAAGCTAATATGTATTTAGAACTAAATGAAACAGATTCTGAAACAAAAAGGGAAAATGATTTTAAGGGAACCCCCAAGAGGAAACTAATCTTGAGACTGACCGAATGTTTGCTAACCATCTTTTCATTATTAACTTCCATGAGAGTGAGAGAGAATGCTTAACAGGAGACCTGTTCTACTCAGAATGGCCCAAACAGCCAAGCCGAGAGACTTGCAGAGATGTTTAACCACTCTTCCAAAGCCTTAGGAGTACCCTAATTAATTTAATAACACTGTACCTAACTATATAGTTTAAGTTTAAAAAATTTGGTTCTCAAAAAAAATTTCAGTCGTTGTACTGTTGATATTTGGCTCTGTTGACTAATGAGTTTGCCAACCATTGAATTAGGGCATGTTAAGGGACAGCATAATTTATTGGTCAATTCGGTCCCAATTCACCTGATAGATATTTTAAAATCAGTGATGCCCACATGTCCTTCCCCCCTCGACCCCACCCTGGCCCAGAAAGCTAATATGTATTTAGAACTAAATGAAACAGATTCTGAAACAAAAAGGGAAAATGATTTTAAGGGAACCCCCAAGAGGAAACTAATCTTGAGACTGACCGAATGTTTGCTAACCATCTTTTCATTATTAACTTCCATGAGAGTGAGAGAGAATGCTTAACAGGAGACCTGTTCTACTCAGAATGGCCCAAACAGCCAAGCCGAGAGACTTGCAGAGATGTTTAACCATGGCTTGCTACACATGCCTCTGTAGATGGGGAACCAGGCCACAGTGCCTTGAGAGTCCCCTTTTCTTTTGGGGTACAAACGTTTCAATTGGGAGAAATTTGACTCCGGTCCTCCAAAGGGAAAAAAAAAAGGCTAATCTTTTTTTGCAACATAGCCTGGCCCCACTATAAAGTGGACAATGAAGAGGTTTGGCCAGTTAATGGCACCATTAAGTTTAATGCTACCCTGCCTGCAGCTAGACCTGTTTTCACCACATTCCCAGGGATGTGAATGGAGAATGAGGCCTACTTAGATCAATGTGTCTTTTCCATTCCTGTAAGCAGTTATGAGTCAGCTATATGCTACCTGTAAACTAGATCTCTCTGTAATTGCTACAGAATCTCAGAGAAAAATATACTCAAATAAAAAGAAACATTTCAAAATGGATGAATTAGTTCTTCCTTTTGCCAACATTTGCCAATCCTTGAGGGATTAAAGTACTGTTCTTGTTTTACTGTGCCCTGTTTTCATCGTCAGAGGTGTGGCTCCAGAATATTAAAGTCCACTAAATCATTTTACATTCCCCTATTCAGCTCAAAATGCTATAATTGGCTTTCCAAATCCAAAGTCCCAGGACCTTTGAGATGCAAGTATCAGAAACTCTGGTCTGGGCCATTTTGAAAATACAAATCTCTATAAGCTGGAATTACAACTGAAATACAGAAAGACTTCCTGAATAATGAATGGAAAACTCACAGGAGAGAAACCTGATACCCAAGGACCGAAGGTGGAGACTGCATATAAAGGGACAGTTAATAGAGATTGGTAGGAGGGGCAGATGCCCAAAAGGGCTGGCGGGGCACCCACAAACAGCAACTGAAGTCCTGGAGAGATATCTCAGCTGTGTGTGTGTGTGTGGGGGGCGGGGGTGGCTGCCACTATGAACTCTGGGATCTAATCCCCAAGCTGGGATCCCCAGCAAAGAGCACCAAATCTGAGGGTACCCACATAACATCTAGCTGTGAAAAGCAGTGGGGTGCTATCTGCCAGGGAGTGGCAGCTGAAAGTTTGGGCACCTTCTTGAAGGGCCAATGCACAAAAATTCCCTGTGGAGCCACCCACCTTGTGCTCTGGCAGAGGATGGTGAAGTGGACTGGAGCTTTGAGAGCAGAATTCCGGTCTGAGGGTTTGGGGGATAGAGCTCAGAAGGCAGATACCCCAATTTTCCTCAGCTGAGTCATTCTCTCACACAGTGGAGGACATCTTTTTCACATAGACATTTGTTTTGCATAGGGGGAAGACAGTCGACACACCATATTGGAAAACACCTTGCCCTGAGGCCACTTAAGACTTGCAAATCAAAAACAACAATGAGGTGCCATCTCACACCTGTCAGAATGGCTATCATCAACAAATCAACAAATGACAAGAGCTGGCGAGGATGTAGAGAAAAAGGAATCCTCATGCACTGCTGGTGGGAATGCAGACTGGTGCAGCCACTGTGGAGAACAGTATGGAGTTTCCTCAAAAAATTAAAAATGGAACTCCCATTTGACCCAATAATCCCACTTCTAGGAATATATCCCAAGAAATCAGAAACACCAATCAGAAAGGATATATGCACCCCTATGTTCA
>NW_005371234.1:243284-244340 GCF_000412655.1 Myotis brandtii | reverse complement strand
TATTATATTTAAAATTGTTTTTCTTGAGATATAAAATAAAATAAAAAATAAAAATCTCTGGAAGATAGCCACCTAAAGAAATAACTTTTAACTTATTTCAACTATTCTTTTCTAAATTAATAAATTTTAATTAAGGTTATTAAATTTCTAGATATTTTGAAATAGTATGAAATACTGAAACATTGATTGCTAAATAAGCCTTTAAATTTGCCTGCTTTTGTCTTTATTGTCCAAAGTCCGATTGACAGCTTAGGCTCTCTCCCCACTGGCAGTAGGCCTAAGCCAGCAGTAGGACAACCTTAGCGCTGCTGCAGAGGCGGGAGAGGCTCCTGCCACCCTGCTGTGCTTGCCAGCAGGTGACTCTGGGGGTGAGAAGGGGTCCTCTGAGTGATGACTGGTGATGGGGTCTACCTTCTCTCTTCGGGTGTCACCAGCCTGGTTTCTGCTTCCAGGGACAGAGTCCCAGGACCAACAGTCTCGGTAGGACCTTCAGTGAAGGGGGCAGGGGGTGTCCTGCGTGTCAGATGGGGGGACTATGGTAGGAGGTCATATGGCTGTGAGCTCCCTGGTTCTTGAGGGCCATGATTTTGTTTTAAAAAAGAATATTCACTTATTTATAATTATTGCTAAGTAAACTTCTCTTTTAAACAGGAACATAAAAACACAGTAGGGCTTTGCACAAGTGGACTTTTGAAACAGTTGGTTTGTATACGTGTCAAAATAAGTTAGAATGGAATTCATTCAGGAGTTTCCAAGTCCCCTGAGAGGCCTCATCGCTCTTTTGCAAAGTTTGGGGTCGAGGGGTGAAGATAGGAGCCTTTGCAAGACCACCCTCCCCCACCCCCGCCTCAAATTGTGAGTTGTGCTGTCCCTTTCCTTAGCTTTGCCCAGGTCCAATGCACAGGGTAGAGGGGTTCAAGTATCAAACTCACTGAGGGTCAGCTGATGGTGGGGCTGCAGGCGGGAAGGAGAGACCCACCCTGGGGTCCTGAACCTTCTCCCTTGTGTTTCCAAGACTAAGGCCACTGCACTGGCAGGAGGAGGAGGAGGAGGAGG
>NW_005371234.1:220856-243081 GCF_000412655.1 Myotis brandtii | reverse complement strand
AGGAGGAGGAGGAGGAGGAGGAGGAGAAGGAACAGGGTTCTTTTTGGTACCAGGGGAGAAAGACATCCTGGGAAGAGGTAGTTGTCAGGGATGATGCTCTGAGCAGGAGAAAATGTCTTCTACAGTGACAAGGTCACTTCCACCTGAGGGTCATTGTGGCGGGCTCCTGGGCTCTGGGGGGCCTGGGGTCTGTAGAGCACACTTGGGGCAAGGTTCTGTGGGCCCCAGCCCTCTCATCTGTTGCTTAGTGTGAGCTGTAGCAGAGAAGGAGGGGCCTCTGGCTGCTGGATCCCAGGCCACCGTGTCCTCCCCTCAGTCTTGATCACAGCCACCCTGAGTCCGGGCTTGGCCCTTCACTAAGGTACAGCCTTGGAGGAGCTGTGTTGCAAAGTGGTCCCCCACCCCCAGCTGTCCCCCCACTTGGTTCCTGGGCTGAAGTTGGCTTCACCTCCTTCTGTGCCTTTGGGGACAGCCCTGCCCGCCCCTCCCCACGGAGGCCTCAGGAGGCCGGTGGGCAGGAGTCTGGGCCCCTGGGTCCTGAATGTGCTATGTCCCTGTCTGGGGCCTGCAGCCTCCAGTTCCAGGGGCAGGAGCCGGCTGGGGATAGGTGAGGAGGGCGGCTGCCCAGGGAACTCTGGCCTCTGGTGGGTGATGCAGAGAGAGTCACTGGCAAGTTCCTGGGAGGGGGTTGAGGGCCTGCCCCACTGCCTCCTCCTGCTTCCCACCTGCCTCCTGAGACTTCTTGCCATCATCTGGGCCCCCAAGACCAGAGCACAACCCCTGGAGTTTCCCGGGCCAGTCGGATCTAGGTTAGGGGGCACACAAAGCACACATGAAAGCTTCCCTTGGGAAAAAGAAAACAGTCTCCATCAGAAAAGGTTATGGGCAACACAGAGTTGAAAAGGAAAAATCTACACTAATAAAAGAGAAACATGCAAATTGGTGTCACTCCACTACACCCACCAGCCAATCAGAGCAACTATGCAAATTAACCCAACAAAGATGGTGGTTAATTTGCATATGCAGGCACAGAGTGAAGACTGAAGACTGAAGAGGCTTGGCTTCTCCACTGCAGCCAGATCAAAGGCTTGGGTCCTGGGGACCGGAGGAAAACTGGTGCTAGCAGCCAGGAGAAGGAAGGCCTATTGCACGATTCTTCATGCAACAGGCTTCTAGTATAAAATAAATTACCTTTCAAATACTCCCATTTGCATATATATATATTCCACTATGGTCCTCATTTTCCTTTTTAAATATTGGTCGTCCTGGGAGCCTGTGGACTCTTGGCTGTCCCCATCCTCAAAATGGATACTTGTTGCACCTTAAGGAAGACAAATACTCCTGTCCTCCCCCTGACAGTTCCTGTGGGTCCCCAGTGACTGCTTCATGGTGCCCTGCCCCTTGATCAAGGGGCCTCCACCTGTCCTCATTAGTGTGGCCTGACCAAGGTGAGTCTCATCTCAGCTCATGGTGGGGACACTGAGCTGGGACACACCATGTGTGGTGCCCTAGTTAAGACAGAATTGGGTGACACCTGCCAAAACCCACCTTAGGGCGGTAAGATGGGGCTTCTGCGGGGTTGGCTGGGGAAAGTGTCCCCTATCCAGGTTGGGGTGCATGTGCACCTGGCTGCAGGACAGCTCAGGAGGCACCTGGAGGTAGAAGGCAGAGGCCCTGCCTGATCTGGGCCTGGGCTGTCCCCAGCCGGGGGCTCGTGGGTGGGAGTGGGCAGTGCTGAGCAGCTGGGGCTCCAACATCTCTAGAGGCAGGCAGGGGAGAAACAAGGCCTGGCCAGAGTGATCCCTTCTTCAGTGTCAGGGCCCCTGAGCAGCCATCACGTGGCCCTGCCCACACTGGCTTCCCAAGCACTGCTGGGCCTGCAGACATCTGAGAACCTGAGCCCTTGTGACCTGTCCCTTCCTCACCCTCCCACAGCAACAGGCCCAGGAGACGCAGACCTGGGTCCCTGTTACCCTTCCTTCCCTGAAAGGCCTGGGGCCTGGGCTCGGTTCACAGCTGAGGCCAGTGGTACAGTCCATTTGGTCTACAAGCCCCTAGTGGTGCAAAGAACTCAGTGTCGGGGGAGGGCTCTGCACAGTGGGGCATTAGCTCATTTCTCAGCTGCAGGAGCGTAGCCCGCAGCTCACAGGTCTCACCCCCACGCCCAGGACCCCCTCACCTGGTTCTGGGCAGCCCAGCTTTGCTATAGCACGTGGTAGTAGGCCATCTTTTTCATGGCCTGCTCCGTGAGGACGCTGGCCACGGTGCTGCCATCCACACCCGGGTATGCATAGTCATTCTCTTCCAAGTCCTCCATCTCCTGCTGGCTATCAAGCTCTGAGGGGTTGGTGCCCATCAGCTCCATCATGGGGTCTTGACTGTCTAGGCCAATATCCATGATGCTGTGCTTGACCATCATGGCTGGATCAGGTTGCCCTTGAGGTTAAACTTGCTGGAGCAGTAGGGACACTGGAAGGGCTTGCTGCCCGCGTGCAGGTGCATGTGGCCCTTGAGGGCCAAGATTTTAGGGAAACCTTCCCTCTCTGGGTCTGTTGGCTGAGCCTGTCCATGTGCTCCCTGACCCTTGGGGCAGCCTCTGTCCTCTGCCTGGGGGACTTGCTTGTGGTCCCCCTGCCTTCCCCATGGTGGTACAAGGCAGGGATGGGGAGCTGCACAAGGTCCCTGAGAGAGTAGGTGCTCCTAGCCCCCTAGAAGGAGCCTGTGGGACAAAGGGGACACATGGTAGGAGCCCAGATGGATCTGTGATGTGGAAATCAGGCTCCTTTCCCATCTCCTTCATCAAAGCTAAGTTCCTATGTTAATTTAATGTTGACTGTGTGTTCCAATTTAGCCCCCTGGAGGGCGTAAGGTGACCTGCGGCTGCATCAGGGATGCTGACCAGGCTCCAGAACAGGGGTCCTCAAACTACGGCCCGGAAGCCACATGCGGCCCGCCGAAAACATTTATCCGGCCCGCCGGGTGTTTTTGCCGCCGTTGCCTGTTGCTTAGCAGCCGACTAGTTTTTTTTTTTTAACTATAGTCCGGCCCTCCAACAGTCTGAGGGACAGTGAACTGGCCCCCTGTTTAAAAAGTTTGAGGACCCCTGCTCCAGAGGGTGGGAGCTGACCCTGAGCCCTGGGCAGGGGTGGGCTCTGACCTCCAGGATGAGTGGCCAGTCACTGTGGGTCCCAGGCTGCCTGACTTCACCCAGGACAGGGTGAGCACAGGGAGAGGGTGGTGGTTGTCCAGAGGACTCCGGATCCAGTGTCAGGAGAACTACCCACCCAGGAGGAGCTCGCTGTCCCTGAGGTTTTAAGGAAGGGCCTGGTGAGGGCGCCTGTGGGGCTTCCAGGAGAGGGTGCTTGCCTGGGGCTCTGATGCCCAGGATGCCCTGTGTGTCCCCATCACAGCACTGGGCACTGCATCCAAGTCACCTGTGTCCCTGACTGTCATCTGCTCTAGGCCTCCCCACGGGCCCAGGATCTGGAGCAGCTCCATGTGGAGACTCAGTAGGGGACCCTGAGGGTCCCTCTCTTAGGGGAGATGAGGCCCCCCTCAACCCTCAGCCCCTCTTAGGTGGAAGCACCCCAGATCTTGGATTCTCCTGACCCATCCTGCATGGGAAGTTCCCCAGGACATCATGGGCTGGTGAGATGTTTTCAGAGACACAGTCAGGTGACCCCACAGATCAGGGCCTTGGGGCACAGGGATTTGCCCCCTGACTTCCTTTGAAGTAAAGGTGGGCTCCTTCCTCCTGCGTTAGTAACTCCACCTGGGTCCAGAGTCCAGAGTCTGTGCCAGGTCAGGTGTCACTGAGAAGAGGAAGGACACAGGCTGTTACCAAGACCCGCCCTAGGGAGATGTCACTCACCAGGTAGAGGTGGGGAGGGCTGTGATTTTGGAGGAATGAATGGGGGTCTGACCCCTCACTGTTAGGAGACCCCTGCCCTCCCTTTTTGGGACAAACAAGGGCACTTGCTGGCCTCCTCCAATGCTGACACTAGGCCCTGGTCTCCAGTGAACATGCTCTGACCGCAGATGTCACAGGTGGTAGGATAAGCGGGCAGGTGCCAGGCTTTGATTGTGTGGTTTCCATCATTTACTTAATGGTGTCTGTGAAGCAATGTGAGGGTGCAGACAGGCAGAGCTGGGTATCGATCTGTCTTCTGTCTCATCCTCACTGCCATTGTCGCTGGAGTGAGGTTTCTGTTCAGAGTCCCTGCTTGGGCACAAGGACTGGACCTTCCCATCTGTCATTAGGGGTTACCTTAGATGCCAGCGCCCTGTCTCTACCTCCAGCTCTCACTGCAGGTTCCCTCCTCCTCAGACTCCTGATTCCCTCCTTGCTCAGCACGGCCTCTGTGGCACAAGGTCCAGGCAATCAAAGTGCCAAGTGACCAAATCACAGGCCTCAGTAATCCTCCGCACGTCGGAGGCAGGTGCTGGATCAGGGTTGCCTCATGGGAAAGGCTTCCAGGTCTGAGTAACCACCACCTGTGGGGACTGGTAGGTTCTATCCTGGTGGGTGACATGTGGCCTCAGGTTGCACCAGGGAGTACCCAGGAGCTGTCCTGAGAATTGAGAGCCCTGTGGGTGCTTTCATGCAGTGATTAGGTTTCCAGAGCTTCCCGCTGTCTGTGGACAGGCCTGAAGGCCCTGATTGAACCATAAAGAGGGGCTGGAAGCTTCCAGCCTCAGGCCAGACCCACCAATCAGTGCTGGTGGATGCAGGGACATCAGGGCTCAGGGACAGCACACAGGGCACACACCTCTGTCTTAAGGGCCAGGGGAGCTTAGCAGTTACCTCATCCTTCTGCTGGTGGGAGGTGCTGGGATCTGGGTGAGTGCCCAGAAGCCTCCTCTACTTTTGCTTTACAGATTTAAAGTGATAAAGGGTAAAAATTCCTACTGACAAACAAAATAGGTGCAGAGGCATGGATACATGGACCAGGTCTCAGAGGGGAGGGAGTGGAGGCAATAGGAAGAGATTAATCAAAAACCACATATGCATAGCCCATGGACACAGGCAATAATGGGGTGAAGACCTGCGGAGGGGTGGGGGCCGGTGGAAGGAGAGAAAGGGTGAAGAGGGGGACATCTGTATTCCTGCAACAATGAAAATTGTTTTTAAAAAAAATGTAACTAGCCTCTTGATAGAAGGGACTCTTACATCATTGTAAAATGAAAACATGCACTGGAATATTCTTTAGAGGAAAGCCAATAACCACTTTTAATTTATCAGTAACTGTGATGCAGATTTAATTTTTCTAGTTCATTATTGATAACACTTTTTGTAGTTTAGCTCTTAGGAAATGGTGAAAGCCGCCCATGATCCATGTTTTAGTTCAAGAATGTGGACTTTATGTGGACTCTATGTGATTTTAAGCGTTCATATAGGTCACCTTCTGTGAACACTAATGCCATTTGCCTCTGTCCATTTGTTACTCATCCCTGTGCAGAGAGATTCACATTTTGCCTGGAAAGCATCTGACCACCATTATAAAGAAAGTTTCCAGATGCTTCTGGTTGGTGATGATGGTGCTGAAGGTGGAGGTTAGTTCAGGGTGGGCCAAGGTAACAGTTTTTGAGAACTTTTCCCTCAAAATGACCTGCAGATGGTACCTGTCACATGTTGGGATGGAGGAAGGACAGAAATAGAGGTCTGTAATTTAGGTATCACACCCAAGATTGGACAACAGATTCTTCACAGAGTCTGAGAGGTGGCGGGAGGAGTGGTGAGGACACTACAAAGACACCACCCAACCCCCTTAATGACGGAACATTATAGGTTCTGTAGTTAAGAGAGGGGCCCAGGGATTGGGACAGGGGTTGTCAACTCACAGGTGCTGAGAATGTGACTTGACACTGTCCATTTTGGGGGCATAAATTCATTTTGAAGTTATGATGTCACAGTGTATGATTCTGAAAATATTGACAAACTCCTATGATATAGATTTCCTCTTAATAAGACCTTTCTTCCTAAGGATAGAAATGACTGTGTTTACTGCTAAGATGCATGAGATGGTATGAACATCAGAGTAAGCTGTCTAATGGCATGGCATATAGATTGGTTATGATGTGTTTTCTCTTCCCAGTGTCTACAGAATTTTCCTCACCCGACTTTGCAGTAGAACCCACTGGTGTCATTCTGATTTGTGTGCACACCCTTTCACAACCCAGTTTCCAGACGGCGAGCTAAAGTAGTCATCAGTCATCACCTCTAACTATGCCTCCTTCTGAACCTGAATGTGCCCTCTGTCCAACTTCAGCCCCAATCTCACAACTCTGCTGCCCCCTTCTCTCCTCTTCTAGCAGGAACAAACCACTAGAGGGCACCCACGCTCTTCTTTGAGCTCCAGGGGACCTTTTCCATCACCTGAGACAAATAAAATGCAAGTGTTTTTACTGCAACAGCCCCCACCCTTCAAATACTCTTTAGATTTGTTCCGGGTGTAGCTCCTGCTTCAAACATCAGGATCCCCACGGGAGCCCCTCACATTGGGGTGTGGCAGCATGGACTGGGGACATGGAACCATCCCCAGGGCCTAAGTCATTGTAGAGAGAGATGGTTCAGGGGCAATGGGTAATATAGGATAGACACCCAGGGCCCAGATGTTCCTGTACGAGGAGTGGTCACAGGGGACAATGGTCATGAGCCTGTGGCTCTGAAGGCCCTGCCACTTAGCATCTGTGCACATGGGCCTTGTCTGGGCTACTGTGAAATATTTCAGACTGGGCCTTCCTCAATGGGTGGTGGGTCCTCCTGGGTATTTTAAGAACCTTCCTATTGAAGAATGAGGGGAGATGTGTTATTGGCCTTAGAGAGTCACATTTTCCACAAGAGCTGGAAAGCATCTGACCACCATTAAAAAGAAAGTGTCCAAATGCTGTTGGTTGATGATGATGGCAGTCAAGGTGGAGGTCTGCTCAGGGTGGGCGAGGGAGTTTCTCTCAGCACCTGAGGAAGCAGTTGCTGTCGGGCTTCGCCATCAACTTCAGATCAGGACCCCGGAGGTGGGAGGGTGAGGACCTCCCTGCCCCCCTGAACTCTCAGGACACCATCATGGGCTGTCTGTGGGAACTCAGCCTCCCCTGCTCCTCCCTGCAGTTCAGGAAAGGGACCCAGAACCCCTTCATGTAGAGTGGACCATGAAGGTGCACAGATGAGGGAGGGCAGGTGGACGGGAGGAGAGAGCCTTATTCCTGGAAGTGGGAGCTGTGAGATGAGGGCCAGCAGGAGGCACACAGCCTGCTTCGTGGCTGCAGCTGAGTCAGTGAGCCAGAGCATTTCCTCTGCAGAATCCAGCCTTTTCCCTGCGAACATTCCATTACCTCCCCTTCAGTGCTCCCAGCTGAGGCCTCAGTCCTTCCCCCCTCAGTCCTACATCAACTCTTTGTCCCCCTCACCCTCGGGCAGACATGTTGCCCTACTGCCCAATACCCCCAGGGTTGCTGAATGGTCATTGCTGCCCCTGACCCCACCAGTGTTGAGGTGCAGTCCTGCCTTCCTGGTCAGCTGTTGGACCAGGCTCTCAGGCTCCATGTCCTGATTACCATCACCTGCCAGGAGGTGGCAGCAGCTGAACAAAGGAGAGATACAGGGACAATTGTTATCACCCTGTGTGTCTGCAAGTGGACATATGGGGGAGGGTGCAGGGGAGAGACACCAAGGAAATGACAGAATTTCCTGCTAATTTAGATGCTGGTAGTGTCTGCTGTGGGAATTTAACAGAGAGTTCATGGATATTTTCTCGGAGATAGATAAGAAGGTAGTTGTATCTCAATATTTGGGTCCTCTCTCTCTGTTTCTTGATGAGTATGGCCAATGATTTATCAATTTTGTTTATCCTTTCAAAGAACCAGCTCTGCGTTTCATTGATACTTTGTATTGTGTTTTAGACTCTTTTGTAGTTATTTCTGCTCTGCTGTTTATTATTTCCTTCCTTCTACTTACTCTGGTCTTTTCTTGTTGTTCTCTTTCTAGTCTTTGAAGTTGTAGGGTTAGTTTATTGCTGGTTTTTCTTGTTTTTTTGAGGTATGCCTGTAGTGATATGAACTTCCTCTCAGGACTGCTATTGCTGTGTCCCAGAGATTTTGGGTTGTTGTGTGTTCATTTTTATTTGTTTCCAGGAAGTTTTTGATTTCTTTCTTGATCTCATTGGTAACCCATTTATGGTTTAATAACATGCTATTTAGCTTCCAGGTGTTTAAATGTTGTTGGGTGTTTTTACTGTAGTTGATTTATAATTTCATTGCACTGTGATCTGAGAAGATGCTTGGTATGATTTCAATCTTCTTAAACTTGTAGAGACTTGTTTAGTGTCCTAACATGTGGTCTATCTTTGTGAATGTTCCACGTGCACTTGAGAAGAATGTATATTCTGCTTCGTTGGGGTAAAATGTTCTATCAATGTCTGTTAAATCCATCTGATCCAGCGTGTCCTTTAGAGTCTGTGTTTCCTTGTTAAGTTTTTGTCTGGAAGATCTGTCCAGTGAAGTCAGAGGGATGTTAAAGTCCTCTACTATGACTTTATTATTGTCAATCTCTCTGTTAAAGTCCTCTGAAAGATTTTTTAAAATATATTTTGATGCACCTATATTGGGTGCATATATGTTTACCAGGGTTATATACTCTTGTTGGATTGATCTTTTTAGTATTATGTAGTGACCTTTGTTGTCTCTTGAGTTGGCCTTCATTTTGAAGTCTATTTTGTCAGATATGAGTATTGTTCCTCCAGCTTTCTTTTCTTTTCCATTTGCATGGAAAAAAATTTTTCCATCCCTTCACTTTCATCCTGTGTATGTCTTTTGTTTTGAGGTGAGTCTCTTGTAGACAGCATATAGTTGGGTCATATTTTTGTATCCATTCAGCTACCTTATGCCTTTTGATTGGAGTATTTAATCCAGTGGTTCTCAACCTTCCTAATGCCTCGACCCTTTAATACAGTTCCTCATGTTGTGGTGATCCCCAATTTCATTGTTACAAATTGAACATAATTAAAGCATAGTGATTAATCACAAAAACAATATGTAATTATATATGTGTTTTCTGATGGTTCTTAGGCGACCCCTGTGAAAGGGTTGTTCGACCCCAAAAGGGGTCGCGATCCAGAGGTTGAGAACCGCTGATTTAATGCTTTTACATATATGGTTATTATTGAGAAGTACTTATTTATAGCCATTTTATTTCTGTATGGCTATGTTTCTCTGTTTCTTCTTCTCAGCAATCCCTTACAGCATTTTATTTTTATCTCAAGAGAAACTATTTTAAATATAAAAATGTTATATGCAATGAACATCAATTACTCAAGAAGAAAGATCTTCCATATAATATTACATGCAATTAACAATACTTCAAGAAAATAGAATTTTAAGTATAAAAATATTATCATAACTGTATAACAGTATGATATCACAAGCATTGTAGAAAATATTAAAAATCTGCCAATAACAGGATTACTACTATTATATTCGAAAATATTTTTTTTCTTCAGTGTCTATTTTTGTTCATCAGTTTATGTTGTTCATTATATTCCACAAATGAGTGAGATCATGTGATGTTTATCTTTCTCCCACTGGCTTATTTCACTTAGCATGATGCTCAGAGTTGGTTCTCTGGTGCAGGCCACATCCACAGGGTCTGGGGTCTCAGGTCCTGGAGGAACTAAGAAGCCATGTCTGCTCTGGGGATGATCCGGCAGTACACCTCTGTGTTTGGGTTGAGTAATTCCTGTCAAAGAAAGAAGAGATCTCTGAGCCCTGCAGCCTCCTCAGAATAAGTGCTGTGGGGCTCTATGGGGGCTGACTGTGCTGGGGTGTCTGTCCCCAGGCACCTCCCTCCCCCCACCGTCTGTTTTAACTTTTCGCTGCCCTTTCCTGAGCCTGGAAGCACAGCCAGGGCTGGGATGGGGGCAGGTCCTGTGACCTCTCGGACCTGCAGGACAGAATGTTCATAACCCAAACTCACCTCATAGATGGGGCCTGCTGTCCTGGGGCCGGGTAGGGGGCCCTGTGCAAGGGTAGAGAGGGCATCAGAGGATGGGGAGGGAGAAACTGTCACTCTGCCTCCTGAGCAGCTGTCTTAACACCTGTAGCCCTGCACCCCAATTTCAGCCCACACTGCACCCCCTCACCCTTGTTAGTCTGGGACCCCTGACTGGTGCTCCCAGTACCCATTCTGCTCCATGCTGGACTCCAGGGTTCCCCTCAGACCCCGGCCCTGCCCTGTCCATCCCTGATATGAGGGCCCTCTAGGCCAGGGCAGGGCTCCCCTTGTGCTGGCTGTTTTGGGGAAGGAGTCTGTGCTGTGTTTGGAGGTTGGAGGGTGCCTGTGCCCTGAGCGTGGGTCACTGAGGCCCTGGGTGAGGGAACAGGGAGGGGATGGACTTACCGGGAAGGCAGAGGTTCCAGAGGGACCCTGGCCTGGGAGCAGAGACAGCAGGCGTTAGCACCCGGGGGGAGGAAGCTTTGGCCTTTTCTCCCAGGAGGGCATGGTTCTTTAGCTCCCAAGAGCCAGGGGTGAAAAAGCATTTCCCTAGGGTGAGACCCTCTGGCCATTTTAGGGTCCAGTGAGGGGAGAGGTGGTGACACATGACACTGTCTACAGATCAGGTTGACTGGCAAGGCAGGGTCCCCTGTGCAGAGTGGTGATGAGAATCCCCTTGAAGCCTAGGGAAAGGTCAGAGGCTGAGGGACCAGGCCAGGGGTGGACACTGTGGGGCAGGCCCGGGGGTTCCAGGATGAACAGACACTCACCAGGGGTGGCTGCTTGAGGTGGGTGCTCTCGGAGGCCATGAGGGTCACTGGCCCTGGGAAAGGTCAGACTTACTTGTGAGGGGTGCAGGGGAGCTTTGGTGTCACAACAGGGGGCAAGGAGGGTCTCCTTTCCCAGCAGAGGGTGGAGGCCTCTCTCCACTGTTTAGGGGGGATGGGCCCAGGAGAGGGGAACTGACGCAAGGTCTTAAGGACCCACGCTGACCTGGGCCCACAGGGAAAGGACCCTCAGGCAGATGGGGGTCTGGGAGGAGTTACCAGGTAAAGGGCTGAGGACCCAGGACAGGAATCCACTCTGAGAGTCTGACTTAGTGGAAAAGTCAAGGCCCCAGGGGTCAGCAGTGCCAGCCTCTCTTGTAGCATCTGGATGAGTGTGGTGCCTGCTGTGGCCAGACCCACCCTCAGGCCTACAGAGCTACACTGTGACAGTGGGCTGTCCTATCTCCATCCACCTGAACTAGAGGTCAAAAGGATACCACAGGTTCCACTGCCCTCCCATCTCACACATCAGGATTGTGGTTAATAAACTGGCTTCATGGGGATATTTGACCCAACCCACTCTGTCCAGGCTCTTCCACCCTCATCTGTGTGGCCTTGGCCAGGATGACTTTCAGACCCTGAGGCAGCCCATCCCCTCACCTGGGAGGGTGGACTTAGGTTAGCAACAGGAGGTGCCTTACTGAGCACTTACTACCTGCTGTCACCCCTGCAGGTGTGTGGGGGGAACCAGGACAATCCTGAGGGCACAGTTCCTTAATCGTGCCTCATTTATAGGTGAGGAAGCTGTTGAGGAAACCACCCTGGTCTGCAGCTGGTGAGGGAGGAGCTGCATGGAGGGAGTTAGGGGCATCCATGGGGAAGCTGGAGGCCACAAGGAGCCGGCCCATAACCCTCTGAGGACAGGGGTCTTTGTCCTCATGGATTGGGCACCGCTGGGGGTCAGCCTGGGTCAAGGGGTAGGATTAGGGTGAGGGTGAAGAAAATGCCATGGTACCTCCTAGTCCTCCTGAGATAGAGGAAATAGCCCAGGGAGGCCCCCAGAGCCATCACGACGAGGACCCCGATCACGCTGCCAAGGATGGTCCCCACAGAGTAGCCCATGTCATTTTGTTCTGCTGAAAGGAGAAGGGAGACAGGGAGGGGTGAAGGCCCAAGTCCATTCAGGGGAAACCGGAGGGGCCTTGCAGGGGGAGGCCTGGTGAGGGAGGAAGGAACTGCCACCTAGTCTGTGCTGTTTGGAGTGTCAGTCCTCCTGACACCCCACTTCTGGTGGTTGCATCATTCTCTGTTTTGCACATTTGAAACCTTCCATTGGCTGTATCTTTGCATGTACTCTCACACCCACCATTCCCATGTCCTGGTAATTCTCCTCTTAACTCCTATTTCCCTCACATATTCTGTCTCTTACCCCTGTTTCTTCTTTTCCATCACTATGGACAGTTTTAGTGGGCATGTTACCTGTCAACTCACAGCTGATGAGTAATAAGAATGTGCTGAGTGTTTTCAATGGTCCAGTAGGGTGGGAAATACTCTACTTTCATGTCATCTGATCCTTCCACCCCCACCAGGGACAGGGGTGTTACCCCCATGAGCACAAACAGAATCAGGGATGGGAGGTGCTTAATAAATTGCTGGAGTCACAGAACTGGTGAGTGATAAATGACATTTTCACCAAGTTCTGCTTGACTTCACAGCTACTGACAACAGCGTTTATAAAAATAACAATAATAATTGGTGCACTGACTGAGTCCTGACTGAGCAAGACCCTGTCTGAGGGCTTTATTCTCATTTAACCTCACAAGAAATATCCTAACAACGGTGTTTAGATCCAGCTGTTTTATTCCAGTTTAGAGATGAGGAAACTGAGGCTCAGGTGGGTGAGAGCCTTCCCCGGGGTCAGACAGCTTATACCCATAGAACCGAGACAATGATGAGATTAGTCTAATTCTGGGGTCCTTACACATGTGCTCTATAGACTCTGAAGGAGGCTCCCACCTCCTCAAGGCTTTCATCCATCTCACCCCCTGCCCGTGAAATATACAAATAGCAAGTAAGAGAGGTGGAGAGTCACTTACATTGCACATCCAACCTGAGGGGCTCACTTATGCTGGAACTGACGGGGTTGAAGACCTCACACTGATAACCCCCAGCGTCCTCCCTCCTGACGGGGTCTATGGTGAGGGTGCTGTTGCCCTGGGACAGCTTCATCCTGTCCGTGAGCAGGAGATTCTGGTTCTCAAAGAGCCACCGGATGGAGATCCCTCTGTCATTTGTGAGGCAGGTCAGGACCACGGCGTCCTTGTGCTCTGTGACTGTGGCATTGCTGGCTCGGATGGAGGGCTTCCCCACGGGCTCTGTGGAGAACAGAGGAGGTGACTGACTGAGAGTGGGCTCCTTCCTCAGAGATGTCAGCCAATCACAGGCCACAGCGATTTCTGTAAAGGTCACCAGAGGAGGGCTCTGACCTCTGCAGGGTGAGGATCTTTGTTCAGGTGACAGTCTGTAAGGAGAGGGCTATACCTCCCCTCTGCCCTTCAGATCACCTCAGGATGACCCCTGACCTCTCTCCCTGGTTATCTGAGGTATTAGCACCAGGAGCCTTATAGGGTGTGTTTAGCATCTTCATCACCAGGTGGCATTTTCCACCCATTGACTTTTGTGTGACTCTTTCCCCGACCTTTCTCTAATTTTCTAAATACTCACACTCCCTTTCTAGTATAGGGGCTATTCATAGAGATGGGAAGGCTTTTCCCTTTTGTTAAATAATTTATTAGAGAATATAGCCCAGCCAGTCTTCATGACCTTAGGCCCTGCAGAAGTTTCAATCTAAAGGATTTCTCAGTGTGAATAGGACTTTCACTTCCTGGCCTCGAATTGAATTTCAGGGAGAAGGAAGTCCCTAGAGAGAAGTAGTCAGTTTTAACATCAGGCTGGTACTCTTAGTGTCTTCAGTAAACTACACACCATGTGTTACTGCTCTTACTGTCCCATGAATCTACCTACTTGTCAAGTAAACACCACCATTCACTGCTCTCCATAGGAATGTCACATAGGCTCATGTCACACAGTGTTGTTCAGCTGGTGACTTCAGAGCCAGGACACAGCTCAGAGGAGTCTCCCCTGTTACTCACTTTCTCCCCATTTCCATGCAACCTGGTCTGATGGCGCCATGGTGTACATGGGTGACATGATTTCGAGAGTCAGAGGACAGGCCACCCATGCAGCTTCACCACGAACCCCTGTCCCACCACAGGCAGCACAGAGCAGCCAGTCACCAGGTGAGCCTGGAGCAGAGCAGGGAGCAGGGGTCTGTCTTGCTCACCCCTCTTCAGAGGTGGTTTCCTCCTTTAGTTTGGGGAAAAAGTGGTGAGCTTGTTCCAAGCCTTGTATGTTCCTTGTAGCACATGGAGCAGGTAACAGACAGGAGGTGACAGAAGGAAAGTGTTAGTGACAGAAGAAGCAGCTTGACCTTGAGGACCTTTGTTTTCCGCTCTGGGAAGCCCCTTTCATCCACCACTTGACTCTTTCTGGGGCTGAGAGAACCCCCTCCTCACTTTCCAAGGCTGGAACCCAGCTCTGCCATGAGAGATCAGAGAGCAAGGGAGGAGACTCTACAGAGATGTAGTGGGAGGGCTCAGGGGAAGACTGTGATTTGCTTGTGTCCATGGCCACAGGATGGGAGACAACACCCGCCAGGCTCTTTTGTGAAAACCAGACAGCCCTGCACCCCACAGCCGGGTCCAATGGTCCAATAGGCACTTACCATAGACTGTGATAGTCTTGATTATGGTCTTATGGACACCAGAGACAGAGTTATGGGCGAGGCAGGTATAGGATCCACTGTCATGTGCAGTGATGTTGGGGATAAAGAGCTCCTGTGTGGGGTGCTGGGAACTCCCATTGATAAGCCAAGAATACTGTGCAGGTGGGTTAGAGGCTGCCTGGCAGGAGAGGTTGAGGTTTGTCCCACGTAGGTAATGGGAGTCTGAGGGGGAAATGGTGGGGGCGTCCGGGCCATCTGGAGCAAAGAGAACACAGTCACACATGATGTAATCAGAGGGAAGGGGAAGGTCCTGGTCTGTGTAAGGGCCACACTCTCCCTCTGAAATGCATCACAGCCTTGTTTTAAAATGTCCCACCCATCGCTTCTTGGTCTTTTGGCTAAGATCAAGTGTAAAATGTCCCACCCATAGCCCCCTGTGTTCACTGAGCCTGAGTCTGAGACATTAACCTGTTTGTCCCATGAAAACTTGTTAACCCTGAGCCTTTCCAAACGGGAGTATCCTGTCCCCTCCTAGTCTTGGCTCAAGGCCGACCCTGGTCAGTTGTGCCTGGGACAGGAACTCATGTCCCCCCTGGGTATTCAAAGTGGGGGTCTGTGTACGTGGACCTGAGAAGGACGCATGTAGCCTGGCCTCCGGCAGTGTGGATTTGGGTGGGCAGCCTGGCCCAGGCAGGGACAGAAGTTACTCACAGACAACATTCAGGGTGAAGGGGTCACTGCGGCCGGCACTCACGGGGTTCCGGGTTTCACACTCATAGGGTCCCGTGTCATTCCTTGTGACAGGGAGTAAAGTGAGAGTCCTGTTGTCCTTGGACAGCTGCAGCCTGGCACTGACTGGGAGACTCTGACTGTTGATCAACCACAGGTAGGTGGTGTCCTGAGTTTGAGGTTCACACGTTAACACAACAGGGTCCTTGTGCTCCTCGGGGAGGGAGTTGTTGCTTGTGATGCTGGGTTTGGGTAACTCCGCTGTGCAGATAACAGAGAGAACATTGCCCATTGAGTCCTCCAAAGGCTTCTTCAATCAGAAATGGTGTCTCTCAGCCAACTTGAGTTCTTAAAGAAATAAGGCAGGTCTGCATCACAAGACAAACAAATGCATGAGGAGCTGAGCGCTCAGAGATTGCAATGCCCCCTGCTTTATGTCTGGGAGAAACAGCATAGACTTTCTCAGGTGTCAGACAACTATCAGGGATTGCTCACAGAGAGACGCAGGACTGGGAGTCAGAGACCACCCGGCACCTGTCCTGGCTCCTCACTGACCAGCTGAGTGTCTGGCTGATGTTGGTGTTTCACCTGGAATGTGCAGGAGTTGAGTTCCTTCCAGCAACACAGACCTATATTGCCGGGTTGAGATGTGTTTCCACTGAAGCCTGACATTCCACGGTTAACCTAGAGATGAGTAATGATGGGCCACCCATGGTCCTTAAACCCCGAGAGGACTGGGTAGTGAGGTCCTGAACTGGGTGTCTGAGCAGAAAAAATACACAGGAGACCAGAAGCAAGTCTGGCGGTGAGTTTAATACTCAGGCTGCAGGGCCACGAGGTGTGGCTGTCTGCCCAGGAGTTCACTGGTGACTGACATGAGACAGTGACCCTAGAAAGGATAGAGCAGAGTCCAGGAATGATATACAAAAGAGTGAGGGACGGCGGAAGCTGGATGGTGGTGGCAGCAGAGCCATGCTCTCTGTCCTTGGTCTGTAATGTGCTTTCTGGGACTGCAGAGGGCAGGGATCCTTCCTCAACACGCAGACAATAGCAGGTGCAAAAGAGGGGCTTGTGGAGGTGGGGGAGCATGAACTTGCTGAAAATATGGCCCTCATGGTCCATTTGTGTTTGGCAGTTATGAGATAGATTTTGAGTTAAACTGTGAAAAAATATGTGAAAATCACTCATGCCCCAAAGTTCTAATGCCAGATTTTGGAGGAATTTCTGTCTAGACATCACGAAGGTCATAGACCAAGTTCTGCTGTCCAACCCAGTCACACTGTGACCAAAGGGAGATGCCACAGTGGCTTTGGAATCAGGGACTCCCTGGGATAGAGAGAAGGTGAGTCTTGCAAAGAGAACTGAAGTGATCAGGGGGATGGGGAGGAGGAGGTGTGTCCAGGTGTCTCTGCTGTATAAAGGGAGGGATGACACCAAATTCATAGAAAAGACAGGTGTCATGTTAGTAAAGTTAGGGAGAAGGTCCCTCCATGTTTCTATGGACAGTCAGGCAGGTGGGGAGGAGCCCCCACACAGGCCTGTGGCATATGTTCTTCCTTGTCTTTCTAACTCAGGAAAAAACTGGAGTTTAGTAATATTCATTCAAATTGGGCAGCATCTGAGAGAAAAGAGAGTGGCTGGTGGATCTCACAGTCTGAAAGGACCCCACCCTGTGGTCAAGATATCATCACGAGGACACACGTGTGTGAAACAGGCAGTGAACCAGTCAGATGGTGCAGGGTCACCAGGCCCACCTTGGAAATGTCTCGGGAGACAGTGGGAGGAATGGGAGCCTCACACCAGGACAAGTGTGTGAGTCACCAGTCAGGGGTGAAGTGAGCCCGTGAGCTTTTGGGGACTGAGACCTGTCCTTTTGCCTTTGACGTCCTGGTTGAGTCATATAGAGAGAAGGTCAATGGTTTACATGCCCCTGTCATGTGCCTGTTCGTATTGTTGGCCTCAGAGGGGAAGGACCCCTGGATAGTGGCCCAGCAGCAGCTCTTTCTCCTGGTGACCTGGGAAACTAGCTCAGGATGGAGCCAAGGCTGCTGCTACTACTGATATCTGTGTCCTCTCCTATTGCCCGGGAGGATGGGCCTGGACACAGGTTTTAGCAAGACAATCTGCACAGTGGGGGAAGCAGAGCAGAGCAGTGAAGTGTGTCTGGAGTGAAGGAGGAGGCAGATAAAGGACATGGAAAGAGCAGATAGAGGCAGTGGGGGTTATGCGTGACTTCAAAGACCCCAGGGACCAAGAGCCCACAGCTGCCCCAGGGCAGGAGCAGTGCAGCCTGGAAAACCTTCCACAGTGGAACAGCCCCACAGTCACCAAGGGACAGGTGGTCACAGGCATGGACATAGTTCTCAGCACCTGTAGGGACAGGGAACAGGTGTGGCTAAAACCTTTTAGGACTCTGCATCCAGGTTCCAGTCTCTCTAGCGATTATGCATCATTCATTCATTCATTCATTCATTCTGTCATCATTCACCATCATTCCTTCTCTCCTTCATGAAAGAGCAAGTGAGTGCTGGTCTCTGAACTGGTAGCAAGTGTAGGGTGGAGAGTGAGAAGGCAAAGTCCTTTCCTTCATAGCCAGTGGGAGTGGCACCAACACATCAGGAAACAAATAAGTGGTTTCAAGTCCAGTGCAGGGAGGTGTAGATCCGTAACCTGAGGGGAAGGCCTGAATGTTATTGTAGGTAATTTGATTCTAGAGTGAAATTAATTCTCCATTTGCTTAATCACCAGACCAGAAAATCTACCTTGAGCTGGGGACTGCTAAGAAAAAGCACTTAACCAATGGCTGGTCTCAGGGTCCACAGACACCTATGACCCTCGTGGTGGAGGAGAGCATGGGGCTGTGGCTGTACAAGGACCTTGCTGTGTCTGTGGGAGCCTGATTCAGTGACTGTATCACACTGTGCC
This sequence comes from Myotis brandtii, assembly GCF_000412655.1. Classification (NCBI taxonomy): domain Eukaryota; kingdom Metazoa; phylum Chordata; class Mammalia; order Chiroptera; family Vespertilionidae; genus Myotis; species Myotis brandtii. The sequence continues at coordinate 224,891 of NW_005371234.1, read as the reverse complement.
TCTGTTTCCCCTGAATAAAAACAGAAGAAATGGTAAATGGACTCTGGATTACCATGTTGTCTGTGAATTGACCTTAAAACATCCCTGAATACTTGACCTCAAGCCCAGTATAGAGGAGACACTGACTTAAATGGCCACTACCATTATTTGCCTCCATGAGGAGAATTCCTGGCCTGACCCCTGGTGGACAAGGAGCTGTCAGGAGCATCTTCTCTCCTCCGTTCCTTCCTGGAGACCTGACCTCCCTCTATAGTGTCCTAAGTCCCTCAGAAGAGTCAGCTAATGTTACAGGGTATTGTGTCTATCTGTGCTCTCCTGACACAGCCTTAGCTGAAGGACTAGGCTCTATCCCTGAAATGATGTGTCTCTTGGGGCTGAGCCCTGGCTGGTGAGCAGGAGTAGAGCCACTGCTCCCACCCAGCCTTTCCAGGAGGTCAAACCCAACCTGACACAGGCTCCCCAGGTTCCCTGAAGTCAGGAGCCCTGGGACAGGGGTCTGGGAGGGGTTCCCAGGCTGAGCTTCTTTGTGAGGTCCAGGGTCTCCTCAGACCAGGGTGTGACCAAGCTCTGCAGGGTTTTCTCAGTGTCATGATCATGGGGAGGGGCCAGGGACTGGACTGAGACTATGCTGAGTCTCGTTCTGTTGAGTCACTCCCATCAGACTTCTCTCTGTGGAGAATGTCTGCAGGGCTGTAATCTGTGAAGGGAACTCTAATCTTAGGAATTTAGTTTCCACTGTGTGTGTCCTGCACTAAATGCCCAAACCCAGCCTGGGAGATGATGCAGAGGAGGATGGAGACAGAGTCCAGGGCTGTCAGTCCTGTGTGTGAAGTAGAGTTCACCCCACCCAGTACCCAGAGGTCAGAGAGAAATCACTCACGGTATACACGGAGCTGTCCAGTTACAAGTTTGTTCTGTAAATCTTTCCCTGTGGCTAGTAGGATGTAGTATCCTGTGTCCTTCAGGGTGACATTCTGGAACAGGAGGGATCCATTGGGGTATATTTTCTCTCTACCACTGTATGCAGGCCCAAGGGTAGTTGTTTGAGTGTCTATTACATATGATATGATTCGACGGCTGGTGTCCACTATTTCCCCTTTGTACCAGGCATAGCCGAATAGATTCCCAGGCAGATTGTGGACACGGAGAAGCACATCCTTCCCTTCGGCAGCATTGGGCGGCACTGATTCAATAGTGAGCTGGGCAGTGGTGGGCAGGCTCCAGAAGGTTAAGAGTGAGGCTAGGAGGGAAGAGAAATTGATCAAGATTTGGAGCTATGTATTGGGAAGGAGAGATGATGCTTTGGGTCTTCAGCTGGTGTCTTCATCATTCAGCCTTGGTGTGTGTGTGTGTGTGTGTGTGTGTGTGTCTCCTGTGGTCATGTTCAGCAGTGTGGCCACCAATACATCAACACCTCTGCTCTTATTTCCTCTGTTTTGAATACTGTTACCCAGGTGTCTGCCCTCAGACCCCTGCTGACACTCAGAAGTGTCTTTGGGAGACCCCTTCCCTGACCACCTCCTCTAAAGACCTCTGTCTTCACTTTCTGACCAGTCCTTGGGCTGTTCCCTGCATGGCATTGTGGGGACCTGACATCACATCTAGATATTTCCTTGTCTGTCTCCTCCCCATATAACATGAACTTCACGGGGGCAGGGGCTTGTCTGATCTTGTTGCATCCACAGTGCCTGCAACTGGCTGTAAGTACCTGTGGGTGAATGAGTGAGTGCTGCAGGGTCCTGCACCTCCTGGGATGTATCTGCCCATTTCTGAGCTTGGTGGTAAGTACAATGTTTAGTGCCTCTGGTTAAATTTCCTATCTCCTCACATAAATTATTATTATCAAAAGTTTTCAGCATTCAGCTCTCAGTAATGAGTAAATTGGGAAATGAGCAACCATTGAGGTTTTTCTGTCCCTCACCACTTCCATATCATTTTCCTGTTACCTGGTCCCCTCCCCCATCCTACTCTGCTCCCCTGTCCTCTCCCTCAAGACCAAACAGAAGCCTGACACCTCCCCTTTGTTTTCTCTGAGAGCCCTGTGCTCCCTAGGAGTCCCCAGCTAGTCTGTGCCTCTCCTCCTCCCATCCACCACCAAGTAATTGCCCCTTTCACCTGCCAGCAGGAGCCCCTGCCTGAGGACAAGTCCACTGTAGGCAGGAGCTGAGGGGGACTGCATGGTGTCTGCTGTTCTGTCCCACCTTCTGTGGGAAGAGCTTGGAATCCAGAAATGCTCACAAGCACTGCTGTTCTGATGGGTGGGATGTGTTGTTCCTCCTCCCTGTGCACTGAGCTCCTTCCTGGGCCAAGATCACTTCACTGGTCACATGGGCCAGGGGCGGAGTCTGTCACCAGGTTCCTCCCTGCCCTCCCATTATTCCTGCATCCCCTTTTCTTTCCTCTACATTTGCATTCCCTGTAACTGCTGAGGCTTCTGCCTTCTTCCCCAGTGACTCCTCCCCATGTACACACACACACACACACACACACACACACACACACACACACACCTTGCTTGTGCAGTAGGCAGTTAGGCCTGAGCAGAGTAGGACAATAGGCCAGTAGGGAAGGTCACCAGAATGGAAATCCCCGGGTACCTAGCAATGTGCAAAACTGGACTGGGGACTTGCCCCCTTGGTAACCTTTCCACCCTGAGCATATCCTGGTTTTGCAGTTTAGGCCCTCTGACCTTTCATATCACTGGTCATGTGGTTCAGGCCCTCCCCTGACCTTTCCTCCCCTGGCATGTTCTTAGTCATGTGGGTTAAACGCCCTTAGAGGGGGAAGAAACCAAAGGACCTAAGAATAGCCCTTCAGCATTAAGCCCCCAGGACAATGAGCTTCTGACTGGCATCAAATACATCTAGGCTTCAGTTGTATTTCAGCTCCAGACCCAGAAAAGCAGCAAAATCGGATTAGTCTGGACATAGCTGACATCAGCATCTACTGCATTGACTAATGACCTTCGACCCAAAAGGACACACCAGGAAAGCTGATGAATATTTTATTGGAATCCTCCCCTGAGACTTCCAGACAACTACCCTCAAGAAGAAGGACCCAGTGTGGCTCTTTCTCTCTGGAACACATCGTGGCTGTCCCCACTCCTTCTTTCCTCAAGGCAGTTATATTTGTTCTTTGTCCTAAGCTCCAAGGGTCCTTCTTTTGTTTAGTAACTAGTTTCCTGAGCCTATTTCTTCTACAGCTCACTTCTTCTACCTCTGTGACTTTCTAAATAAACTCTCTCTTATAATTTGAGTTCTTGACTCTGAATTCTTCTCTTAGCTGAACTCAACAACAGAGGTTGCTGAACTGAGAACACATCTAACTCTGCAGGTTAACCCCTGATTCCATGCCACTGCTCACAATTGGACAAACAGAAGCTTGGGGTGTACGTATCCAGGCCGTCACCCACAGCTCTGTGTGGAGTTCACAGTAGCCTTCCCACCACCTTCTCTCATCCCCATTTGGCTCTTATCTTCAGAGCAGTAGCCTGGGGTTACATCAGGAATTCTTGTCACAGGGATGCCACCCCATTGTGTATGTATCATCTATGGAACTTTCTAAAGATTCAATGCCCAGGGGACATCTTAGAAATGTTGCTTCAGCCGCTGCCCAGCTGTAGTGGATCTCCAGCCAGAATGAGACCCCGTTATGTTGGATGGGGACTCCCCTCCCCATCTCCTGTGCATTGGGAGGGACTGCAGGTCCTGTTAAAAATGCAGATTCTAACTCATGTGGATGAAAGGGGCCACATGTTAACCTGACAAGCTCAGGGAAGGCCTGCATGGCGGTTTTGAAAACTCAGAGACCTAAAGTAATCACAAAAGATGGTCTGAAATTAAACTTTAACTAAAAACAGTTATGGTGGGTAGTTACATCCTAGGCCGGTATCTTCACTGACAAGGTCAACCATTACCTTAACTGAGCCTATCTGTCTTTTTGCATCTCTGATGACATATCCTTGAAATGTCAGAGTAACTTGTAACTTCCCTTTTCCCCCGACACCCTGGGGCACAACCTAATGTGCCTGGGCAC
>NW_005371234.1:216996-220701 GCF_000412655.1 Myotis brandtii | reverse complement strand
AAAAAACTGCCATTCTCTGGAGCAGTATCCCAACTTGTTGAGATACTGCTTCCCGGCCATTGTCAACAGTTTGGCTTAAATAAACCCACACAAATTTTTACAGGTTCAAATGTTTTTATGTTAACATTACTTGGCGTATTCTCGGCAGGATTGCAAAGAAACTCACCCAGGACCTTCCAGCAGACCCAGATCCCTTGCTAGGATCCAGCAAAGAGCCCATTGAGCCTGCTGGATCCCCACCCGTTGGGTGAATGCGGGTGACTTGTCTTTTGGATACAGGATCTTTCCTTACTTTTGTATGAGGGTCTGGCTTTATTTGAGCTGTGTCTTAAAATCATTGAGGTGGAATTAAAGTTAAGGGTTTACAGAACTCAGGCTAAGGCAGGACTGGAGGAAAAAAATGGGTGGCTGGTTTTTATTTTGGCTTTTTAATTGGAATTGCTTTCTGAGAGTCTGAGCAAAAAACCTCAGCTGTATAAATGAGCTGAACTCATCAGCTCATAAGATATAGGGGAACATCCTCCCTGTAGTCCAATTCTTGGTTATTCATAGGTGACTAAGAATCTTTTTGGAGGTGTCAGTGCAGGAGCCCCATAGGGAAGGCCCAGCTCAATTGTAATTAACTAACTGGCTTGTCTATGGGCCACCCTAATGCTTGGTCTGCCCGTGCCCGAACACTTCCTGTTGTTTCAGACAGCTGGGAGAGAAACTGAGGTCACACTTGACCCACTACATAACATATCCTGGAGATTTGCTCAGACTACAGATATCCAAAAGAAAAAAAGAAAAAATAAATATGGGAAGCATATCTTGATTTGGAAATTAGAAGCTTCTAAGGAGAAGCACAGAAAAAATAATTCTTCCAATAAAAGGAAGGAAATAATAAGAAATTTTAGAGACTGTCTCAGAACTGTTCTGAAGTTAATAAATGTCTACACCCCATTTCCCCCACTTCCTTTCCAACCTTCCTTGTATGGACTTGCCCTTTCCTCTTCCTTCTTTCTTCCCCTTCCCTCTCCTCTATTACCACTGACTTGAAGGAAAATGAGAATAGGAATTCTAACAGCTCCCTTTGGAAAAAGCTGGTCTCAGCTAGAGAGGAACCAGCAATTGTTCCCGACTTTATCTGGGACCCTGATGGATTCACAAAAATTTAACTGTTAGAACAATCCTGTCTATTCTGACCTATTCCAACTAATACAGCCACTGGTTTCTGAGAGCAAAGCAACAGGATTACTAAATAAGGTCTGCTGTGCAACCGGAGAGGAGTCTTTTGCAATAAAAAGCGAGGTCACCATGAGAAAGACTGTTTAACAAGGAAATCTGAAATGTGATTTACAAAGAGGAAACAGAAGCAAACATAGGGCAGCTCCAGGACTATGAGAGGGTATTTTCCCCTTCTCCTTACTAATATGTTAGGAGAAATTGAAATTATCTTAAAAGGGGACATTACTAAGGCCCTTGGAGTTATTGGGGCTATCTTATCTGTTCTTAACCCTACCCGTCTAGGTTTCCCACTCCCTCAGAGTAAAGCTTCTGTACAAATGGTAGGGGTGTCTAAGCAACCAATGGCTGTTTTAAAATCAGAACCTGTCCCCTTTCATTTAGGGCCGTGGTTGGCAAACTGCGGCTCAGGAGCCACATGCAGCTCTTTGGCCCCTTAAGTGTGGCTCTTCCAAAGCCTTAGGAGTACCCTAATTAATTTAATAACACTGTACCTAACTATATAGTTTAAGTTTAAAAAATTTGGTTCTCAAAAAAAATTTCAGTCGTTGTACTGTTGATATTTGGCTCTGTTGACTAATGAGTTTGCCAACCATTGAATTAGGGCATGTTAAGGGACAACATAATTTATTGGTCAATTCGGTCCCAACTCACCTGATAGAGATTGTAAAATCAGTGATGCCCACATATCCTTCCCCCCTCACCCCCACCCTGGCCCAGAAAGCTAATATGTATTTAGAACTAACTTAAACAGATTCTGAAACAAAAAGGGAAAATGATTTTAAGGGAACCCCCAAGAGGAAACTAATCTTGAGACTGACCGAATGTTTGCTAACCATCTTTTCATTATTAACTTCCATGAGAGTGAGAGAGAATGCTTAACAGGAGACCTGTTCTACTCAGAATGGCCCAAACAGCCAAGCCGAGAGACTTGCAGAGATGTTTAACCATGGCTTGCTACACATGCCTCTGTAGATGGGGAACCAGGCCACAGTGCCTTGAGAGTCCCCTTTTCTTTTGGGGTACAAACGTTTCAATTGGGAGAAATTTGACTCCGGTCCTCCAAAGGGAAAAAAAAAAGGCTAATCTTTTTTTGCAACATAGCCTGGCCCCACTATAAAGTGGACAATGAAGAGGTTTGGCCAGTTAATGGCACCATTAAGTTTAATGCTACCCTGCATGCAGCTAGACCTGTTTTCACATTCCCAGGGAAGTGAATGGAGAATGAGGCCTACTTAGATCAAAGTGTCTTTTCCATACCTGTAAGCAGTTATGAGTCAGCTCTATGCTACTTGTAAACTAGATCTCTCTGTAATTGCTACAGAATCTCAGAGAAAAATATACTCAAATAAAAAGAAACATTTCAAAATGGATGAATTAGTTCTTCCTTTTGCCAACATTTGCCAATCCTTGAGGGATTAAAGTACTGTTCTTGTTTTACTGTGCCCTGTTTTCATCGTCAGAGGTGTGGCTCCAGAATATTAAAGTCCACTAAATCATTTTACATTCCCCTATTCAGCTCAAAATGCTATAATTGGCTTTCCAAATCCAAAGTCCCAGGACCTTTGAGATGCAAGTATCAGGAACTCTGGTCTGGGCCATTTTAAAAATACAAATCTCTATAAGCTGGAATTACAACTGAAATACAGAAAGACTTCCTGAATAATGAATGGAAAACTCCCAGGATAGAATCCTGATACCCACGGACTGAAGGTGGAGACTGCATATAAAGGGACAGTTAGTAGAGATTGGTAGGAGGGGCAGAGGCCCGAAAGGGCTGGCGGGGGACCCACAAACAGCAACTGAAGTCCTGGAGAGATATCTCAGCTGTGTGTGTGTGTGTGTGTGTGTGTGTGTGTGTGTGTGTGGGGGCGGTTGCCACTATGATCTCTGGGATCTAATCCTGAAGCTGGGATCCCCAGCAGAGAGCACCAAATCTGAGGGTACCCACATAACATCTAGCTGTGAAAAGCAGTGGGGTGCTGTCTTCCAGGGAGTGGCAGCTGAAAGTTTGGGCACCTTCTTGAAGGGCCAATGTACAAAAATTCCCTGTGGAGCCACCCACCTTGTGCTCTGTCAGAGGGAGGGTGAAGTGGACTGGAGCTGTGAGAGCAGAACCCAGGACTGGGGGCTTGGGGATAGAGCTCAGAAGGCAGATACCCCAATTTTCCTCAGCTGAGTCATTCTCTCACGCAGTGGAGGACATCTTTCCCACATAGACATTTGTTTTGCATAGGGGGAAGACAGTTGACACACCTTATTGGAAAACACCTTCCCCTGCGGCCACTTAAGACTTGCAAATCAAAAACAACAATGAGGTGCCATCTCACACCTGTCAGAATGGCTATCATCAACAAATCAAGAAACGACAAGAGCTGGCGAGGATGCAGAGAAAAAGGAATCCTCATGCACTGCTGGTGGGAATGCAGACTGGTGCAGCCACTGTGGAGAACAGTATGGAGTTTCCTCAAAAAATTAAAA
>NW_005371234.1:207840-215405 GCF_000412655.1 Myotis brandtii | reverse complement strand
AGGAGGAGGAGGAGGAGGAGGAGGAGGCGGCGGCACAGGGTTCTTTTTGGTACCAGGGGAGAGAGATGTGTTGGAAGAGGTAGTTGTCAGGGATGATGCTCTGAGCAGGAGAAAATGTCTTCCACAGTGACAAGGTCACTTCCACTTGAGGGTCATTGTAGCCGGCACTTGGGCGCTAGGGGGCCTGGGATCTGGAGAGCACATTTGGGGCGAGGCTCTGTGGGTCCCAGCCTTCTCATCTGTTGCTTAGTGTGAGCTATAGCAGAGAAGGAGGGGCCCCTGGCGGCCTGATCCCAGGCCACCGTGTCCAATCCTCAGTCCTGATCACAGCCACCCTGAGGCTGGGCTTGGCCCTTCACTAAGGTTCAGCCTTGGAGGGGCTGCGTTGCAAACTGGTCCCCCACCGCCAGCTGTCCCCCCACCTGGTTCCTGGGCTGAAGTTAGCTTCACCTCCTTCTGCTCGCCCCTTCCCACGGAGGCCTCAGGAGGCTGGTGCGCGGGAGTCTGGGCCCCTGGTTCCTGAATGTGCTATTTCCCTGTCTGGAGCCTGTGGCCTCCAGTTCCAGGGGCTGGAGCCTGCTTGGGACAGGCGAGGAGGGTGGCTGCCCAGGGACCTCTGGCCTCTGGTGGGTGATGCAGAGAGAGTCACTGACGAAGGGCTGGGAGGGGTGGAAGGCCTGCCCCACTGCCTCCTCCTGCTTCCCACCTGCTTCCTGAGCCTTCCTGACAGCAGCGTGGCCCCCAGGACCAGAGCACAACCCCTGGAGTTTCCTGGGCCAGGTGGCTCTAGGTTGGGGGGCACACAAAGCACACAAGAAAGCTTCCCTTGGGAAAAAGAAAAAACGTCTCCAGCCCTACCCAGTTTGGCTCAGTGGATAGAGCGTCAGCCTGCAGACTCAAGGGTCCCAGGTTTGATTCCGGTCAATGGCATGTGCCTTGGTTGCGGGCACATCCCCAGTAGGGAGTGTGCAGGAGGCAGCTGATGGATGTTTCTCTCTCATTGATATTTCTAACTCTCTATCCCTCTCCCTTCCTCTCTGTAAAAAAATCAATAAAATATATTAAAAAAACAAAACAAAAAACAAAACAAAATAAAAAACGTCTCCATCAGAAAAGTTTATGGGCAACACAGAGTTTAAAAGGAAAAATCTACACTAGTAAAAGAGAAACATACAAATTGGTGTCCCTCCATTACACCCACCAGCCAATCAGAGCAACTATGCAAATTAGCCCAACAAAGATGGTGGTTAATTTGCATATGCAGGCTGGGAGCGAAGACTGAAGGCTCCAGCTGGAGTGAAGACTGAAGACTGAAGAGGCTTGGCTTCTCCACTGCAGCCAGATCAAAGGCCTGGGTCCCGGGTGCCGGAGGAAAACTGGTGCCAGCAGCCAGGGGAAGGAAGGCCTATTGCAGGGGTGGGCAAACTTTTTGACTCGAGGGCCACAATGGGTTCTTAAACTGGACCAGAGGGCCGGAACAAAAGCATGGATGGAGTGTTTGCAAATTGGTGTCACTCCACTACACCCACCAGCCAATCAGAGCAACTATGCAAATTAACCCAACAAAGATGGTGGTTAATTTGCATATGCAGGCACAGAGTGAAGACTGAAGACTGAAGAGGCTTGGCTTCTCCACTGCAGCCAGATCAAAGGCTTGGGTCCTGGGTACCGGAGGAAAACTGGTGCCAGCAGCCAGGAGAAGGAAGGCCTATTGCACGATTCTTCATGCAACAGGCTTCTAGTATAAAATAAATTACCTTTCAAATACTCCCATTTGCATATATATATATTCCACTATGGTCCTCATTTTCCTTTTTAAATATTAATCTTCCTGGGATCCTGCAGACTCTTGGCTGTCCCCATCCTCAAAATGGATACTTGTTGCACCTTAAGGAAGACAAATGCTCCAATCCGGCCTCTGACAGTTCCCGTGGGTCCCCAGTGACCTCTTCAAGGTGCCCTGCCCCCTGCTCAAGGGACCTCTGCCTGTCCTCCTTAGTGTGGCCTGACCAAGGTGTGTCTCATCTCAGCTCACGGTGGGGACACTGAGCTGGGACACACCATGTGTGGTGCCCCAGCTAAGACAGAATTGGGTGACATCTGCCAAAACACACCTTACGGCGGTAAGACGGGGCTTCTGGGGGTTGGCTGGGGAAGGTGTCTGCTGGCCAGGTTAGGGCACATGCGCACCTGGTTCCAGGCAGCTCAGGAGGCACCAGGAGGTAGAAGGCAAAGGCCCTGCCTGCTCTGGGCCTGGGCTGACCCCAGTTGGGGGCTTGTGGGTTAGAGTGGGCACTGTTGAGCAGCTGGGACTCCAACATCTCTAGAGGCAGGCAGGGGAGAAACAAGGCCTGGCAGGAGTGATCCCTTCTTCAGTGTCAGGGCCCCTGAGGGGCCATCACTTGGCCCTGCCCACACTGGCTGCCCCAGCGCTGCTGGGCCTGCAGACACCTGACAACCTGTACCCTTGTGACCTGTCCCTTTCCCCCACCCTCCCACAGCAGCAGGCCCAGGAGACACAGTCCTGGGTCCCTGTTACCCTTCCTTCCCCAAAAGGCCTGGGGCCTGGGCTCGGTTCACAGCTGAGGCCAGTGGTACAGTCCATTTGGTCTATAAGTCCCTAGTGGTGCAAATGACTCAGTGTTGGAGGAGGGCTCCACACAGTGGGGCAGTAGCTCATTTCTCAGCTGCAGGAACACAGCCTGCAACCCATGGGTCTCACCCCCATGCCCAGGCCCCCCTCACCCGGTGCTTGGTGGCCCAGCTTTGCTATAGCACGTGGCAGTAGGCCATCTTCTTCATGGCCTGCTCCGTGAGGACGCTGGCCACGGTGCTGCCATCCACACCCGGGTATGCATAGTCATTCTCTTCCAAGTCCTCCATCTCCTGCTGGCTATCAAGCTCTGAGGGGTTGGTGCCCATCAGCTCCATCATGGGGTCTTGACTGTCTAGGCCAATATCCATGATGCTGTGCTTGACCATCATGGCTGGATCAGGTTGCCCTTGAGGTTAAACTTGCTGGAGCAGTAGGGACACTGGAAGGGCTTGCTGCCCGCGTGCAGGTGCATGTGGCCCTTGAGGGCCAAGATTTTAGGGAAACCTTCCCTCTCTGGGTCTGTTGGCTGAGCCTGTCCATGTGCTCCCTGACCCTTGGGACAGCCTCTGTCCTCTGCCTGGGGGACTTGCCTCTGGTCCCCCTGCCTTCCCCATGATGGTACAAGGCAGCAAGTGGGGAACTACACAGGGTCCCTGTGAGAGCAGGTGCTCCTAGCCACCTAGAAGGAGCCTCTGGGACAAAGTGGACACATGGGAGGAGCCCATTAGGGTTTGTGATATGGAAATCAGGCTCCTTTCCCATCTCCTTCACCAAAGCCAGGTTCCTATGTTAATTTCCTGTGTTTTTGGTGTGTCCCAATGTCGCCCCCTGGAGGGCATAAGGAGACCTGCGGCTGCATCAGGGATGCTGACCAGGCTCCAGAGGTGGGAGCTGACCCTGAGCCCTGGGCAGGGGTGGGCTCTGACCTCTAGGCTGAGTGGCCAATCACTGTGTGTCCCAGGCTGCCCAACTACACCCAGGACAGGGTGAGTGCAGGGAGAGGGTGGTGGTTGTCCAGAGGACTCCAGATCCAATGTGAGGAGAACTACCCACCCAGGAGGAGCTCCCTGTCCCTGAGGTTTCAAGGAAGGGCCTGTTGAGGGCTCCTGTGGGGCTTCCAGGAGAGGGTGCTTGCCTGGGGCTCTGATGCCCAGGATGCCCTGTGTGTCCCCATCACAGCACTGGGCACTGCATCCAAGTCACCTGTGTCCCTGACTGTCATCTGCTCTAGGCCTCCCCATTGGGCCCAGGATCTGGAGCAGCTCCACGTGGAGACTCAGCAGGGGACCCTGAAAGGAGGCCTCCCTGGGACCCACTGCCACTCTGAGGTGGAAGCACCCCAGATCCTGGGTTCTCCTGACCCATCCTTCTCGGGAAGTTCCCCAGGACATCATGGGCTGGCGAGATGTTTTCAGAGACACAGCCAGGTGACTCCACAGATCAGGGCCTTTGCGCTCAGGGATTTGCCCCCTGACTTCCTTTGAAGTTAAGGTGGGCTCCTTCCTCCTGTGGTAGTAATTCCACCTGGGTCCAGAGTCCAGAATTTGATTCAGGTCAGGTGTCACTGAGAAGAGGAAGGACACAGGCTGTCACCAAGATCCACCCTGGGAGATGAGCTGTCACTCACCAAGTAGAGGTGGGGAGGGCTGTGATTTTGGAGGAATGAATGGGGGTCTGACCCCTCACTGTTAGGAGACCCCTGCCCTCCATTTTTGGGACAAACAAGGGCACTTGCTGGCCTCCTCCCAGGCTGACACCAGGCCCTGGTCTCCAGGAAACATGTTCTGCCCACAGATGTCACAAGTGGTAGGATAAGAGGGCAGGTGCCAGGTTTTAATTGTGTGGTTTCCATATTTACTTAAAAGTGTCTGTGAAGCAATGTGAGGGTGCAGACCGGCAGAGCTGAGTATCAATCTGTTTGGGTATCAACCTGGGCATACGGACTGGACTTTCCCATCTGTCATTAGAGGTTAACTTAGAAGTGGGCACCCTGGCTCTGCCTCCCACTCTCACTGCAGGTTCCCTCCTCCTCAGACTCCTGATTCCCTTCTTGCTGAGCATGGCCTCTGTGGCACAAGGTCCAGGCACTCAAAGAGCCAAGTGACCAAACCACAGGCCTCGTAACCCTCTGGACGTCGGAAGCAGGTGCTGGATCAGGGCCGCCTCATGGCAAAGGGCCTCCAGGTCTGAGTAACCACCACCTGGGGGGCTGGCAGGTTTGATCATGGTAGATGGGATGTGGCCTCAAGTGCACCTGAGAGCACCCAGGAGCTGCCCCGAGAGCTGAGAGCCCTGTGGGTGCTTTCATGCAGTGATTCGGTTTCCAGAGCTTCCTGCTGTCTGTGGACAGGCCCGAAGGCCCCGATTGAACCATAAAGAGGGGCTGGACTCCCCCAGCCTCAGGCCAGACCCACCAGTCAGTGCCGGTGGATGCAGGGACATCAGGGCTCAGGGACAGCACACAGGGTGCACACCTGTCTTGAGAGCCATGAAGCTTAGGAATTAACTCGTCCTTCTGCTGGTGGGAGGTGCTGGGATCTGGGTGAGTGCCCAGAAGCCTCCTCTAGATTTGCTTTACAGATTTAAAGGGATAAAGGGTAATAATTTCTGACAAACACAATAGGTGCAAAGGCATGGATACGTGGTTGGGAGTGGGGGCAACAGGAAGAGATTAACCAAAAACCATATATGCATAGCCCATGGACACAGGCAGTAATGGGATGAAGGCCTGGGTTGGGGCGGGGGCCGAGTGGGAAGGAGGAAATGGTGAAGTGGGGGACATCTGTACTACTGTCAACAATGAAAATTATTTTTAAAAAATGTAGCTAGCCTCTTGATAAGAGGGACTCTTACATCATTGTAAAATGAAAACATGCACTGGAATATTCTTTAGAGGAAAGCCAATAACCATTTTCCATTTATCAGTAACTGTGATGCAGGTTTAATTTTTCTAGTTCATCACTGATAACACTTTTGTAATTTAGCCCTTCGAAGTGGTGAAAGCCACCTATGATTCATGTTTTAGTTCAAGATTGTGGATTTCATGTGCACTCACCTGTGATTTTAAGCGTTCATATAGGTCACCTTCTGTGTACACTAGGCCATTTTCCTCTGTCTGTTTGTTACTCATCCCTGTACAGAGATAGTCACATTTTGCCTGGAAAGCATCGGACCCCCACCATTAAAAAGAAAGTGTCCAGATGCTTCTGGTTGATGATGATGGCACTGAAGGTGGAGGTCTGTTCAGGGTGGGCCAAGGCAACAGTTTTTGAGAACTTTTCCCTCAAAATTACCTACAGAAGGTACCTGTCACATGTTGGGATGGAGGAAGGACAGAAATAGAGGTTGGTAATTTAGGTATCACACCCAAGAATGGACAGCAGATTCTGCCCAGAGTCTGAGAGGTGGAGGGACGAATGGTGAGGCCACTACAAAGACCCCCACCCAACCCCTTAATGAGGGAACATTAAAGGTCCTGTAGTTCAGAGAGGGGCCCAGGGATTGTGACAGGGGTTGTCAGCCCACAGGTGCTGGGAATGAGACCTGACACTGTCTATTTTGGAGGCATAAATTCATTTTTAAGTTATGATGTCACAGTGTATGATTCTGAAAATATACACAAATTCCTATGATATAGTTTTCTTCTTAATAAGATGTTTCTTCCTAATGATAGAAATGACTGGGTTTACTGCTGAGATGCTTGAGATGGTAAGAACATCAGTGTAGGTTGTCTAATGGCATGGCATATAGGTTTGTTATATTTTCTCTTCCCAGTGTCTACAGAATTTTCCTCACCCAACTTTGCAGTACAACCCACTGGTGTCAATCTGATTTGTGGGCACACCCTTTCTCAACCCAGTCTTCTAGACGGCGAGCTAAAGTAGTCATCAGTCATCACCTCTAACTATGCCTCCTTCTGAACCTGAATGTGCCCTGTGTCCAAGGTCAGACCCAGTCTCAACTCTCCTGCTCCTTTCTCTCCTCTTTTAGCAGGAAAAAGCCACTAGAGGGCACCCACACTCCTCCTTGAGCTCCCGGAGACCTTTCCATCACCTGAGACAAATAAATGCAAGTGTTTTTCCTGCAACAGCCCCCACCCTTCAAATACACTTTAGATTTGTTCAGGGTGTAGCTCCTGCTTCAGACATCAGGGTCCCCAGGGGATCCCCTCACATTGGGATGTGGCAGCATGGACTAGGCACATGGAACCATCCCCAGGGCCTAAGTCATTGTAGAGAGAGATGGTTCAGGGGCAATGGGTAATATAGGATAGACACCCAGGGCCCAGATGTTCCTGCACGAGGGGTGGTCACAGGGGACAATGGTCGTGAGCCTGTGGCTCTGAAGGCCCTGCCACTTAGCATCTGTGCACATGGGCCTTGGCTGGGCTTCTGTGAAATATTTCAGACTTGGCCTTCCTCAGTGGGAGGTGGGTCCTCCTGGGTATTTCAAGAACCTTCCTATTGAAGAATGAGGGGAGATGTGTTATTGGCCTTAGAGAGTCACATTTTCCCTTAGAGCTGGAAAGCATCTGACCACCATTAAAATAAAGTGTCGAGGAGAGGAAAAATGGCGGAGGCTTAGACGGACGTGTTGGTGCTTTGTCCCGGACCAGATAGGGGCGAGCAGCTGAAACGGGTAGCATACAGCCCGAACAAGCAGAGGAGATTCAGCTGAGAGACAGTCTGCAGCCAGGAAAGACAGAGAACTCCTAGAAAATGGGGATGGTTAGATATTGAGGCTGAAACCTCCCCCTGGGCGCCAGCTCAGTGGCGTGACCGCGCCATCTTGAGTAGCTCTTATCCGCATCCTGTTATCCGCATCCAGAGATCGTCTACTAACCCGGAGGCAACGGCTCTCAAGCAGCGAGACTACATGAACTCAGAGGAGACCTGCTTCCCTCCACGGAAAGGTTAGACTTACCCCAAAGGTGCGGTTTGCAATTCAGGTTGGAGCGAGGAACGCGCGC
>NW_005371234.1:179076-204076 GCF_000412655.1 Myotis brandtii | reverse complement strand
GCAGGGGTCCTCAAACTTTTTAAACAGGGGGCCAGTTCACTGTCCCTCAGACCGTTGGAGGGCCGGACTATAGTTTTAAAAAAAACTATGAACAAAGTCCTATGCACACTGCACATATCTTATTTTGAAATAAAAAAACAAATGTTTTCTGCGGGCCGCATGTGGCCCGTGGGCCGTAGTTTGAGGACCCCTGCTCCAGAGGGTGGGAGCTGACCCTGAGCCCTGGGCAGGGGTGGGCTCTGACCTCCAGGATGAGTGGCCAGTCACTGTGGGTCCCAGGCTGCCTGACTTCACCCAGGACAGGGTGAGCACAGGGAGAGGGTGGTGGTTGTCCAGAGGACTCCGGATCCAGTGTCAGGAGAACTACCCACCCAGGAGGAGCTCGCTGTCCCTGAGGTTTTAAGGAAGGGCCTGGTGAGGGCGCCTGTGGGGCTTCCAGGAGAGGGTGCTGGCCTGGGGCTCTGATGCCCAGGATGCCCTGTGTGTCCCCATCACAGCACTGGGCACTGCATCCAAGTCACCTGTGTCCCTGACTGTCATCTGCTCTAGGCCTCCCCACGGGCCCAGGATCTGGAGCAGCTCCATGTGGAGACTCAGTAGGGGACCCTGAGGGTCCCTCTCTTAGGGGAGATGAGGCCCCCCTCAACCCTCAGCCCCTCTTAGGTGGAAGCACCCCAGATCTTGGATTCTCCTGACCCATCCTGCATGGGAAGTTCCCCAGGACATCATGGGCTGGTGAGATGTTTTCAGAGACACAGTCAGGTGACCCCACAGATCAGGGCCTTGGGGCACAGGGATTTGCCCCCTGACTTCCTTTGAAGTAAAGGTGGGCTCCTTCCTCCTGTGGTAGTAACTCCACCTGGGTCCAGAGTCCAGAATTTGTGCCAGGTCAGGTGTCACTGAGAAGAGGAAGGACACAGGCTGTTACCAAGACCCGCCCTAGGGAGATGTCACTCACCAGGTAGAGGTGGGGAGGGCTGTGATTTTGGAGGAATGAATGGGGGTCTGACCCCTCACTGTTAGGAGACCCCTGCCCTCCCTTTTTGGGACAAACAAGGGCACTTGCTGGCCTCCTCCAATGCTGACACTAGGCCCTGGTCTCCAGTGAACATGCTCTGACCGCAGATGTCACAGGTGGTAGGATAAGCGGGCAGGTGCCAGGCTTTGATTGTGTGGTTTCCATCATTTACTTAATGGTGTCTGTGAAGCAATGTGAGGGTGCAGACAGGCAGAGCTGGGTATCGATCTGTCTTCTGTCTCATCCTCACTGCCATTGTCGCTGGAGTGAGGTTTCTGTTCAGAGTCCCTGCTTGGGCACAAGGACTGGACCTTCCCATCTGTCATTAGGGGTTACCTTAAATGCCAGCGCCCTGTCTCTACCTCCAGCTCTCACTGCAGGTTCCCTCCTCCTCAGACTCCTGATTCCCTCCTTGCTCAGCACGGCCTCTGTGGCACAAGGTCCAGGCAATCAAAGTGCCAAGTGACCAAATCACAGGCCTCAGTAATCCTCCGCACGTCGGAGGCAGGTGCTGGATCAGGGTTGCCTCATGGGAAAGGCTTCCAGGTCTGAGTAACCACCACCTGTGGGGACTGGTAGGTTCTATCCTGGTGGGTGACATGTGGCCTCAGGTTGCACCAGGGAGTACCCAGGAGCTGTCCTGAGAATTGAGAGCCCTGTGGGTGCTTTCATGCAGTGATTAGGTTTCCAGAGCTTCCCGCTGTCTGTGGACAGGCCTGAAGGCCCTGATTGAACCATAAAGAGGGGCTGGAAGCTTCCAGCCTCAGGCCAGACCCACCAATCAGTGCTGGTGGATGCAGGGACATCAGGGCTCAGGGACAGCACACAGGGCACACACCTCTGTCTTAAGGGCCAGGGGAGCTTAGCAGTTACCTCATCCTTCTGCTGGTGGGAGGTGCTGGGATCTGGGTGAGTGCCCAGAAGCCTCCTCTACTTTTGCTTTACAGATTTAAAGTGATAAAGGGTAAAAATTCCTACTGACAAACAAAATAGGTGCAGAGGCATGGATACATGGACCAGGTCTCAGAGGGGAGGGAGTGGAGGCAATAGGAAGAGATTAATCAAAAACCACATATGCATAGCCCATGGACACAGGCAATAATGGGGTGAAGACCTGCGGAGGGGTGGGGGCCGGTGGAAGGAGAGAAAGGGTGAAGAGGGGGACATCTGTATTCCTGCAACAATGAAAATTGTTTTTAAAAAAAATGTAACTAGCCTCTTGATAGAAGGGACTCTTACATCATTGTAAAATGAAAACATGCACTGGAATATTCTTTAGAGGAAAGCCAATAACCACTTTTAATTTATCAGTAACTGTGATGCAGATTTAATTTTTCTAGTTCATTATTGATAACACTTTTTGTAGTTTAGCTCTTAGGAAATGGTGAAAGCCGCCCATGATCCATGTTTTAGTTCAAGAATGTGGACTTTATGTGGACTCTATGTGATTTTAAGCGTTCATATAGGTCACCTTCTGTGAACACTAATGCCATTTGCCTCTGTCCATTTGTTACTCATCCCTGTGCAGAGAGATTCACATTTTGCCTGGAAAGCATCTGACCACCATTATAAAGAAAGTTTCCAGATGCTTCTGGTTGGTGATGATGGTGCTGAAGGTGGAGGTTAGTTCAGGGTGGGCCAAGGTAACAGTTTTTGAGAACTTTTCCCTCAAAATGACCTGCAGATGGCACCTGTCACATGTTGGGATGGAGGAAGGACAGAAATAGAGGTCTGTAATTTAGGTATCACACCCAAGATTGGACAACAGATTCTTCACAGAGTCTGAGAGGTGGCGGGAGGAGTGGTGAGGACACTACAAAGACACCACCCAACCCCCTTAATGACGGAACATTATAGGTTCTGTAGTTAAGAGAGGGGCCCAGGGATTGGGACAGGGGTTGTCAACTCACAGGTGCTGAGAATGTGACTTGACACTGTCCATTTTGGGGGCATAAATTCATTTTGAAGTTATGATGTCACAGTGTATGATTCTGAAAATATTGACAAACTCCTATGATATAGATTTCCTCTTAATAAGACCTTTCTTCCTAAGGATAGAAATGACTGTGTTTACTGCTAAGATGCATGAGATGGTATGAACATCAGAGTAAGCTGTCTAATGGCATGGCATATAGATTGGTTATGATGTGTTTTCTCTTCCCAGTGTCTACAGAATTTTCCTCACCCAACTTTGCAGTACAACCCACTGGTGTCAATCTGATTTGTGGGCACACCCTTTCTCAACCCAGTCTTCTAGCCGGTGAGCTAAGGCAGCCATCAGTCATCACCTCTAACTATGCCTCCTTCTGAACCTGAATGTGCCCTGTGTCCAAGGTCAGACCCAGTCTCAACTCTCCTGCTCCTTTCTCTCCTCTTTTAGCAGGAAAAAGCCACTAGAGGGCACCCACACTCCTCCTTGAGCTCCCGGAGACCTTTCCATCACCTGAGACAAATAAATGCAAGTGTTTTTCCTGCAACAGCCCCCACCCTTCAAATACTCTTTAGATTTGTTCCGGGTGTAGCTCCTGCTTCAAACATCAGGATCCCCACGGGAGCCCCTCACATTGGGGTGTGGCAGCATGGACTGGGGACATGGAACCATCCCCAGGGCCTAAGTCATTGTAGAGAGAGATGGTTCAGGGCATTGGGTAATATAGGATAGCCACCCAGGGCCCAGATGTTCCTGCATGAGAGGTGCTCACAGGGGACAATGGTCGTGAGCCTGTGGCTCTGAAGGCCCTGCCACTTAGCATCTGTGCACATGGGCCTTGTCTGGGCTACTGTGAAATATTTCAGACTGGGCCTTCCTCAATGGGTGGTGGGTCCTCCTGGGTATTTTAAGAACCTTCCTATTGAAGAATGAGGGGAGATGTGTTATTGGCCTTAGAGAGTCACATTTTCCACAAGAGCTGGAAAGCATCTGACCACCATTAAAAAGAAAGTGTCCAAATGCTGTTGGTTGATGATGATGGCAGTCAAGGTTGAGGTCTGCTCAGGGTGGGGGAGGGAGGTTCTCTCAGATTAGGACCCAGGAATTGGGAGTGTGAGGACTTCTCTGACTCCTGCCCTCTTCAGGACACCACTGCTGGGTTGACTGTGGGGAACTGAGCCTCCCCTCTCCCTCCCTGCTGTGTAGGATAGAGACCCAGAGCCCTTTCATGTAGAGTGGACCTTGAAGGAACACAGGTGAAGGAGGGCAGGTGGACATGAGGAGAGAGCCTTATTCCTGGAGGTGGGAGTTGTGAGATGAGGGCCAGCAGGAGGCACACAGCCTGCTTAGTGCCTGCAGCTGAGTCAGTGCGCCAGAGCGTTTCCTCTGCAAAATCCAACCTTTTCCCTGGGAACATTCCATTACCTCCCCTTCCGTGATCCCAGCTGAGGCCTCAGTCCTTCCCCACTCAGTCCTGCATCAACTCTTTTCCTCCTTCACACTCGAGGAGCTCTGTCTGCCCAACTACCCAGTCCCCCCCAGGGCTGTAGAATGGTCATTACTGCCCCTGACCTCACCAGTATGGAGGCCCAGTCCTTCCTTCCTGGTCAGCTGTGGGACCAGGCTCTCAGGCTCCATGTCCTGATTACCATCACCTGCCAGGAGGTGGCAGCAGCTGAACAAAGGAGAGATGCAGGGACAATTGTTATCACCCTGTTAGTCTGCAAGTGGACATGTGGGGGAGGGTGCTGGGGGGAAGACACCAAGGAAATGACAGAATTTCCTGCTAATTTAGATGCTGGCAGTGTGTGCTTTGGGAATTTAACAGAGAGTTCATGGGTATTTTCTTGGAGAAAAATAAGAAGGTAATTGTAACTCAATATATGGGTCCTATCTCTTCATTTCTTGAAGAGTACAGCTAATTGTTTATCAATTTTGTTTATCCTTTCAAAGAACCAGCTCTTTGTTTCATTGATTTTTTTGTATTGTTTTTAGTCTTTATGGTATATATTTCTGCTCTACTGTTTATTATTTCCTTCCTTCTACTTACTCTGGGCTGTTCTTGTTGTTCTCTTTCTAGTTCTTTAAGTTTTAGGCTTAAATAGTTTATTACTGTTTTTTTTTGTTTTTTGTTTTTTTGAGGTATGCCTGTAGTGCTATGAACTTCCCTCTCAGGACTGCTTTTGCTGTGTCCCAGAGATTTTGGGTTGTTGTGTGTTCATTTTCATTTGTTTCCAGGAAGTTTTTGAGTTCTTTCTTGATCTGGTTGGTAATCCATTCAGTGTTTAATAACATGCTATTTAGCTTCCAGGTGTTTGAATGTTTTGGGGTGTTTTTACTGTAGTTGATGTCCAATTTCATTTTACTGTGATCTGAGAAATGCTTGATATGATTTCAGTCTTCTTGAACTTGTAGAGACTTGTTTTGTGCCCTAACGTGTGGTCTATCTTTGTGAATGTTCCACGTGCAGTTGAGAAGAATGTATATTCTGCTTCGTTGGGGTAAAATGTTCTATAAATGTCTGTTAAATCCATCTGATCCAGTGTGCCCTTTAGAGTCTCTGTTTCCTTGTTAAGTTTTTGTCTGGAAGATCTGTCCAGTGAAGTTTGAGGGGTGTTAAAGTCTTCTACTATGGCTGTATTGTTGTCAATCTCTCCGTTAAAGTCCTCTAGAAGATTTGTTATATATTGAGGTACACCTATATTGGGTGCATATATGTTTACCAGGGTTATATACTCTTGTTGGATCGATCTCTTTAGTATTATGTAGTGACCTTTGTTGTCTCTTGTGATGGCCTTCATTTTGAAGTCTATTTTGTCAGATATGAGTATTGTTCCTCCAGCTTTTTTTTCTTTTCTATTTGCATGGAAAAAATTTTCCATCCCTTCATTTCCATCCTGTGTGTGCCTTTTGTGTCTTGTCTGTGTGTGTGTGTGTGTGTGTGTGTGTGTGTGTGTGTGTGTGTTTGTTTTTGTTTTTGTTTTGGTCCGAAGGTGCTTTATTGAGGGATGAGGCTCCGCATCCAGCATCAGCTACAACTGGAGATCCCGGAATGCCCGCTTCTCCACAAGCTTCACTTTGTACTTGCACTTGAACTTGGCTCTCTCCCGGGGCTCGATCATATTTGTCCTCTGGAAGCTCTTGAACCGGTCACATAGGATGTTGCCCTTAGGCTTCAGGGTCGGGAGAGAGTTGGCCAGATTCTAGAGGAGCTGCATGTTGATGTCGGGGGCCTGGTACTTGAGCTGCCCCAGCCTGCGGGGCTTGTCAGCCTCCGCCAGCTGCTGTGCCACCTGGGCCTTGATCCCGCAGCCTGAAGAGCTCCTGGTTCCGCAGCCGAGCTGCCGGCACCGTGGCCGGCTGTAGCCGACGCTGCTGCTCTGTCTTCTTCTCCACAGCAGCCAGGCGGGCAGGTGTGGTGGCCTTGGCTCCTCCAAACTCATCATCTCTGGCCTGGTCTCCAGCCCCCTCGGGCCCCTGGCCCTGGCTGATTTGTGGATACCTCGCCTGGCTCCCCCTCCCTATCTGACTCCTCCAGCAGCTCCTGGCACATCTCCTCAAAGGTAGACTCCTGGGTGGCCGCCTGCTCAGTGTGGGGCAGGGCCAGCTGCAGCTCCAGCTTCTCCGCCTCCCTCTGCAGCTGTAGCTCGACCTCGTGGGCTTCCCAGAGCAGCGTCTGGTGGTCCTCAAAGGATGGGTTGTAGGAGGCTCCGGAGGGTGTCACCTCCACAGCAGGCACCTGGAACGGTGTGGTGTGCAGACGCAGCGGCCGCTCCACTCCTTTCTTCTTGGTCTGCTCCAGGAAGAAGGGGTCCTGGCCAGCCAGCGGCCGCTCCAGAGGGTTGTCTGTGGTCCAGAGGTCGTAGAAGGGCTGCTCCGCAGTGCTCTGGGGCCCGGGCCTGGCTTTTGCCGCAGGAGGGCTGTGGAGAGGGGCCTGCGCCCTGCGTACCTCTCAGGGCAGCTCGCCCTGCTTGGCCAGCCTCTCCCATAGCTGCTCCTTCCGCTTGAGCTTCTTGGCGTTGGTGCCTGGTGGGAGAGGATGCCTTTCGGGGCAAGGGTCTTGCATGTGCTCTCTAACATGAGGTCCACCCGCAGAGGTTTCTGGAGGAGCAGTGGCCTCTTCTGGCCTTTGGTCCTCTTCCTGCCACGCTCTCTGTCCTTGGGGCCAGAATCCATGAAGAAGAGTTTACCATGGGGGTGGGGGGCAGGGAGGGGTGGGCTCCAATACCCAGCCACTGCTAGTGCGCTCCTGTAGCCGCAGGTCCTCTAGGAATGGATCGACTTCCAGCCCCAGGGGCTCCTGAGCGAGTCGCCACGCCACCAGACCCGCTTCTTATTTCTCGGGCTGCCACCGCCACCGCCGCCTCAGCGCTGGGTCCACCGAAGTGGGCAGCAGCCCCAGGAAGCCGGAATCGCACCACTGCTTCCCGCCGCCTTGTTAAAAGCTGTCTTTTGTTTTGAGGTGAGTCTCTTGTAGACAGCATACAGTTGGGCCATATTTTTGTATCCATTCAGCTACGCTACACCTTTTGATTGGAGTATTTAATCCATTTACATTTAGGGTTATGAATGAGAGGTACTTATTTATAGCCATTTTAATTTTGTATGGCTAGGTTTCTCTCTCTGTTTCTTCTCAGCAATTCCTTACAGCATTTTTAAAAAATTTTTTTATCTCAAGAGAAACTATTTTAAATATAATAATATTAAATGCAATAAACATAAATTATTCAAGAAAAACGACCTTAATATAACATTACATGCAATAAACATTAATATTTCAAGAAAATAGGATTTTAAGTATAATAATATTATCAAAACTGTATAATGTAGTATGATATCACAAAAATTGTAGGAAATAATAAAAATATGCCAATAACAGGATTACTACTATTATATTCCAAAATATTTTCCTTCTCTGGCTCTGTTTTTGTTCATCAGTTTATATTGTTCGTTATATTCCACAAATGAGTGAGATCATGTGATATTTATCTTTCTCCCACTAGTTTGTTTCACTTAGCATGATGCTCAGAGCTGGTTCTCTGGTGCAGGCCACATACACAGGGTGTGGGGTCTCAGGTCCTGGAGGAACTAAGAAGCCACGTCTGCTCTGGGGATGATCCGGCAGTACACCTCTGTGTTTGGGTTGAGTAATTCCTGTGAAAGAAAGGAGAGATCTCTGAGCCCCGCAGCCTTCTCAGAACACGTGCCGTGTTTCACAGGTGCCATGGGGGCTGACTGTGCTGGGGTGTCTGTCCCCGGGCACCTTCTCCTCCACCCTCTGTTATCACTTTTTTCTGCCCTTTCCTGAGCCTGGAAGCACAGCCAGGCTGGGCTGGGGGCAGATCCTGGGGCCCCTGGGACCTGCAGGACAGAACGTTCATAACCCAAACTCACCTCGTAGATGGGGCCTGTTGTCTTGGGGTCGGGTAGGGGGCCCTGTGCAGGAGGGAGAGAGGGCATCAGAGGATGGGGAGGGACGATTTTCTCCGCAGGACTGACAGATCTGCTTCCTGAGCAGCTGCCTTCACACCTGTAGCCCAGCACCCCAATTTCAGCCTACACTGCATCCCCTCACCCTTGTTAGTCTTGGACCCCTGACTGGTGTTCCCAGTGCCCATTCTGCTCCATACTGGACTCCAGGGTTCCCCTCAGACTCTGGCCCTGCCCTGTCCACCCCTGATGTGAGGGCCCCACTAGGCCAGAGCGGGGATCCCCTAGTGCTGTCTGTTCTGGGGAAGGGGTCTGTGCTGTGTTGAGAGGTTGGAGGGTGCCCGTGCCCTGAGCGTGGGTAACTGAGGCCCTGGGTGAGGTACCAGGGAGGGGATGGACTTACCGGGAAGGCAGAGGTTCCAGAGGGATCCTGGCCTAGGAGCAGAGACAGAGGAGTTAGCACCCAGAGGGGAGGAAGCTTTGGCCTGTTCTCCCAGGAGAGGGTGGTTCTTTAGCTCCCAAGAGCCAGGGATGAAAGGTCATCTCTCAGGCAAGACCCTCTGGCCATTTCAGGGTCCAGTGAGGGAGAGGTGGTAACACATGACACAACCTACAGGTCAGGTTGACTGGCGAGTAGGGGTCCCCTGTGCAGAGTGGTGATGAGAATCCCTCTTGAAGGCCAGGGAAGGGTCAGAGTCTGAGGGACCAGGCCAGGGGTGGACACTGTGGGAGAGGCCCAGGGGCTCCAGGGTAAACAGACACTCACCAGGGGTGGCTGCTGGAGGTGGGTGCTCTCGGAGGCCATGCGGGTCACTGGCCCTGGGAAAGGTCAGACTTACTTGTGAGGGGTGCAGGGGAGCTTTGGTGTCACAACAGGGGGCAAGGAGGGTCTCCTTTCCCAGCAGAGGGTGGAGGCCTCTCTCCACTGTTCAGGGGGGATGGGCCCAGGAGAGGGGAACTGAGGCAAGGTGTTAAGGATCCACAGCTGACTTGGGCCAACAGAGGAAGGACCCACAGGCAGATGGGGGTCTGGGAGGAGTTACCAGGGAAGGAACTGAGGACCCACGACAGGAATCCACCCTGAGGGTCTGACTTAGTGGAAAGGTCAAGGCTGCAGGGGGCAGCAGTGCCAGCCTCATGTAGCATCTGGATGAGTGTGGTGCCTGCTGTGGGCAGACCCGCCTCTCAGGCCTACAGAGATACACTGTGACAGTGGCCTGTTCTGTCTCCATCCACCTGAACTAGAGGCAAAAACCACACCACAGGCTCGGCTGTCCTGTCCAGGCCAGGCCTCCCATCTCACAGATCAGGATTGTGGTTACCAAACTGGCTTCATGTGGGCATTTGACTCACCCAGTCTGTCCAGGCTCTTCCACCCTCAGCTGTGTGCCCTTGGCCAGGATGACTTTCAGACCCTGAGGCAGCCCATCCCCTCACCTGGGAGGGTGGACTTAGATAAACAACAGGAGGTGCCTTACTGAGCACTTACTACCTGCCGGCACCGCTGCAGGTGTGTGGAGAGAACCAGGACAATCCTGAAGGCACAGTTCCTTAATCAAGCCTCATTTATAGGTGAGGAAGTTGTTGAGGAAACCACCCTGGTCAGCAGCTGGTGAGGGAGGCACTGGGTGGAGGGAGTTAGGGGCATCCATGGGGAAGCTGGAGGCCACACAGAGCCGGCCCAGAACCCTCTGAGGAAGGGGTCTTTGTCCTCCTGGCCTGGGCTCCGCTAGGGGTCAGCCTGGGTCAGGGGACAAGATTTGGGTGAGGGTGAAGGAAATGTCATGGTACCTCCTAGTCCTCCTGAGGTACAGGAAATAGCCCAGGGAGGCCCCCAGAGCCATCACGACGAGGACCCCGATCACGCTGCCAAGGATGGTCCCCACAGAGTAGCCCATGTCATTTTGTTCTGCTGAAAGGAGAAGGGAGACAGGGAGGGGTGAAGGCCCAAGTCCATTCAGGGGAAACCGGAGGGGCCTTGCAGGGGGAGGCCTGGTGAGGGAGGAAGGAACTGCCACCTAGTCTGTCTGTTTGGGAGTGTCAGTCCTCCTGACACCCCACTTCTGGCGGTTGCATCCTCTGTTTGGCACATTTGAAACCTTCCATTTGCTCTAATTTTGCACGCACTCTCACACCCATCATTCCCATGTCCTGGTGATTTTCCTCTTAACTCCTCTTTCCCTCACATATTCTGTCTCTTACCCCTGTTTCTTCTTTTCCATCACTATGGACAATCTTAGCAGGCACCTTACCTGTCAACTCAGTGCTGATGAGTGTTTTCAATGGTCCCGCAGGGTGGGAAATACTCTACCTTCATGTCATCTGATCCTTCCACCCCCAGGAGGGATTGGGGTGTCACCCCTCCTGAGCACACACAGAATCAGGGATGGGAGGTGCTTAATAAATGGCTGGAGGTCACAGAACTGGTGAGTGATAAACGGCATTTTCACTGAGTTCTGCTTGACTTACAGCTACTGATAACAGAGTTTATAAAAATAACAATAATAATAGGTACATTGACTGAGTCCTGACTGAGCATGACCCTGTCTGAGGGCTTTATTCTCCTTAACCTCACAAGAAATAGCCTAACTATGGTGTTTAGGTCCAGCTGTATTATTCCAGTTTAGAGATGAGGAAACTGAGGCTAAGGTGGGTGAGAGCCTTCCCCGTGGTCAGACAGCTTATACCCATAGAACAGAGACAATGATGAGATTAGTCTAATTCTGGGGTCCTTACCCATGATTAGGCTCTGAAGGAGGCTCCCACCTCCTCAAGGCTTTCTTACATCTCACCCCCCTGCCCATGAAATTTACAAAGAGCAAGTGGGAGAGGTTGAGGGTCACTCACATTGCACATCTAGCCTGAAGGGATCACCTTTGCTGGAACTGATGGGGTTGAAGATCTCACACTGAAAACCCCCAGCGTCCTCCCTCCTGACGGGGTCTATGGTGAGGGTGCTGTTGTCCCGGGACAGCTTCATCCTGTCCGTGAGCAGGAGTCTCTGGTTCTTGAAAAGCCACCGGATGGAGATCCCAGTGTCATTGGTGAGGCAGGTCAGGACCACGGCGTCCTTGTGCTCTGTGACTGTGGCATTGCTGGCTCGGATGGAGGGCTTCCCCACTGGCTCTGTGGATAAATAAAGGAGGTGACTGACTGAGAGTGGGCTCCTTCCTCAGAGATGTCAGCCAATCACAGGCCACAGTGATCTCTGTAAAGGTCACCAGAGGAGGACTCTGACCTCTGCAGGGTGAGGACCTTTGTTCAGGTGACAGTCTGTAAGGAGAGGGCTGTACCTCCCTCATCCCTCCAGATCACCTCAGGATGACCCCTGACCTGTCTCCCTGGACATCTGAGGTATTAGCATCGGGGGCCGTAGACCCCCGATGTCCAGCATCTTCATCATCAGGTGGCATTTTCCACCCATTGACTTTTGTGTGACTCTTTCCATAGTTGTCTGTGACTTTTTAAATAATCACACCCCCTCTCTGGTATGGTGGCTATACATAGAGATGGGAAGGCATTTCCCTTTTGTTAAATAATTTATTAGAGAATATACCCCAGCCAGTCTTCATGACCTTAGGACTGGGAGAAGTTTCAATATAAAGGATTTCTCAGTGTGAATAGGACTTTCACTTCCTGGCCTGTGTATTGAATATCACAAAGGAGGAAATTCCTAGAGAGAAGTAGTCAGTTTTAACATCAGGCTGGTACTCTTAGCTTACCCAGTAAAGTACACACTTTGTGGCACTGCTCCTATTGTCCCAGGAATCTACCTACTTGAGAAGTAAGTACCACCATTCACTGCTCTCCATAGGAATGTCACATAGGCTCGTGTCACACAGTGTTGTACAGCTGGTGACTTCAGAGCCAGGACACAGCTCAGAGGGGTCTCCCCTGTGACTCAATTTCCATGCAGCCTGCTCTGAGGAAGGCCGTGGTGTCGATGGGTGACACGATTTGGCCAGTCAGAGGACAGGCCGCCCATGCACCTTCACCACAGACCCCTGTCCCATCACAGAGGGCACAGAGCAGCCAGTCACCAGGTGAGCCTGGAGCAGAACAGGGAGCAGGGGTCTGTCTTGCTCACCCCTCCTCAGAGGTGGTTTCCTCCTTTAGTTTTGGGGGGAAACGAAGTGAGCTTGTTCAAAGCCTTGTATGTTCCTTGTAGCACATGGAGCAGGTAGCAGACAAGAGATGACAGAAGGAAAGTGTTAGTGACAGAAGAAGCAACTTTGCCTTGAGGACCCTTTTTTTCCCCTTGTGGAAAGCTCCCTCCCTCCACCACTTGACTCTTTCTGGGGCTGAGAGAACCCCCTCCTCACGTTCCTAGGCTGGACCCTGGCTCTGCCATGAGAGATCAGAATAGCAAGGGAGGAGAGTCTACAGAGATGTAGTGGGAGGGTTCAGGGGAAGACTTTGTGATTTGCTTGTGTCCATGGCCACTGGGTGGGAGACAACAGCCTCTAGGCTCTTTTCTGAAAACCAGACCGCCCTGCACCCCACAGCCTGGTGCGAATGGTCCAGGAGGCACTTACCAGAGACTGTGATAGTCTTGACCGTGGTCCTATTGAGGCCAGTGACAGAGTTGTGGGCGAGGCAGGTATAGGATCCACTGTCATGTGCAGTGATGTTGGGGATAAAGAGCTCCTGTGTGGGGTGCAGGGAACTCCCATTGATAAGCCAAGAATACTGTGCAGGCGGGTTAGAGGCTGCCTGGCAGGAGAGGTTGAGGTTTGTCCCACGTAGGTAATGGGAGTCTGAGGGGGAAATGATGGGGGTGTCTGGGCCATCTGGAGCAAAAAGAATAAATTCTGATTGAAGAATGATGTAATCAGAGGGAAGGGGAAGCTCTTGGTCTGTGTAAGGGCCACACCCTCCCTCTAACTGGGTCACAGCCTGGTTTTAAAAAGTCCCACCAATAGCCCCTCCCACCCATAGCCCCCTGTGTTCACTGACCCTGAGTCAGAGACATTAACCTGTTTGTCCCATGAAAACTTGTTAACCCTGAGCATCTCCAAATAGGAGTATCCTATCCCTTCTCCATCTTGGCTCAAGGCGGAGCCTGCCCATATGTGCCTGGGACAGGAAGTTATGGTCACCCTGGGTGTTCAGAGTGCGGTGAGTGTACATGGACCTGGGAGGGAGGGATGTAGCCTGGCCCTGGCAGTGTGAATTCCGGTGGGGAGCCTGGCCCAGGCAGGGTCAGAAGTTACTCACAGACAACATTCAGGGTGAATGGATCACTGCGGCTGACACTCACAGGGTTCCGGGTTTCACACACATAGTGTCCTGTGTCTTTCCTTGTGACAGGGAGTAAAGTGAGAGTCCTGTTATCTTTGGACAGCTGCAGCCTGTCACTGGCCGGGAGACTCTGACTGCTGATCAACCACAGGTAGGTGGTGTCCTGAGTCTGAGGTTCACACCTTAACACAACAGGGTCCTTGTGCTCCTCGGGGAGGGAGTTGTTGCTTGTGATGCTGGGTTTGGGTAACTCCACTGTGCAGAAAACAGAGAGAGCATTGCCCATTGAGTCCTCCAAATGCTTCTTCAATCAGAATTGGTGCCTCTCAGCTAACTTGAGTTCTTAAAGAAATACGGCAGCTCTTTGCATCACAAGACAAACAAATGCATGAGGATCTGAGCGCTCAGAGATTGCAAGGCCACCTGCTCTATGTCTGGGAGAAAAAGCACAGACTTTCTCAGGTGTCAGATAATGATCAGGGTTTGATCACAGAGAGACACAGGACTGGGAGTCAGAGACCGGGATAATTTTGCACAGATATTGCATATGTCTATGCCAGTGGTCGGCAAACTCATTAGTCAACAGAGCCAAATATCAACAGTACAACGATTGAAATTTCTTTTGAGAGCCAAATTTTTTAAACTTAAACTATATAGGTAGGTACATTGTTATTAACTTAATTAGGGTTCTCCTAAGCTGGCCTTTGCTAAAAACGTCCTCAATCTGATTGAGGTATGTTCACTGAGGTCGACCCCTTCCAACTCTCCCATCCACACTGGTCTTGTATACTTGTTTTGTCTATCTCCTTTCGTTCATCCTCTCTACATGTCCAAACCATCTCACATACCTTTCTCAATCCTCGACACTAGATCTTCTTTCACTCCACCACGTTCCCTAAAATTAACTTAATAAACGTTACTTAAAGTTTTAAGTCAACTTTGCACTGTACGTGCGTGCCCGCACATGGTATTTTGTGGAAGAGCCACACTGAAGAGGCCAAAGAGCCGCATGTGTCTCGCGAGCCGTGATTTGCTGACCACTGGTCTAGCTGACCTTGGGTCTCACCTGGATGTGCAGGTGCTGAGTCTCCTCCAGCTGCAAAGACCTACATTGCCGGGTCGAGATGTGTTTCCACTGAAGCCTCACAGTCCAGAGTTATCCTAGAGATGAGTAATGATGGGGACCCCATAGTCCTTAAACCCAGAGAAGACTGGGCAGTGTGGCATGGAACTGGGTGTCTGAGCAGATATAGTACATGGGAGACCAGAAGGAAGTCTGACAGTGAGTTTAGTACCCAGGCTGCAGGACCACGAGGTGTGGCCATCTGCCCAGGTGTTCACTGGTGTCTGACATGAGACAGTGACCCCAGAAAGGGCAGAGCAGAGTCTAGGAATGATTTAGAAAAGAGTGAGGGGCGGCGGGAGCTGGCTGGCGGTGGCAGCAGAGCCAGGCTCTCTGCCCTTGGTCTGCAATGTCCTTTCTGCCCGGGCAGAGGGTAGGGATCCTTCCTCAACACTCAGACAAGAGCACGTACAGAAGAAGGATTTGGGGAAGGAGTGGGAACATGAACTTGCTGAAAATATGGCCCTCATGGTCCATTTGTGTTTGGCAGTTATGAGATAGATTTTGAGTTAAATTGTGAAAGAATATGTGAAAATCATTATTCATGCCCCAAAGTTCTAATACCCATTTTTGGAGGAATTTCTGTCTAGAGAGCACAAAGGTCATAGACCAAGTTCTGCTGTCCAACCAGATCACACTGTGACCAAAGGGAGATGCCACAGTGGGTTTGAAATCAAGGACTCCCTGGGATAGAGAGAAGCTGAGTTCTGCTAAGAGAACAGAAGTGACGGGAGATGGAGGGAGGGTGAGTCCAGGTGTCTCTGCTGTATAAAGGGAGGGATGACACCAAATTGGGAGAAAGGACATGTGCATGTTAGTAAAGTTAGGGAGAAGGTCCCTCCCTGTTTCTATGGTCAGTCAGCCAGATGGGAAGGAGCCCCCACACGGGCATGTGGCATGTGCTCTTCCTTGTCTTTCTAACTCATGAAACAACTGGAGTTCAATCAAATTCATTCAAATTGGGCAGCATCTGAGAGAAAGGAGAGTGGCTGGTGGATCTCAGTCTGAGAGGATCCCACCCTGTGGTCAAGGTGTCATCATAATGACACACGTGTGTGAAATAGTCAGTGAACCAGTCAGATGGTGCAGGGTCACCAGGCCCACCCTGGGAAGGTCTCGGGAGCCACTGGGGGGAATGGGGCCTCACACCAGGACAAGGGTGTGAATCACTAGTCAGGGGTGAAGGGAGCCTGTGAGCTTTGAGGAATGAGACCTGTCCTTCTGCCTTTGACTCCCTGATTGAGTCATGTAGAGAGTAGGTCAATGGTTTACATGCCCATGTAACGTGGCCTGTTCCTATTGTTGGCCTCAGGGGAGGAAGGAGCTCTGGATGGGGGCCAAGCAGAAGCTCTTTCTCCTGGTGACCTGAGAAACTGGCTCATGATGGAGCTTGAGCTGCTGCTCCTACTGATTTCTGTGTCTTTTCCTATTGCCTGGGAGGGTGGGCCTGGACACAGGTGTTAGCAGGACAATCTGGGGAGAGTGCTCAGGGGGAAGCAGAGCAGAGCAGGGCAGTGTGTCTGGAGTGAAGGAGGAGGCAGATAAGGGACATGGAAGGAGCAGATAGAGGCAGAATGTCCTTGGTGAGCAGTGGGGGTCACAGGTGACTTCAAAGACCCCAAGGACCAAGAGCCCACAGCTGCCCCAGGGCAGGAGTAGTGCAGCCTGGAAAACCTTCCCACAGTGGAACAGCCCCAAGTCACCAAGGGACTTGGTTCCTGTGGGGGCTTCAGGGACAGGTGGTCAGAGGGATGGACATTGCTCTCAGCTCTTATAGAGACAGGGAACAGGTGTGGCTAAAACCTTTTGGGACTCTGCATCCAAGTTCCAGTCTCTGTAGCAATTATGCATCATTCATTCATTCATTCATTCTGTCAGCATTCACCATCATTCCTTCCCTCCTTTATGCGATAGCAAGTGAGTGCTGGTCCCTGAACTGGTAGCAGGTGTAGGGGGGAGAGTGAGAAGGCAAAGTCCTTTCCTTCATAGCTAGTGGGAGTGATGCCAACACATCAGGAAACAAATAAGTGGCTTCAAGTTCAGTGCAGGGAGGGGTGGATCAGTAAACTGAGGGGAAGGCCTGGGCATTCCAAGCAGTGACTCTGAATGTTATTGTAGGTAATTTGATTCTAGAGTAAAAATTAATTCTCTATTTGCTTAATCACCAGACCAGAAAATCTACCTTGAGCTGGGGACTGCTAAGAAAAAGAACTGAACCAATGGCTGGTCTCAGGGTCCACAGACACCTAAGACCCTCGTGGTGGAGGAGAGGATGGGGCTGTGGCTGTGCAAGAACCTTGCTGTGTCTGTGGGAGCCTGATTCAGTGACTGTATCACACTGTGCCTCTGTTTCCCCTGAATAAAAACAGAACAAATTGTAAATGGACTCTGGATTACCATGTTGTCTGTGAATTGACTTTAAACACCCCTGAATAATTGACCTCAAGCCCAGTATAGAGGAGACACTGACTTAAATGGCCACTACCATTATTTGCCTCCATGAGAGAGAATTCCTAGGCTGACCCTGGTGGATGAGGAGCTGTCAGGAGCATCTTCTCTCGTCTGTTCCTTCCTGGAGACCTGACCTCACTCCAGAGTCTCCTAAGTCCCTCAGAAGAGTCAGCTAATGATACGGGGTATTGTGTCTACCTGTGCTCTCCTGACACGGCCTTAGGTGAAGACTAGGCTTTGTTCCTGTCCTGATGTGGCTCTTGGGGCTGAGCCCTGGCTGGTGAGCTATTGCCCCCACCCAGCCCTTCCAGGAGGTCAAACCGAACCTGACACAGGCTCCCCAGTTTCCCTGGAATCAGGAGCCCTCGGACAGGGGTGTGGGAGGGGTTACCAGGCTGAGCTTCTCTGTGAGGATTCCAGGGTCCCCTCAGGCCAGGGTGTGACCAAGGTCTGCAGGGTTTTCTCAGTGTCATGGTCATGGGGAGGGCCCAGGGACTGGACTGAGACTCTGCTGAGTCTCCTTCTGCTGGTTGATTCCCATCAGACTTCTCTCTGTGGAGAATGTCTGCAGGCCTGGGATCCAGGAAAGGAATTCTGATCTTAGGAAGTTTGTCTCCACTATGTGTGTCCTGCACTAAATGCCCAAACCCAACCTGGGAGATGATGCAGAGGGGGATTGAGGCAGAATCCAGGGCTGTCAGTCCTGGTGTGAAGTAGAGTTCACCCACCCAAACCCAGAGGTCAGAGAGCAATCACTCACGGTATACACGGAGTTGTCCAGTTACTGGTTCGCTCTGAAAATTTTTGTCTGTGGCTAGTAGGGTGTAGTATCCTGTGTCCTTCAGGGTGACGTTCTGGAACAGCAGGGACCCGTTGTGGTATATTGTCTCTCGATCACTGTATGCAGGTCCAGGGGTAATTATTTGAGTGTCTATTACATATGATACAATTCGAAGGTCGCTGTCCTGTCTTTCCCCTTTGTACCAGGTATAGCCTCTAAGATCCCCAGGCAGGTTGTGGACACGGAGAAGCACATCCTTCCCTTCAGCAGCGTTGGGCGGCACTGATTCAATAGTGAACTGGGCAGTGGTGGGCAGGCTCCAGAAGGTTAAGAGTGAGGCTAGGAGGGAAGAGAGAAATTGATCAAGATTTGGAGCCATGTTTTGGGAAGGAGAGATGAGGCCCTGGGTCCTGAGCAGGTCTCTTCATCTTTCAGCTTTGGTGTGTGTGTGTGTGTGTGTGTGTGTGTGTGTGTGTGTGTGTGTGTCCTGTGGTCAAGGTCAGCAGCATGACCACTAATACTTCAGCACCTCTGACCTTATTTCCTCTGTTTTGAATACTGTTACCCAGGTGTTGCCCTCAGACCCCTGCTGACACTCAAGGGTGTCCTTAGGAGATACCTTTGCTAATCATCTTCTCTAAAGACCTGTGTATTCACTTTCTGACCTATCTCTGCTCTGTTTCCTGCATGGCACTAGGGGGTACCTGACATCACATCTAGATCTTTTCTTGTCTGCCTCTTCCCCATAGGACATGAGCTTCATGGGGGAAGGGGCTTGTCTGATCTTGTTGCACCCCAGCGCCTGCAACAGGCTGTAAGTACCTGTGGGTGAATGAGTGAGTGTTGCAGGGTCCCGGGCCTCCTCCATTTCTGAGCTTGGTGGTGAGGACAATGTTTAGTGCCCCTGGTTAAATTTCCTATCTCCTCACATAAATTGTTATTATCAAAAGTTTTCAGCCCTAACCAGTTTTGCTCAGTGGATAGAGCATCGACTTATGGACTGAAGGTCTCAGTTTCAATTCCGGTCATGGGCACATGTTGGGGTTGTGGGTTCAATCCCCAGTGGGGAGCGTGCAGGAGGCAGTTAATCAGTTATTCTCTCTCATCATTGATGTTTCTCTCTTTCTCTCTCTCCTCTCCCTTCCTCTCTGAAATCAATACAAATATATTAAAAAAAAGGTTTCAGCATTCAACTCTCAGTGATGAGTAAGTTGGAAAATGAGCAGCCATTGAGGTTTTCCTGCCCCTCATGGTTTCCACATAATTTTCCTGCTGCCGAGTCCCCTCCCTTATCCTACTCTGCTCCCCTGTCTTCTCCTCTCAAGTCCAAACAGAAGCCTGCCCCCAACCCCTTGTTTTCTCTGAGAGCCTGTGCTCCCCAGGAGTCCCCAGCCTGTGCCTCTCCTCTTCCCACCCACCACCAGGTAGTTGTCCCCTCTCACCAGCCAGCAGGAGCCCCTGCCAGGGGACAAGTCCTCTGTGGGCAGGGGCTGAGGGGGACTCCATGGTGTCTGCTGCCTGCTCTGTCCCTCCTTCTATGGGAAGAGCTTGGAATCCAGAAATGCTCACAAGCACCGCTGTCCTGCTGGGTGAGATGTGCTGTTCCTCCTCCCTGTGCACTGAGCCTCCTCCTGGGCCAAGATCACTTCCCTGGTCACATGGGCCAGGGGCGGGGTCTGTACCCAGGTTCCTCCCTGCCCTCCTCTTATTCCTCCCTCCCCTTTTCATTCCTCTACATTTGCTTTCCCTGTAACTACTGAGGCTTCTGCCTTCTTCTGCAGTGACTCCTCCCCATGTACACACACACACACACACACACACACACACACACACACACACACCTTGCTTGTGTAGTAGGCAGTTAGGCCTGAGCAGAGTAGGACAATAGGCCAGTAGGGAAGGTCACCAGAGTGGAAAGCCCCAGGTACCTAGCAACGTGAAAAACTGGACTGGGACCTTGCCCCCTGGGTAACCTTTCCTCCCGGAGCACACCCTGGTTTTGCAGTTTAGACCCTCTGACCTTTCATATCACTGGTCATGTGGTTCAGGCCCTTCTTGACATTTCCTCCCCTGGCATGTTGTTAGCCATGTGGGTTAGACACCCTTAGAGGGGAAATGAACAAGGGGACCAAAGAACAGCCCTTCAGCATTAAGCCCCCAGGAAAATGAGGTTCTGACTGGCATCAAATACAACTAGGCTTCAGTTGTGTTTCAGCTCCAGGTCCAGGAAAGCAGCAAAACCATATGAGTGAGGACATAGATGACATCAAGATCTACTGCATTGACTAATGACCTTCGATCCTAAAGGACACACCTGGAAAGCTGATACATATTTTATTGGGATCCTCCCCTGAAACCTCCAGATAACTGCCCTCAAGAAGTAGGACCTTCTTCCAAAGTAAGAAGGAACTTGGCTTCTGAGGCTTATGCCTTACCAAGAAAGGATCTTCTCCTATAGTTCCAAGAGGGAACTTTTGGTTTAAAGATTGTTCCTAATGCTCCCCACCTGACAAATTCTAAATGAACTCTATTTAGGGGAGTCACACTTTCATAACTTTATCCTAATTCACAATATAGGAGTTTAGACTTGCAAAAGCATGGTTTTGCAAGTATCTTAGATAATTACTAGTATAGAATCAGCATTTTAGAGCGCAAGGGTTAAAAATCCTCTTGTAGGAGCCACACTACATAAATAGGAATGCTAGGGAGGGGACCTGCCCGTGATGGGTTCCATGGCCTTATTACTCCTGACCCCCTTAGTTCCATGATAAAGTATGGAAAGTAAATCCTGCTTGACCTACCTAAGGTAAGTTAACGCTCAGGGAACCCTCTCCTGGTTCTTGACCTTGCACAAATAAAAGAACCTATGGGGCCTTGAAAGTTACATCCCTTTGGTCCTGGAAACTAGAGACATTTTATTTCAACAATGTAGTTTAAGTACTTGAATGTCACAATATATGACCAAGGTTGGGGGAAATGTTTCTTCTCCCAACTTTTATAGGGTGTGATTCTTAAATACTTTTATAATGTCCAAGGTATATACAAGGATATGTATTGTAACAATTATGGGTGTGTATTTTTTGCAAAGATTATAGTTTCTGTATCTTGAGAAGGGAAATATTTTCATAAATTGTTTTTATTTTATAGGTACTAATAAAGTGAAAGAAAGCCCCCCCCTACACCTCCCCGCCCCCACAAAAAAAAGAAGTAGGATGCATTGCAGCTCTTCCTCTCTGGAGCACACCCGTGCCTTTCCCTACCCCTTTCTTTCCTCAAGGCACTTATCTTTGTTTTCTTTCTCCTAAGCTCCAAGGGGCCTTCTTTTACTACTGTAACAGGTTTCCTGAGCCCATTTCTTCTACAGCTCACTTCTTCTACCTCTGTGACTTTCTAAATACACTCTCTCTTGTAATTTGAGTTCTTGACTCTGAATTCTTCTCTTAGCTGAACTCAAGTACCGAGGTTGCTGAACTGAAGGCCTAACTCTGCAGGTTAACACCTGGTGCCATTCCATCACTCACAATTGGACAAGCAGAAGCTTGGGGTGTATGTATCCAGGGAGTCTCCCAGATCTCTGTATGGAGTGCACAGTAGCCTCCCAACACCTTCTCTCATCCCCATTTGGCTCTTATCTTCAGAGCAGTAGCCTGGGGTTACATCAGGAATTCTTGTCACAGGGATGCCACCCCATTGTGTATGGTATCATTTATGGAACTTTGTAAAGATTTCAATGCCCAGGTGACACCTTAGAAATGCTGTTTTGGCAGCTGCCCAGCCAGAATGAGACCCTGTGATGTGAAGATGGGGAAGCCCCTCCCTCTCTCCTGTGCACAGGGAGGGTCTGCAGATTTTGACTCAGAAGATGTTTGGTGGACCTGGCAGTCTCCATCTAACAAGCTGTCAGGATATGCTGATCATACTGGCCTGCAGAGCACTTTCAATGGCAAGGTTGATGGGGATCTCTGCTCCCTAAAAGGACAACCTACCCACTTAACCCCACCCTTGTCCTGTGCTGTGTCCTGGCCATTGGTCTGTCAGCACCACACAGAGAGCCCCAGGGATCCCCAAACCCAGGGGATTATTTATTTGTGTGACACAGAAATCCAGCTGGGCACCACACCTTCCCCATGTTCTCAAACTGCTGGGAAGGTTGGATTTCCTCCCAGCAGGAAGGTCATAGAGGTGACTCTGGGGTGAGAAGGGGTCGTCTGAGTGATGACTGGTGAGGGGTCCACTTTCTGTCTTCGGGTGTCACCAGCCTGTTTTCGGCTTCCAGGGACAGAGTCCCAGGACCAGGAGTGTTGGTAGGAACTTCAGTGTGTGTGTGTGTGTGTGTGTGTGTGTGGGGAGGGGGGGGGGTGTCTGCGTGTCCTGGGAGGATGGGACTGTGGTGAGAAGAGGGGACTGTGGTGGGAGGTCATGTGGCTGTGAGCTCCCTGGCTCTTGAGGGCCATGATTTTAGGGAAATCTTCCCTCTCTGCGTCTGTTGGCTAAGCCGGTCCATGTGCTCCCTGACCCTTGGGGCAGCCTCTGTACTTTGCCTGAGGAACTTGCATGTGGTCACCCTGCCTTCCCCATGATGGTAAGTGGCAGGAAGTGGGAGCTGCACAAGGTCCCCACTCTCACTGAGAGCAGGTGCTCCTAGTCTCTTAGAAGGAGCCTGTGGGACAAAGTGGACACATGGGAGGGGCCCAGAAGGGTCTGTGATATGGAAATCAGGCTCCTTTCCCATCTCCTTCATTAAAGCCAGTTTCCTATGTTAATTTCCTGTTGTCTGTGTGTCCCAATGTCGCCCCTGGAGGGCATAAGGGGAACTGTGGTTGCATCAGGGATACTGACTCTGAGCCCTGGGCAGGGGTGGGCTCAGACCTCCAGGCTGAGTGGCCAGTCACTGTGGGTCCCCAGGCTGCCCGACTTCACCCAGGACAGGGTGAGCACAGGGAGAGGGTGGTGGTTGTCCAGAGGACTCCGGATTCAGTGTCAGGAGAACTACACACCCAGGAGGAGCTCCCTGTCCCTGAGGTTTCAAGGAAGGGCCTGTTGAGGGCTCCTGTGGGGCTTCCAGGAGAGGGTGCTTGCCTGGGGCTCTGATGCCCAGGATGCCCTGTGTGTCCCCATCACAGCACTGGGCACTGCATCCAGCACTGTGCCCCTGACTGTCATCTGCTGTAGGCCTCCCCATTGGGCCCAGGATCTGGAGCAGCTCCACGTGGAGACTCAGCAGAGGACCCTGAGAGTCCTTCTCTTAGGGAGAGAAGGCCCCCCTGGGACCCTCAGCCCCTCTGAGGTGGAAGCACCCCAGATCCTGGGTTCTCCTGACCCATCCTGCATGGGCAGTTCCCCCAGACATCATGGGCTGGTGAGATGTTTTCAGAGACACAGCCAGGTGACCCCACAGATCAGGGCCTTTGGGCACAGGGATTTTCCCCCTGACTTCCTTTGAGGTGAAGGTGGGCTCCTTCCTTCTGGACCCTTCTTCCACTTGGGTCCAGAGTCCAGAGTTTGTGCCAGGTCAGGTGTCACTGAGAAGAGAAAGGACCCAGGCTGTCACCAAGACCCACCCTGGGGAGATGAGATGTCACTCACAAGGTAGGGGCGGGGAGGGCTGTGATTTTGGAGGAATGAATGGGGGTCTGATCCCTTCCTGTTAGGAGACCCCTGCTCTCCATTTTTTGGACAAACAAGGGCACTTGCTGGCCTCCTCCCATGCTGACACCAGGCCCCGGTCTCCAGGGAATATGCTCTGACCACAGATGTCACAGGTGGTAGGATTAGAGGGCAGGTGCCAGGCTTTAATTGTGTGGTTTCAATCATTTACTTAATGGTGAATGTGAAGCAATTTGAGGGTGCAGACAGGCAGAGCTGGGTATTGCTCTGGCTTCTGTCTCATCCTGACATTGTTGCTGGAATGAGGCTTCTGTTCAGAGTCTCTACCTGGCACAAGGACTGGACCTTCCCATCTGTCATCAGGGGTTATCTTAGATGCCAGCGCCTTGGCTCCACCTCCCGCTCTCACTGCAGGTTCCCTCCACCTCAGACTCCTGATTCCCTCCTTGTTCAGCATGGCCTCTCTGGCACAAGGTCCAGGCACTCAAAGTGACAAGTGACCAAACCATATGCCTCAGTAACTCTCCGGACGTTGGAGGCAGGTGCTGGGATCAGGGCCGCC
Organism: Myotis brandtii; assembly: GCF_000412655.1. Taxonomy (NCBI): domain Eukaryota; kingdom Metazoa; phylum Chordata; class Mammalia; order Chiroptera; family Vespertilionidae; genus Myotis; species Myotis brandtii. The sequence continues at coordinate 179,933 of NW_005371234.1, read as the reverse complement.
TCATGGGAAAGGGCTTCCAGGTCTGAGTAGCCACCACCTGTGGGGACTGGCAGTTCCTATCATGGTGGGTGGGATGTGGTCTCAGGGTGCACCGGGGAGCACCCAGGAGCTGCCCTGAGAGCTGAGAGCCCTGTGGGTGCTTCCATGCAGTGATTTGGTTTCCAGAGCTTTCCGCTGTCTGTGAATTGGCCCGAAGACCCTGATTGAACCATAAAGAGGGGCTGGACTGTTCCAGCCTCAGGCCAGACCCACCAATCAGTGCTGGTGGATGCAGAAATATCAGGGCTCAAGGAAAGCACACAGGGCACACATCTCTGTCTTAAGGGCCAGGGGAGTTTAGGAGTTAGCTGGTCCTTCTGCTGGTGGGAGGTGGTGGGATCTGGGTGAGTGCCCAGAAACCTCCTCTGCTTTTGCTTTTCAGATTTGAAGGGATAAAGGGTAATAATTCCTACTGACAAACAAAATAAGTGCAGTGGCATGGATACATGGACCAGATTTCAGAGGGAGGAAGAGGGGGCAACAGGAAGAGATTAACCAAGAAACATATATGCATAGCCCATGGACAGAGGTAATAATGGCGTGAAGGCCTGTGGTGGGTTGGGGGCTGATTAGGAGGGGGTAGGGTGCAGAATAGGAGACATCAGTACTACTGTCAACAATAAAAAATATTTTAAAAATTGTAGCTAGCTTCTTGATAGAAGGAACTCTTAAATCATTGTAAAATGAATATAATGCACTGGAATATTCTTGAAAGAAAAACAACCATTTTCAATTTATCTGTAACTGATGCAGGTTTTATTTTTCTAGTTCATTATTTTCTTTACTAGAGGCCCGGTGCACAAAAATTTGTGCACTCG
>NW_005371234.1:177817-178838 GCF_000412655.1 Myotis brandtii | reverse complement strand
GTTTTGTTTAGCTTCTTATTTGCAACATAGTATATAGTTGCTTAGACTTGCAGCTGAGAGGCTGGCAAGTAAGGCAGCGAATGTTGGAGTCTGCAGCAAGCAAGCCTCCCTGCTCGCTTCAGTGCCTGGCTGCCGGCCGCCATCTTGGCTGACAGTTAATTTGCATATACTCACTGATTAGCCAATGAAAAGGGTAGCGGTCGTACGCTAATTACCATGTTTCTCTTTTATTAGTGTAGATAAAGCAATTTTAAAATTATTTTCATTTTTAAGATTAAGCATCGTCATTGACAATCCAGAAACAGTCACTGCTGACTCTTTGGACACACATACATAATATGGTTAACACACTGTATGCGGGAAACGTATTTATATGTTTTACGTTGACTGTAAGTAGTAGAGCCACCTGTTAGTGTGTGATAAAAACTACCCACAAACAATGTGTTAAAAATAATCCCCCAAATTTCAGTGACCAGGTAGGAAAAAATAACATTTTCATAGCTGCAGCTGAGTTCTGCCCTTTTTCAAAAAAGATGTTATTTTGCTACCAAACCACTCAAACCAAAAGGAAAGACAATTTTTCAAAAAGCCAACAAAACCCTGAAATAGAGATCTAGGCAAGCCAAAATAATTCTCCAAAACAGTGCTATTGCAAAAAATAGGCGGGAAACCAAATTCCCAAAGCACACTAGGGGAGACCTATAAAAGAAGTTTATAAAGTTAGGACTGAACTACAGTAGTGTGGAGTTTAGAAAGCCCTAATTGGAAACTCAGCTTGTTCAGCTTGGGAATATATTAGGCTTTCTCTTACTCCAGCAATAGAAATAAAAAATATGAGCTGATGGTGTTGACATTAAAATTGTCCTTACCGATCAGAGAACCAAGATGGCGGCATAGGTTAACGCCGGAGTTTGCTGCCTCGAACAACCACTTCAAAAATACAACTAAAAGACGGAACGGACATCATCCAGAACCACAGGAAGGCTGGCTGAGTGGAAGTTCTACAACTAGGAGGAAAGAG
>NW_005371234.1:167811-176086 GCF_000412655.1 Myotis brandtii | reverse complement strand
GGGGGGGAAAGGGGTGTGGGAGATGCGGGAAGAGACTGGACAAAAATCGTGCACCTATGGATGAGGACAGTGGGTGGGGAGTGAGGGCGGAGGGTGGGGCAGGAACTGAGAGGAGGGGAGTTATGGGGGAAAAAAGAGGAACAAATGTAATAATCTGAACAATAAAGATTTAATTAAAAAAATTGTCCTTACCAACAGACGGTTGGGTGAGGGTAAAAGAGAATGTAGAATGAAAGGTGGCAAAGACAACTGTTTTGAATCTAGGCTCTATTGCTCAGGAAAGCTGAACAGGGCTGAAATTCTTCTGAGCCAGTATCCTATCTAATAAAAGACAAAAGGGTAATTGACCGTACCTTCGCTACGCTTCCCATGGGCTAATCAGGGCAATATGCAAATTAACTGCCAACAAAGATGGCAGTTAATTTGCATACTAGGCTCCAAACGGTGGAGCGAAGCCAAACGTACCCGAAGCCTGCCGAGCAGTGAGGCCTCACACCCCCAGGATCAGCGGAACCTGGAGGCCTCACGCCCCCAGGATCAGCGGAGCCGTGAGGCCTCATGCCCCTGGGATCAGTGGAGCAGCGAAGCCTGACGGCTCAGGGGGGACAGCTCTGGCCGGAGCCCAGCCAGAACAAAGGCCTGGGTCCCAGGTGCCAGAGGAAAACTGGTGCCAGCAGCTAAGGGAAGGGAAGGCCTATTTCATGAATCTCTTCATGCAACAGGCCTCTAGTCTATACTAATAAAAGGTTAATATGCTAATTAGACCAGATAGACTGGGCAAAGTCGTGGTCCCAGGTGCCTGTGGCTGCCAGAGGGAGGAAAGCCTGGGTCCCGTTTGCCTGATGCTGGCTGGAGGAGGGAAGTCTGGTTCCTGGGTGCTGGGCCCAAGGCAGAGGTGGTTAGGAGTGATCAGGCAGGCAGGTGAGCGGTTAGGAGCCAGCAGTCCTAGATTGCGAGAGGGATGTCCCAGATTGCAAGAGGGTGCAGGCCAGGCTGAGGGACCTCCCCCACCCCGGTGCATGAATTTCAGTGAACTACTTACCACCTGGTATATCTGTGACCCATATTGTTTGTGGTATTAAAGAATATTTTTTAATTTATAAATTTCTATTCTGAAAAGCAGTAGACCAAAAAGATACTGGGCCATCCAATCAGCTATAAAGGGCTCCCTCCAAAAAGAACTTAGCAGAAATTTAGGTTGGAAGAAATGTAACATGGAGTAAGTGAGATCAGGCTCTCGGTACAATTTTAATAAGGCTTCTAACCACCCCAGCCATAAGGAGACTCCCACAGAAGTTTAGAGGGATGCTTCTCAGAGATAAAAAGGTCTACAAGTTGAACTCTTGACCTCTCTCCTTACCTAAAGCTTGGGGAAGAAAATAAATATTTAAATTTTTAACTATTCAGTTTTGGGAACATAGTAATATTTAATATTCTTTAGTTTTCATTTTCTGAACCTTTGGCTTATAATTTTCTCAATTATGTTACATTGAAAAATGCATGAATGTGCCTTAGTCAGTAGTGCCACATGAAAATGTAAACTTCGGTCTTCCTTATCTTTTACATTGGAAGAGTGAATGAATGGTAACCCTAAATATCCTGCAAAGTTACTTGGTATATTCAGCAAAAGATCAGGGCAAACCATTTCACTTCCATGTCTTGAGCAGGAGGAATGAACTAGTCTTCTTCAATCTCATCTTCCCAAATATATTCATCAACATCCGCAGCACAGAACAACCAGTTAAAACACAGGGAAGCAGGATCAGTGAAATGTTTATAAGGGTTTGCTTTAGGTGGAGAGAACCCATGCAAATTCAGCAGAAATATTGCATACAACCAGTACATGTCATCTTGTTACATCCATCTAATTTCTGCAGTGAGCTTACATGGAGAGACGCCATGGTAGGCCACACTACATAAGGTACAGAAGGCAAAATTGCAGTGGGAGCAGAAGCTCAATGGTACAGCCAGGCTCCTGCATCACAGGCAATTGGCAGCATGGGCAGGGGCAGTACACCACATCTGCCATCAGGTCCAAGGTAGACTGCAGAAGAAGCCGATCATAAAGGGCAAATAACTCTGCTTCTACTAGCTCGTTGACCTGACCACTGAAGGACACTTGGGTTCTGTACAATGGAGGCACTGAACTTGGCCATCTTTGATCTGGATTTCAAAGTACGAATAGTCCTTCAGACAGGCCTTGCAGTACACATGCCTGCACTCCAAAAAATGCATGCATTCACTACTCAGCTTCTCACGGAAACAGATATTGCAAAGGAACAATTCACTATTAAAGCATTTTATCTGCTGAGCTTGATCAAAGTCCAAGATTTCCTGGATCAGATTTGACAATGATTCCACGTCCTGCACGGCTCTCTCATCCTCAACTTCCTCTTGGTCTACAGCAGAGCCAGCTGCTCCTCTACAATCTAGCTCTGTGTTGCCAGAGGCTTGAGCCGTCCTTCTCTGCAATTTTTTTCTGAGAACCAATTCTGAGCTCGAAAGGAGAGACAATATTCAGGCACCCTAGGGCAGTGATGGCGAACCTATGACACGCGTGTCAGAGGTGACACGTGAACTCATTTTTTTGGTTGATTTTTCTTTGTTAAATGGCATTTAAATATATAAAATAAATATCAAAAATAGAAATCTTTGTTTTACTATGGTTGCAAATATCAAAAAATTTCTATATGTGACACAGCATCAGAGTTGAGTTAGGGTTTTTCAAAATGCTGACATGCCGAGCTCAAAAGGTTCGCCATCACTGCCCTAGGGTCTCTTCCTTAAGAAACTGCATGCAGGCAAACAGGACCACGTCGCCACGGTGTTCTTCCCACAAGTTGTCTAAGTGCTTGCAGAGAGCAGTCAGCGCTCACAAATACCTTGAAATTTTGTGGCAAGTCCAAGTAGATCCTGGTTTCTCCACCTTGGACAGACTCTGCTTTTCTAAATTCATCTCCATCATAAATACTCGCCAGGCCCAGCAATGCATCCTCCTGAGCTTCTCATCTTCTGCCGACATTTAATTTTCTGAGGAGCTGTTAGTAATAACAAGAAGAAAATAATATGAACACTGCAGTCTATTTCAGTTCAGAGTCTGGAATTCATGCAAATATACCATTTATTCCCCAGACGGTGGAGATGAGACTGCTGAAGTTGATAAGAGGGCAAGATATGGAAGTCATACTGGATATACTATAGAAATGCTGCCATCTACACCGGGGAGCAGGCCCAAGCCTCGCTACATGCCCCAGCGCTGGGACAAGGCGCTGTGCGACCTTGTGAGGTCCCGATGGAGCAGGGCCTGGACTGGGGCAGGGCGCGGTCTTAGCTGGGACAGACTGGGGGCACCCTGTCCGCTGTCTGGTGGGCTGAAGCCCACTGAGCTGCCCAGACCCGGCAGCCCTTCTCGGTCTCCCTTGCATGGAGCGCTGGTCCCACCGTTCCTTCCGGTTTCCCATGCACCAAGCGCTGGCCCCACTGTTCCTTCCGGTCTCACTGTTCCTTCCGGTGAGCCCACCGTCCCAGCCCGAGGGTTCCGCCCTCCACCCTAGCCCCGAGGCCCCTCCAAGCCTCTGGCCCCACCGGTCCAGAGACGCCCCGCTCAACCTGCGCAGCGCCTCTTCCCTCTAGTTCATTATTATCACTTTTGTAGTTTAGCTCTTAGGAAATGGTGAAAGCCGCCCATGATCCATGTTTTAGTTCAAGAATGTGGACTTTATGTGGACTCTATGTGATTTTAAGCGTTCATATAGGTCACCTTCTGTGAACACTAATGCCATTTCCCTCTGTCCGTTTGTTACTCATCCCTGTACAGAGAGAGTCACATTTTCCCTGGAAAGCATCTGACCAATATTAAAAAGAAAGTGTCCAGATGCTTCTCATTGATGATGATGGCACTGAAGGTGGAGGTCTGTTCAGGGTGGGCCAAGGCAACAGTTTTTGAGAACTTTTCCCTCAAAATTACCTACAGAAGGTACCTGTCACATGTTGGGATGGAGGAAGGACAGAAATAGAGGTTGGTAATTTAGGTATCACACCCAAGAATGGACAGCAGATTCTGCCCAGAGTCTGAGAGGTGGAGGGACGAATGGTGAGGACACTACATAGACCTCACCCAACCCCCTAATGAGGGAACATTAAAGGTACTGTAGTTCAGAGAGGGGCCCAGGGATTGGGACAGGGGTTGTCAGCCCACAGGTGCTGGGAATGAGACCTGACACTGTCCATTTTGGGGGCATAAATGCATTTTTATTATTATTATTTAAAAATATATTTTTTACTGATTTCAGAGATGAAGGGAGAGGGAGAGAGAGATAGAAACCTCAATGATGAGAATCACTTATTGGCTGCCTCCTTCCCTTCCCCACACCCCTACTGGGTATTGAGCCTGCAACCCGAGCATGTGCCCTGACAGAATCGAACCTGACAGAATCAGTCCACAGGCCGAAATCTATCCATTGAGTCAAACCAGCTAGGGCCATAAATTCATTTTTAAGTCATATTTGACAATGATTCCACATCCTGCATGGCTCTCTCATCCATAACTTCCTCTTGGTCTACATCAGATCCAGCTGCTCCTCTACAATCTAGCTCTGTGTTGGCATAGTGTATGATTCTGAAAATATAGATGAACTCCTATGATATAGTGTTCTTCTTAATAAGATGTTTCTTCCTAATGATAGAAATGACTGCATTTACTGCTAAGATGCTTGAGATGGTAAGAACATCAGAGTAGGTTGTCTAATGGCATGGCATATAGATTTGTTATGACGTTTTTTCTTTTCTTAGTGTCTACAGAATTTTCCCCACCTGACTTTGCAGTACAACCCACTGGTGTCATTCTGAATTGTGGGCACACCCTTTCACAACCCAGTCTTCCAGCCGGTGAGCTAAGGCAGCCATCAGTCATCATCTCTAACTATGCCTCCTTCTGAACCTGAATGTGCCCTCTGTCCAAGGTCAGCCCCAGTCTCTCAACTCTCCTGCCCCTTTCTCTCCTCTTCTAGCAGGAACAAACCACTAGAGGGCACCCACACTCCTCCTTGAGCTTCTGGGGACCTTTTTCATCACCTGGGACAAATAAATGCAAGTGTTTCTCCTGCAACAGCCCCACCCATCAAATACACTTTAGATTTGTTCAGGATGTAGCTCCTGCTTCAGACATCAGGGTCCCCAGGGGATCCCCTCACATTGGGATGTGGCAGCATGGACTAGGCACATGGAACCATCCCCAGGGCCTAAGTCATTGTAGAGAGAGATGGTTCAGGGGCAATGGGTAATATAGGATAGACACCCAGGGCCCAGATGTTCCTGCACGAGGGGTGGTCACAGGGGACAATGGTCGTGAGCCTGTGGCTCTGAAGGCCCTGCCACTTAGCATCTGTGCACATGGGCCTTGGCTGGGCTTCTGTGAAATATTTCAGACTTGGCCTTCCTCAGTGGGAGGTGGGTCCTCCTGGGTATTTCAAGAACCTTCCTATTGAAGAATGAGGGGAGATGTGTTATTGGCCTTAGAGAGTCACATTTTCCCTTAGAGCTGGAAAGCATCTGACCACCATTAAAAAGAAAGTGTCCAAATGCTGTTGGTTGATGATGATGGCAGTCAAGGTGGAGGTCTGCTCAGGGTGGGCGAGGGAGGTTCTCTCAGATTAGGACCCAGGAATTGGGAGTGTGAGGACTTCTCTGACTCCTGCCCTCTTCAGGACACCACTGCTGGGTTGACTGTGGGGAACTGAGCCTCCCCTCCCCTTCCCTGCAGTGCAAAATAGGGACCCAGAGTCCCTTCATGTAGAGTGAACCATGAAGGAGCCCAGGTGAGGGAGGGCAGGTGGATGTGAGGAGAGAGCCTTATTTCTGGAGGTGGGAGCTTTGAGATGAGGGCCAGCAGAAGGCACACAGCCTGCTTAGCGCCTCAGCTGGGTCAGTGCGCCAGAGCATTTCCCCTGCAGAATCCAGCCTTTTCCCTGGGAACATTCCATTACCTCCCCTTCAGTGCTTCCAGCTGAGGCCTCAGTCCTTCCCCACTCAGTTCTGCATCAACTTTTTGTCCCCCTCACACTCGGGAAGCTCAGTCTGCCCAACTGCCCAGTCCCCCCAGGGCTGCAGAATGGTCATTGCTGCCCCTGACCCCACCAGTGTGGAGGCCCAGTCCTGCCTCCCTGGTCAATTGTGGGACCAGGCTCTCAGGCTCCATGTCCTGATTACCATCACCTGCCAGGAGGTGGCAGCAGCTGAACAAAGGAGAGATGCAGGGACAATTGTTATCACCCTGTGAGTCTGCAAGTGAACATGTGGGGTGAGTCCTGGGTTGGGGGGACACCAAGGAAATGACGGAATTTCCTGCTAATTTAGATGCTGGTAGTGTGTGCCTTGGGAATTTAACAGAGAATGCATGGATATTTTCTTATTTTGGAGGACAGGCGTTTGTGTTTGGAATTACTCAATCCAACCCACTGCAAATTCAGCATCCTGAATCAGGGCTGGTGTTGGGATGAGGCAAGGACAGCCAGGCCCAGGACCCTCTGTATTCATAGGACTGCAGAGAGATGTGTTCTGTGTTGGGAATAGTGCTCCTTCCTGGTCAGCAGTCCCCAGTCCCATGGTACCCTCCCCACTTCCTGCAGGTCCTGTCTTTCCCCAGCCCCATCTCAGCCCTCAGAGCAGATTCTGACCTGACTGCCCCAGGGACATCTTGGGTGCCATTAATTCTCTTTGCTCTTCTCCTGTTGGCTGCCTGGTGCTGTCCATGAAGGTTCCCTGAGTGTTGTGTGTGTGTGCATGTGTGTATTTGTGTGATGTACCTCTGCACACTTGTGAATCTCAAGGTAAGGAGATTTGAGAGCCATTTAACGAATAGTTATTTTATTTTTATAGTTCTTTATTGTTGAAAGTATTACATATGTCTCCTTTTCTCCTCCATTACTCCCCCCAGCCCACCCTGCCCCCAGCCCCAGGGCCTCACTGCCCATTTTCTATGTTCATGGGCCATGCATATATGCATATGAGGTCCTTGGTTGATTACCTCTCACCCACCCACCCTTCCCCACCTTTCCTCCAAGATTCCACACTCTGTTCCATGTTTTGAGTCTCTGGATCCACTCTATCAGTTTATTTTGTTACTTAGAGTCCACTTATGAGTGTCATCATATGATACTTGTCTTTCTCTGACTCACTTATTTCACTTAGCATGACACTCTCCAGGTCCCTCCATGCTGTCTCAAAGGGTAAGAGATTGTTCTTTATTACTGCTGCATAGTATTCCATGGTATAAATGTAACACAGCTTTTTTTTATCCACACATCTACTGATGGGCACTTAGGCTGTTTCCAGATCTTAGCTATTGCAAATTGTGCTGTTATGAACATAGGGGTGCATACATTCTTTCTGATTTGTATTTCAGGTTTCTTAGGATGTATTTCTAAAAATAGAAACATGGGGTCAAATGGCAATTCCATATTTAATTTTTTTAGAAAACTCCATATTATTTTCCATAATGGTTGCACCAATTTGCATTTCAACCAGCAGTGCACTAGGGTTCCATTTTCTCCACATCCTCACCAGCACTTACCATTTGCTGACTTATTGATGGTAGCTATTCTGACAGATGTGAGGTAATACCTCGTTGTTGTTTTAATTTGCATCTCTCTGATGATCAGTGACTGTGAGTATTTTTTCATATGTCTCTTAGTCGTCTGTATGTCCTCTTTGCAGAAGTGTCTATTTAGGTCTTTTGCCCATTTTTTAATTGGATTATTTGTCTTTCTTTTGTTAAGTTGTATGAGTTTCTTATGTATTTTGGATATTAACCCTTTATCAGATGTATCATTGCCAAATATCTTTTCCCCATTCAGTAGGCTTCCTTTTCATTTTATTGATGGCTTCTTTTGCTGTGCAGAAGCTTTTTATTTTGATGTAGTCCCATTTGTTTATTTTCTCCTTAGTTTTCTGCAAGTGGAGAAAGGAGGATGTATCCTTAAACATATTGCCTTGAGAGATGTCTGAGATTTTGAAACCTATGGTTTCTTCTAGTATTTTTATGATTTCATGACTTAGATTTAAGTCTTTTATCCATTTTTAGTTTATTCTTGTGTATGATGTAAGTTCGTGGTTTAGTTTCATTTTTTTAAAAAAATTTGTTTTATTGCTTAAAGTATTACAAAGAGTATTACATATGTCTCCTTTTTTTCTCTCCCCTTGACCTTCCCCTGGCCTCCCCTACCTACCAGTGTTTTGTGTCCATTGGTTATGCTTATATGCATGCATACAAGTCCTT
>NW_005371234.1:162538-166500 GCF_000412655.1 Myotis brandtii | reverse complement strand
AGTTTCTTTATCCATTTTGAGTTTATTCTTGTGTATGGTGTTAAGTTGGTGGTCTAGTTTCATTTTTTTGCATGTATCTGTCCAATTTTCCCAACACCAGTTATTGAAGAGACTGTCTTGACCCCATTGTATTGCTCTTGCCTCCTTTGTCAAATATTAATTGAACGTAATGGCTTGGGTCAATTTCTGGTGTCTCTGTTCTGTTCCATTGATCTATATGCCTGTTCTTGTGCCAGTACCATGTTTTTTCAATTACGGTGGCTTTGTAATATAACTTGAAATCTGGTATTGTGATTCCTCCAACTTTGTTCTTCTTTCTCAAGATTGTTGCTATTCTTTCTCAAGATTGCTGTTGCTATTCAGGGTCTTTTTTGGTTCCATATAATTTTTTGGAGTGTTTGTTCTAGATCTGTGAAATATGTCATTGGTATTTTAATAGGGATTGCACTGAATCTGTAGATTGTCTTGGGCAATATGGACATTTTAATGATGTTGATTCTACCAATTTATGAACATGGTATATTCTTCCACTTATTTATATCTTCTTCTATTTCTTTTTTCAATGTCCTGTAGTTTTTCAAATACAGGTCTTTTCCTAAGTATTTTATATTTTAATTTTTTGTTGTTGCAATGGTAAATGGGATTGCTTGTTTAGTTTCTCTTTCTGAGTGTTCATTATTGGTGAATAAAAAAAAGCCATCAATTTTTGGGTGTTGATTTTGTGGAGTCTTTAGGGTTTTCTATGTACAATATCATGTCATCTGTGAATAATGAGAGTTTTACTTCCTCCTTTCCAATTTGGATGCCTTTTATTTCTTCTTCTTGTCTGATCGCTGTGGCTAGGAGTTCCAATATTATGTTGAATAAGAGTGGTGAAAGTGGACATTCCTGTCTTGTCCCTGTTCTTAGAGGAAATGGTTTTAGCTTTTGCCCATTGTGTATGATGTTTGCTGTAGGTTTGTCATATATGGCCTTTACATGTTGAGATAAGCTCTCTCTATTCCCACTTTGCTGAGAGTTTTTGTAACAAACTAAAGGCCTGGTGCACAAAATATGTGCACTTAAGGGGGGTTCCCTCAGCCCAGCCTGTGCCCTCTTGCAGATGCTCCTGTGTTGAGCATCTGCCCCCTGGTGTTCAGTGCGCATCATAGAGACTGGTCGTTCCACAGTTTGGTTGATTTGCATATTAGCCTTTTATTATATAGGATATTTTAAATGCAAGGATTCATGGTTAGATCTTCTACATCTAATTAACAAAGGCTCATGTTGTAGAAGGAATAACTTACCTTTTTTGCCTTGCTACATTAGGACACACCCACCCCTTTGCCTGCCCCTTGCAGGTCTTCCCACTAGAGGGCAGCACATCCCCACCCCAGTTCCATTTATCTCAGGCTTGGCCATAAGGACAAGGAGTCCAGGGGTCTCCATATCAAAAAGCACCTCAGGTAATTCTCAAGAACACTGAGAATTTGAGAAACATTTCCCTAAATGGTATAATTTATAGGTTCCACCACTAGGTCAGATGTTGCCATATTATGAGTTACAGGGGATTTACAAATTTGTCCTTATCCTAATGTATAAAACAAAACCACAATATCCAAGCAATTATGTAATAAATTAAAGGTACCTAGATTCTTAAGAGATTAAAATAGTACTGTCAGCTCTGAATCTACCTGTTTCACGGGCTTCTCTAAAAATTAAAGGCTTAGCCATCTGAATTAATAAATTCAACGTATTCCAACTGTTATAAATTAATGATTTTTGCCTTGTTTTACCTGTCTCATGACTGAACATTAATTAATTAATTAATTAATTAATATTTTAAAATAAATATTATGGCTTTAACGAGGTTTTTAAATAAATTATTATGGTTTGTTTAACGAGGTTATTTCTACATCAGATTTTAGTTCAAAAGCAGTTATATGTGTGTAATCTGAAGAGAATGATGTATAATTCATAAGACTCATCTTAAATCTTTCTTCCATGGACTTCCCCCATCTTGCTGCTTAGCAATAAAAGCATTTTTAGGTTCATATAAACACATTATTTACAACTGCTTGAACAGGAAATTAATATATAAATATCACTGGGCATTCAGTAAATAAGACACAGGCCAATAAGTTCAATTGTGAAAGGTAACATGAAAAAGGTTTGGAAACCTTAAGACTGGGCAATCTGCCGTGTTTCCAACATGTCTTCAACTACCTTTAGAGAACATGTGGTTTCCTTCTTCCTTCAGCCTGCAAACTGATAAGCTGTTTATTTGACTAGCTGCCAACTAGCATATTTCATGGTGTCCTTTTTTTTTTTTTTACTTGGTTTTGGATTAGAAGCAATATGACTTGCTCATATGTAAAGTCCAAACAAAGCTCTCATATTTCTGCTGTTCAGTGTCAATGCCTGTGTAAAACACTTTCTTAAAAGTTCAAGTCCTCCTTGGGTGTGTTTCACCTCAGCGTACTGCTGACAGTGTACATGGTTTGTGGATTAGTCAGCATAAGCCCCTCCAAGGAAAAAGCTGCTTTAGTGTGGTCATGTTCATTGATAAGAAGCCATGCACATTCAGGCCAGGTTTCTTGGCCTCCAACAAATTGTTCCAGACACTCATTCACTTCTCGAATGGCCTCCACACTTTCCCTGGGCTTTTAGAGTGGCAATCTTATGCTTTCCTGGTGCAGTGTTAGTTGGACCTTCATGTAAGATTAGATCACACAGCTGTACAGCATCATCATATCTTTCCATGGCTGCAAATCTCATGCCAGTTAGTGCTTGATTCTGTGACTGCCAGAGAACTATCTTCTCAACTCCTTAGCCAAGCCAAGCCAAGTCATCCTGCCCATAGTCTAGCGCTGCACTATCACCTGTTTATATAGATCCAAATATCAGCTCCAAGCTTAGTAGCATGTCCATTAATAAATTCCTGTTTAACTCTCATAATTTCTGACAATTTTATGAGTTTTCTTTCCTCTAATTTCTCTTTCATTTCTTCCTAAGTGATCTCATAAAGCTCTCACGCCACTTATAAACAATGTTTGGCAAATGGTTAACACATGATCACATCGCATCATGCTTGGTAATTGGTTCTGTTGTCTACTGGCATGACTTTCTGTAGCAGTTTTAATGCTTGTTCCGATGTGTGCTAAGCCACGCCCTAGCCATGTGCATTTGTTTGCTCTTGGTGCCTGGTGAAAACATAGGTTTACTAGACCTATTCAGTATAAATGTCAATTTATTGTAATACATATAGAAAACTTTTCTGGAGAATTAAACTTTTCATACATATTTAATTTTAATTATACAAACATATCTACATTAGTAAAACAGAAAAACTAACTAATTTGTCAATTTTTAAGCATATGCATTCAGAAAACCTACTTTATTATATAATGGACTTTTAGCTTTAACAGACACCCCCTCACCCAAATTAGTCTGTTATATTGAGGTTTTACTCTATAAGGCAGGATGATTCCCAATGTTTGGAGTGCACTTTGGAGCCAAAGTTCCCAAAACCCAAATAAACAAACAAAAAATACCTTGTTAAAGGAGTCATCCTTTTAAACCAAATGGCTGCTCAATGATCTTATGTAACCAACGTGTTGATCCAGGTACATCAGGAAATGTTGGCCACAGCACAAACACCTCCTAGCTCAGCTAAAGATAATCAAGGGCTATCCTATATAATAAAAAAGAAACATGTAAATTGACTGTCCCTCTGCTATGCTCACCAGCCAATCAGGAGTGAGTATGCAAATTAATCTGACAAAGATGGCGGGTTAATTTGCATACACAGGCACCTGACAGAAAGCAGAGCGGGAGAGCCAGTGGAGAATGGAGTGGCTTGGGGAACTTGGCTCCCCAAGCCGCCAGATGGAGAGCAGAGAGGGAGAGCTGGTGGCTTGGAGGACTTGGCAGAGTGAGAGGCTGTAAGATGGAGACAGAGCAGGAAGGGAAAACCAAGAGTG
>NW_005371234.1:159256-162481 GCF_000412655.1 Myotis brandtii | reverse complement strand
GTGTGGCTCTTCCACAAAATACCGACTTCTGCGCATGGGCCACGAAGTTTCAATCGCACTGTACATGCACGCCCGCATGTGGTATTTTGTGGTATTTTGTGGAAGAGCCACACTCAAGGGGCCAAAGAGCTGCATGTGGCTCATGAGCCACAGTTTGCTGACCACGGTCCTAGACACTAGAGCAAAGTGAGCCTGGAGCAAATTACTGTTGCAGTGGGTGATGGAGGGAAAGTTAAGGTGAGAGACATAACTAAAATCAGGGTGTCTAGGAAAAATTAAAGGGAAGATATCCTAAAACTTCCAGGAAATCTCCACCAATGAAGCAAAGAAAAATAAAGCCTCTATTATTCTGTGAGCAACAAACCAAACTGGGTTGGGGGGAGTCTCAGACAATTCACTCATATGATTGCAAAGACAGACAGAAACTCTCGGATTGGAGAGGGCTCCCCTGAGGGCTCCCAGATTGGAGAGGGTGCAGGTCGGGCTGAGGGACCCATCCCCTGTGCATGAATCTTCATGCATTGGGCCCCTAGTTCTATTATAAACACCTGTGGCCAGGTATTCTCAGGATCTTTGCTGGGCAGCTATGCCCCTGGCAATGTGATTTTCAATGTCTCCAAGAGTTAGCAGGGGCTTCTGATCATATTCCCATTGGTATATATTCCTCTTCAAATGCTTTTTTATGCATCTATGAACATGATCATATAATTTTTATCCTTCATTTTGTTAATGTGGTATATCACATTGATTGATTTACTGGAGACTCCTTGTACCTCCTGAACAAACCTCACTAGATCTTTTTAACATACTGTTGCATTCAATTTGCTAGTATTTTGTTTAGAATTTATGCATCTGTATTAATCATAGATATTGTTCTGTAATCTGTGTGGTGTGTGTGTGTGTGTGTGTATGTGTGTGTGTGTTATCCTTGCCAGGTTTTGGTATCAAGGTATGATGACCTCATAAATTGAGTTAGGAAGTCTTGCCTCTTTTTCAGTTTTTTTTTTTTTGGCGGGGGACGGGGGTAGGGTTTCAGGAAGATAGGTATCAAATCTTCTTTGCATGTTAGGTAGAATTCACTATTGAAGTCATCTCTCCTGGGCTTTTACTTTGGGCAATGCTTTTGATGATTGTTTCAATTTCCTTATTATTGATCAGTCTGTTTCAATTTTCCTTTTCTTCATAGATTCAGTCTAGGGAGATTATATATTTCTAGGAACCTGTCCATTTCTTCTAGGTTATTAAAATTGGTGGCATATAGTCTTTTATAGTATTCTTGAATGACCCTTTGTATTTCTGTGGTGTCTGTTGTAACTTCTCTTTTGTTTTTGATTTTGTTTGAGTCTTTTCTCTTTTTTCCTTAATGAGTCTAGCCAGAGATTTGTCAATTTTATTTATCTTTTCAAAGAACCAGCTCTTTGTTGCATTATTTCTTTCTATTGTCTTTTTGTTCCTTATTTTGTTAATTCTGCTCTGATATTTATAGTTAGTTTCTTTCTGCTGACTTTGGGCTGCATTTGTTCTTTTTCTAGTTCATTAAGGTGAAATGTTAGGTTGTCTACTTGGGATTTCTTTTGTTTCTTGAGATAGGCTTGTAATGATATGAACTTCCCTCTTATTACTGCATTTGCTGCATCCCAAAAGTTTTGACATGTTGTATTGTCATTCCCATATCTTCATGTATCTTTTGATCTCTCCTTTTTTCCCCCCTTTAACCCAGTCATCGTTTAGTAGCATGTTGTTTAATCTCTATATTTTTGTGGTTTTTCTTATTTTCCTTTTGCAGTTGGTCTCCAATTTCAAAGCATTGTAGTTGAGGCTAGTTTTGTGACCCAACATATGGTCTATCTTTGAGAATGTTCCGTGTGCACTAGAGAAGAATGGGTAATCTGCTGTTCTGCGTTGAAAGGCTCTGTGAATGTTGATTATGTCCATTTGTTCTTATGTGTCATTTAAGGCTGATATTTCTTTATTATTTTTTTTGGATGATCTATCCTTAGCTGTCAATGGGGTATTTAGGTTCCATCTACTATAATTGTGAGTTTGGTGAGTTTCTCCCTTTAGTTATTAGCAGCTGCTTTACATATTTTGGTCTTCACAGATTGGATGCATATAATTGATAAGTGTTATGTCTTTTTGATGTATTATTCTTTAGATAATTATAAAATTTCCACCTTTTCTCTTGTTACCCTTTTTATCTTGAAATCTATTTTGTCAGATATAAGTATGGCTACATCTGCTTTTCTCTGGATGCCATTTGCTTGGGGAATCACTTTTCACCCTTTCACTTTGTGTCTATATTTGTCTCTGAGGCTGAGCTATATCTCCTAAAGGAGTCATATAGTTGGGTTTTTAAAATTTATTATCCACCTGCTACTCTGTGACTTTTTATTGATTAGTTCAGTCCATTGACATTTATGGTGATTAAATTATTGGTGTATAAGAATTTCTGGGGATGAGAAACCAAGATGGCGGCATAGGTAAACACCTGAAATTGCTGCCTCGCACAACCACTTCAAAACTACAACTAAAAAACAAAACAGACATCATCCAGAACCACAGGAAAGCTGGCTGAGTGGAAATTCTACAACTAGAAGGAAAGAGAAAAGCACACTGAGACTCAGAGGAGGTGCAGAAGTAAAGTGCAGAGGTACGGAGGTGCGATCGAGGAAAGGGCTGGCAACTGAGGACACGATTGTCTTTTTCAATCGGGAGGGAGTCTCAAGCTCCCGACTGCTCTGAACTCCAGTTCCGGGTGAGTCTCTGGGGACCCAGACTCATACAGGGAGAAACTGGACTGTCTGGCAGTGGGCAGAACTTGAGGGTGGCTTTCTCTCAGAGGTGCTTGCAGCGATTACCATGGGACATTAAGTCCCGGGCCCTCTTAGGGCAGGACTGAGGATCAGCCATAGCTGTTTGCTCCACCCTGTTGATTCCCTGAGACCATGCCCCACCCAAGCTGTGTGCAGAGGCTTTTGCATATGAATGACCTGGCCCTTTGCAATCTAAAATTACCTAACAAACTGCAGCTGGGTCAGAGAGACACAGAAATTCCGAAAGAAGGCCCAAGGTCCCATAGCAGCTTGCATTGCTTCACAGCTGGGCCTCATCTGGGCACATCCAAACTCCAAACAAGGCAGAGGAATCTGCAGATCTCTCTGTATCTCCTGCTGTGTAGCCTCAGGCAGAGGCTAAATTAGCACCTCCTTAGAGATCCAAGAGCCA
>NW_005371234.1:155662-157815 GCF_000412655.1 Myotis brandtii | reverse complement strand
TGCAGGCCAGAAGGGAGTGGCAAGAAATATTCAAAGTGATGAATAGCAAGAACCTACAACCAAGATTACTTTACCCAGCAAAGCTATCATTCAGAATTGAAGGTCAGATAAAGAGCTTCACAGATAAGAAAAAGCTAAAGGAGTTCATCACCACCATACCAGTATTATATGAAATGCTGAAAGGTATTCTTTAAGAAGTGGAGGAAGAAGAAAAAGGTAAACATAAAAACTATGAACAACAAATACATATCTATCAACAAGTGAATCTAAAAATCAAGTGAATAACAAATCTGATTAACAGAGTAAACTGGTGAATATAATAGAATCAGGGGCATAGAAAGGGAGTGGACTGACAATTCTCGGGGGGAAAGGGGTGTTGTGGATGTGGGAAAAGACTGGACAAAAATCATACACCTATGGATGAGGACAGTGTGGGGGGGTAAGGGCCAAGGGTGGGGTGGGAACAGTGGAGGGGAGCTATGGGGGGAAAAAGAGGAACAACTGTAATGATCTGAACAATAAAGATTTATTTAAAAAAATTTCCTATTGCTATTTTTATTTTTTTAAAAAATCTTCACTGTGGAGGAGATTAAATATGGCGGCAGAGTAGGAGGATGCTTCATGGACATGCTCCCAGGAACAAGCTGAAATTACAACTGAAATATGGAAAGGCTTCCTGTGTAATCAATGCAAAACTTACAGGAGAGTACCTTGATACCCAAGGACCGAAGGTGGAGATAACATACAGACTGGTAGGAGGGGTGAAGGCATGAAAGGGCTTTCCGGGCAACCACAGACAGCAACGAAAGTCCCGGAGAGATATCTCAGCTGTGGGGGTGGGGTGGGGGTTCCACTGAAAACTCTGGAATCTAATCCCGAAGCTGGGATCCCCAGCAGAGAGCACCAAACTGAGGAGACTACCCACATAGCATCTAGCTATGAAAAGCAGAGGGGTGCTGTCTGTCAGGGAGGGGCAGCTGAAAGTTCAGGCACCCTCTTGAAGGGCCAACGCACAAAAATTCCCCGTAGAGCCACCCACTTTGTGCTCTGGCAGAGGGAGGGTGAAGTGGACTGGAGCTATGAGAGTAGAACCCAGGACTGGGGCTCAAGAGATAGAGCTCAGAAGGCAGACACCCCCAAATTTCCTGGGCTGAGTCATTTCCTCACACAGTGGAGGACATCTTTCCCACATAGACATCTGCATTGCCTGGGGGAAAAACAGTCAACACACCGAATTGGACAGTGGTTCTCAACCTTGGCTGCACATTAGAATCACCAGGGAATCTTTAAAATCCTGGTTTCTGAGCCTCATCCTCCGGAATTTCTGTTTCTTTGTTATGGGGTGGGGCCACAACATTAGTAACAAAGAAACAGAATTTCTGGAAGATGAGGCCCAGAAATCAGGATTTCAAAAAGATTCCCAGGTGATTCTAATGTGCAGCCAAGGTTGAGAACCACTGGTATTAGAAAACACCTTGTCCTGAGGCCACTTAAGAGATTAAAAGTAGCAATTAGCCTCCAGGCAGAAGCAATTGCCCAACCTGTTGAAAAAACTCTCCCTACACCTGAGGACAATTGACTGGGGACAATTAAAGTCAGAATCCTATTACTCTGTAGACCAGTGGTTCTCAACCTTCCTAATGCTGTGACCCTTTAATACAGTTCCTCATGTTGTGGTGACCCCCAATTTCATTGTTACAAATTGAACATAATTAAAGCATAGTGATTAATCACAAAACAATATGTAATTATATATGTGTTTTCCAATGGTCTTAGGCAACCCTTGTGAAAGGGTCGTTTGACCCCCAAAGGGGTCGTGACCCACAGGTTGAGAACCGCTGCTGTAGACAGAGGCGGTCTCTGGAGGCTTTGGGTCTTTGCCTGACCCAATTAATCAGAAACAGCCTTTAACACTGTCCTGCACTTGAGATTGAGAGGGGTAGAGGATATCCCTAAAACATAGCCACAAACCCAACAGACAACCAAAATGAAACAAAGAAAGAACCCCCAAATGAAAGAACTAGCAAATTCTCTAGAAGAAGAGATAAATGAAGCAGATATAAGAAATTTATCTGAAACAGAATTCAGAGTAATGATGTTAAAAATGTTCAACAGTATAAAAAAAGATATAGTAACTATGAAAAAAGAACAGT
>NW_005371234.1:149693-154815 GCF_000412655.1 Myotis brandtii | reverse complement strand
AATAGACGGTCAAATTAAGAGCTTCCCAGACAAAAAAAAAGGCTAAAGGAGTTCACCACCACCAAGCCAGCATTACAAGAAATGCTAAAGGGATTGCTGTAAGGGATTGCTGAGAAGAAGAAACAGAGAGAGAAACCTAGCCATACAGAATTAGAATGCTTATAAATAAGTACCTCTCAATAATAACCCTAAATGTAAATGGATTAAATGCTCCAATCAAAAGGTGTAGGGTGGCTGAATGGATACAAAAACATGACCCAACTCTATGCTGCTACAGGAGACTGACCTCAAAACAAAAGACACACACAGGATGAAAATGAAGGGATGAAAAAATTTTTCCATGCAAATGGAAAAGAAAAAACAAAAAGCTGGAGTAGCAATACTCATATTCGACAAAATAGAGTTTAAAAGCATCATGCTAAGCGAAATAAGCAAGTTGGAGAAAGATGATCTCACTCATTTGTGGAATATAATGAACAACACAAACTGATGAACAAAAGTAGAGCCAGAGGGAAAAAATATTCTAGAGTATAATAGAAGTAATCCTGTTATTTGCAGATTTTTAATATTTCCTACATCTTTTGTGATATCAAACTAGCACAGTTTTGGTAATATTATTATACTTAAAATCCTTTTATTCTTGAAATATTAATGTTTATTGCATGTATTATTATTATACGTAAGATCATTTTTCTTGAATAATTGGTGTTTATTGCATGTAACATTATAGTATTTAAAATAGTTTTTCTTGAGATATTAATGTTTATTGCATGTAACATTATTATATTTAAGATAGTTTTTCTTGAAATATTAAGGTTTATTGCATGTAACATCATTACATTTAAATTTGTTTTTCTTGAAATAAAAAAAAAAACCTGAAAAAAATCTTCACTGAGGATTTTCCCCCCATTGATTTTTAGAGAAAGTGGAGGGTGAGAGGGATGGAGAGAGAGAGAAACATGGATGTGAGAGAGACACATTGATTGATTGGCTCCTGCACACAGCTGGTCTGAGGCAGGAGATCAAACCTGCAACCCAGGTACCTGTCCTTGACTGGGAATTGAACTTGGGACTCTTCCATGCAAGGGCCAATGCTAACCACTGAGGAACACTGACCAAGGCTTCTATCAGGATTTTTATCTTTTCTTTTCTGGCAGCTCTGTGTTTCCATTGTTTCTTTTTCCTTGTTCAGTAAATCTGTTATTTTAGTTTGGTGGTAGTTTATGATTTTTCTTCTGGTTCCTCTTTTTTATGTTATGTGTCTCAGTTCTTGTGTGTGTGTGTGTGTGTGTGTGTGTGTGTGTGTGTGTGTGTGTGTCTGTGTTTACCCTTAGGTTTATGTAAAAAGATGTTTCATATATATATAGTAGTCCTTTTTCTTCTGATTGCCATTTTATTCACTTGTGCAAATTCAGACGTTTACCCCTCCCTTTTTATGTTTTTGTTGTCACAAATGATCTTTTTTTATGCTAGGTTCATTTCCAAATTGTAGTAAGTATTGTCTTCTATTCTTTTTTAATATGTTTTAGTAAATTGATCTCAGAGAGAGGAAGGGAGAGGGAGAAAGGGATAGAAACATCAATGATGAGAGAGAATCATTGATTAGCTGTCTCTTGCATGCCCCCACTGGGCATCAAGCCTGAAACCAGAGGATTTGGCCTGACCAGGATTCGAACTGTGGCCTCCTGGTTCATGGGTTGATGCTCAAACACTGAGCCACCCTGGCCAGGCTATTGTCTTCCATTAAAAAAAGTTTTTTTTACTTCCTTTAACTTTTATGTGATATTTAAGTGTATAGTACCCTATTCTGAACTAGGGCTACAATTTCCTCCTTCTGTCTGTGAGTCATCTTACTCATAGTTTTGTATCTTTGTGTATTTTTGTTTCAGGTAGAATAACACCCTTTAGTATTTCCTGTTATGCAGGTCTTGTCATGACAAATTCCCTCAGTTTTTGTATGTCTGGAAAACTATTTCTCCTTCCTATCTAAAGGATAACTGTGCTGGATATATTGGTTTTGACTGATGATTTCCCTCTTTCAGTAGTTTGAATATTGGGTTCCTTTCTCTCCTAGCTTGTAAAGTTTCTGCTGAAAAATTTGGGATTTTTTTTATAGATTACCATATTGTTTTCCCTGGCTACCTTGATAATTTTTTTGTCATTAATTTTTTGTCATTAATTGTTGACTGTTTTAATATAATGTTCCTTGGAGAAAGTCTCTTTGGATTGAAATAATTAGATGTTCTGTTTGCTTCTTGGTTGAGAGGATTCAATTCTTTCCATAGGTTTTTGAAACTTCTTATTGATTATTTGTTTGAATAAGCTGTCTGTTCCCTTGCCCCTCTCTTTTCCTTCTGGTATGCCTGTTATTCTTATACTAGAGGCCCGGTGCACGAAATTCATGCATGTGTGTGTGGGGGGTCCCCTCAGCCCAGCCTTCACCCTCTCCAATCCAGGACCCCTTGGGGGATGTCTGACTGCCAGTTAAGACCCGATCCTGGGGATCAGGCCTAAACCAGCAGTTGGACATCCCTCTCACAATCCTGGACCACTGGCTCCTAATCGCTCACCTGCCTGCCTGGTCATCCCTAACTGCCCCCCCTGCCCCCCCACTGGCCTGGTTGCCCCATGCAGCCTACTGTTCAGTCGTTTGGTCGGCCCTCACTAACCTCCCTGCTGGCCTGGTTGCCCCACGCAGCCTGCTTGTTCAGTTGTTTGGTCATCCCCCACTAACACCCCCTGCCGGCCTGGTTGTAGGCAGCCATCTTGTGAGGGCAGGAGGGTTAATTTGCGTATCACCTCTTTATTATATAGGATTGCTCTTTCCAATGGAGTCAGATAGTTCTTGAGGAGGTGTTTTTTTTTTTTAAACTTTCAAATCCCTCTCTTCTGCCATCTGCATCTTATTCAGGTTTCTATCTTTGATATCACTCATTCTTTTCTTCATCTGGTCAGCTCTATTTCCTAGACACTTTAGTTCATTCTTCATCTCTTTCATTGAGTTCTTTAGTTCCAGAATTTCTGTTTGGCTTTTTAAAAAAACAATTTTAACCTCTTTTATAAAATACTCTTATTGTTCATTGATTTTATTTCTAAACTTACTTAACTGCCTTTATGAGTTTTCTTGTATCTTGCTGAGTTTTTTCAGAACTGCACTATTGAGTCCTCTGTCATTTAAATCACATATGTCCATGTCTTTAAGTTTATTTTATGGAGATTTTTCATTTTCTATCTGAGGTATTTTGTTACCTTGGTTATTCATGATACTCGATGAATTATTTCTCTGCCTGGACCATTGTGGGAATGGAAAATCTGCTTTTTACAAGCGTTTAGCTTTCAGTATTTGGCAGGTTGCTAAGGAGAGGTCTTTCTTTTATTGTCCAGTAGGTGGCAGTGAAGAGTCAGTTTTTATTTTCTTTTACTTGCACTGCTGAGGATTTGGTGTAGTCTCAGCATAGAAAACGCCCTGTATTCTCTGGGAATGTTGGCATCCTCTCCTTGACAAGGTATCCTTGGACTCGACACCACCCCTGTGCGGGGATGTGGTGGGCGATAGAGTTCCAGGCCCAGGAAATCCCAGCACTGCCTCTTGCAACTAGATGCCGCCAGCAGTGCTATCCTGTTGAGGTGTCTTAGGTGCCTCCACTGGGTTCCACTGCAATGGGTCGGAGGTCCTGTGCTGTGAGATGCGGGCTCATGGTTTTATTCTCCTCCCAGGCAGATCTCAGCGGTCACACCTCTGTATTTCCACCCCTTGCCACTGGGATTAGTCACAGTGTGTACCTGTTACTCAGGAAACACTCTGCTTCCCCAGTCTCAGGGCTGCAAAGGGTGCTCTGTAACCTCACACCGACTGCCCCAGCTTCTGTTTGGGCCCACTGTGAGCTCCAGGAGGGTGAGGGGAGAAGGCTAGGCATCTGTGATTTGTTTTCTGCCTGGTAATGGCAGCTGCCAGACCACAGCTGTCCCATCACCGTGCTCCATCTCTGTCCCTGTCCCTGTCCCTGGGTTCAGCCACAGTATGTGCTGACCACTTAGGCAGAAATGTTGCTTATATCCATCTGCTCTTCAGGCCTGCAGAGTGTGTTTGCTGTAACATGATTTCTCACTGCTCCCGAGTCCCACAATGAGCTCCTGGCTTCACCTGTGGCCCCTGTCTCTGTTCTTCTCCATTTCCTCCTCCCCAGCTTGCTCTGACTTGCCCACCTTCAGATGATTCAACATGTGGATCAGAGGTGTTTGTGTGTTCAGCAGGGAATCCTCTGTTGAATTATAAGCTGCCCAACTTGTAACTTCAAGGGGAGAGACCGAGAGGACCTCTCAGGCTGCCATGCAGCTTGTATCATTTCCTAACCAGGGAAACAAGGCCCTGCCAAAATGGGCAAACCCCGAATCATGGAAAGCCTCCTTGCTTTTTTTCTAGAACAGGTAAGGACACAATTAAATAATCTAAAAGGCATTGCTCATCAGTGCAATCTAGTCATTCGTAGGCCCAAGGAGAAAGATAACCCGCTACATTCAGGGATAGATCCTGTCAGGGCACAATTGTTCATTCAGGCCAGGGGCTGGTGAGGTTTTTTTCTAGCCTGAAGTAAAATGTTACTCTAAATTCCAGAGGTTAACCCCTTAGCAACGGCCTGGGAGATACGGATGATGGTATTATCTTTCCGGACCAGAGCCAGAGTGAAGGAAAAAAAGAAAAGAAGGGATTTGTGGATAAAAAAAATGGGGCTCTATAGTAAATATGAAAAGTCCAGTGACCAAAAGTAACCTCACAGGGTGATCTGACTATAAATTCCCAACTGGGTGTAGTCACACCCCAGGCATATAACTTTCTAGAAAAAGGTTTATCTTTGCCTGAAGCAAGACCTGCCCATTGTTTCGGTGCACCTTGGTTAGTACACCTTTGAAATGCCTTTTTTTCAGAGTCCTTAAAAGTGTAACCACTCACAGAGAGAGCACATAATCTTTTTTTTTTTTTAAGAAGGCTGTATTTAAAGTACATTTTGATTGATTTTTCAGAGAGGAAAAGAGACGGGGAAAGGGAGAGAGAGAGAGAGAGAGAGAGAGAGAAACATTAATAATGAGAATCATTGATCAGCTGCCTCCTGCATGCCCCTTA
>NW_005371234.1:137378-149360 GCF_000412655.1 Myotis brandtii | reverse complement strand
GAGAGAGAGAGAGAGAGAGAGAGAGAGAGAGAAACATTAATAATGAGAATCATTGATCAGCTGCCTCCTGCATGCCCCTTATACTGGAGATTGAGCTCACAACCTCGCATGTGCCCTTGACTGGAATCGAACCCAGGACCCTTCTGTTCGCAGGTCTGAGCAAACCCGCTAGGGTGAGAACACATAATCTTGTTAACTATCCTGTAATCCAACCCCACCTTCATGTAATCTTGCTTACATCCCCTCCTTAATTCCAAGTGGGTAAAAGAAACTGCACAAGTCTATGGGGCTGAACTGAGATAGCAGCTGCTTGCACCCTCCTGCACAACTGGTCTCTTTTCTTTAACTAGACCCCAGCCATGTCCTCACTGACAGCTCACATTCTTCCAGGGACTGACAGGGATCCAGTGCCTTGGGACATTCCAGTGTGCACAGACTTCAGGAGAGAGAAAGGGAGATAATTTTTGTCCTCAGGGGAGGGTCTAGCTGCCAAGGAGAGAGAAATGATGGTATTGGGCATATGTGTGGAGCTGCTCAGAAACTGTAAATTGCCATCTAGCTTATGTGCACAGTTTGGCACAGCATGCTCTGGACAAAGGAGAAGTTAAGTAATTTTTTTGTTCAATCAGCAAATACTCTTAGTCCCTCTCTGTGCCAGGTGCTGGGCTAGACCCTGGGGATTAAGTCCCTGCCCTAATGGAGCTTATATTTTGGTGGGAGAGAGAAAAACAATAAGTAAGTAGAACAATACTATCACTTCACTTGGTGTAGGGCTCTAGAAGAAAAGCAAGGTAATGGGCTCCTCTCTAGGGCTTACTTCCTGCCTGGTGCAAACTGGCCATGGTGTGGGGGAGGAAGACACAGGAGGAGGGGACGGGAGGACCACTCCTACCCTCTGGTCAGAGCCAGCAGCCCTTGATGTTATTGAGAGGGGAGAATATATTTCTGGGAGCTGCCAAAGTAATGGGACCCACCTGCCTGAAAATAGAAAGGTCCAGGAAGGAGGAGTTCTTTGGGTAGAATAGGCCAGGGGAGAGCTGAGGGTCAGCCCACCCTTGCAGAGACAATGAGAAGGAGATCCCAGGGGACCTCATAGAGGCAGAGGTGGAAGTGTGTTGGTTAATTTTATGTGTCAATGTTGCTGGACCATCATGTCCAGACATTTGGTCAAGTATTATCATAGATATTTCTGTGAAGGTGGTTTTGGGATTGGCTTAATATTAAAAAAAAATTTTCTTTAAATCCTCACCTGAGAGTATTTTTTTCAAAAACTGATTTTAGAGAGAGGAAGGGAGAGAGAGAAACAGCTATGTGAGAGAGAAGCATCGATCAATTGCTCTTGTATGTGCCACAACCAGGGATCAAACCTGCAGCCTGGGTATGTGCCCTGACTGGGAATTGAACTTGCCACCTTTTGGTGTACAGGACAATGCTCCAACCAACAGCCACACTGGCTAGGGAGCTTAACATTTTTTAATTAAATCATTGAACTATATTTTTTCAATTACAGTTGACATACATTATTATATTAGTTATACACCCCAGTGATCAGACATTACATAACTTCTAGTTGATCATCCCAATAAATCTAGCACTCATCTACAACCATACATAGTTATTAGAATATTATTGACTATATTCCTTATATTGTACTTTGTAACACTTTTATTAAGAGTGAACTGGTATCAGTATTCCTAAACTATAAACAATGGGGAACTGAAGTATCAAAGGAAACACCTTAGGGATCATGTATTAATAGACAAAATCCCTTAAATTTTCTTATTGTCTTTATACATCAATGTGTAATATTTAAGCATAACTGAATTCCTTATTAAGCAAATATTTTCACATTTGTGCTTTCTCTTTATCTTTCTGTGCCTTTATCTTTTGTTTAATTTCAGCAATTCTGCCTGGATAGCTTTATTTTTTGGTGCTATCTCCTGAGCTTTCTTTTTTTGTTGTTGTTTTAAATTTTGTTTTATTGCTTAAAGTATTACAAAGGGTAGTACATATGTTTCCCTTTTTCCCCCATTGACCTTCCACTGGCCTCCCCTACCCCCTAGTATCTTGTGTTCATTGGTTATGCTTATATGCATGCATACAAGTCCTTCGGTTGATCTCTTACCTCTCTCCCCAAACCCTCCCAGCCTTCCTGCTATAGTTTGACAGTCTGTTCAATGCTGCTCTGCCTCTGTATCTATTTTTGTTCATCAGTTTATAATGTTCTTTATTATCCATAAATGAGTGAGATCATGTGGTATTTATCTTTCTCCGACTGGCTTATTTCACTTAGCATAATGCTCTCCAGTTCCATCTATGCTGTTGCAAATGGTAAGAATTCCTTCTTTTTTATAACAGCATAGTATTCCATTGTGTAGATGTACCACAGTTTTCTAATCCATTCATCTGCCGATGGGCATTCAGGCTGTTTCCAAATCTTATATTATATCCCAATAAAAAATTAAAAACCCTTAATAATCACAGGATTAGTAAATGGAGTCTGTGCAGTTTCTTAGGCTACTTTTCTCTCCTGTGAAGCTCAGGGTCTGTGGCCTGCCCCCAAGGGGAGAAGGGGGATTTCTACCTGGGGAAGACTTTTCTGATGGAGAAGAGATGTCCATGGGGGGCCACAGGTACCTAGGGTTGGCAGCTTGGGTGGGGTTCAAGGAATAAAGGGTGGTGGGGCTTGAAAGGCTGAAATTCTTGGGCTAAGTATCCCAAGAAGGCGTTGGGAATGTCTTGTCTCCATAAGGGAGGCTCCAGGTAGGAGAAGTACAAACCAACAGTAGGTTGAATTTGCACTTTGCAGTTGCAGGGCAGGTACCTCAAACTTGGTCAGAATAGAGAGAGCAGCATTGAGGACTGAGCTGGGGATGGAATGGAGCCCAGCAAACCCATTTTCCAGGAGACCAAGTTGGGGTGTTTTGGGCCTGTAGGTGAAACTCAGGAGGTGCACAGAGGCCTCTGGATGGGTAAAGAGAGACCACCATGGAGGGAGGGTTTGGGGGAAGAGTGTGAGTGGAACAACCTCCATCATGGAAATCCAGGGCTCCTGGGGCTGCTATGGGCAGTGGGCCTACACTGCTCTGGCTCTTCAGCCTCTTCATTCAAAACAGAGCTTATAAATTTTTGGCAATCTGATAGGTTAAAAAATAATTTATTCTGGTGTAATATATATAGTTTAACTTTGTAATTACTGTCTATTATTGAAAATAAGAATCTTTGCATGTGACCTTTGGGTATTTGTGCGTCTTCTCTTATGAATTGTTTTCATATGTCTTTGCTATTTTTTCTCTTGTGGCATTTAATTCTTATAAATGTGGAAGGCCTTTTTATATTTTAAGGATGACATAATGGGTAGATAGATTTAAAACATTTTTACACCCCTTGACTTTCACCTTTTAATTTTATTTATGGAGCCTTTGCTGTCAAGGAGTTTTAAATTTATGTCAAGCTCATGCTTTGGTCTGGTTTTGTTTTTGTGACTGGGCATGTGATAGCTGTGAAGGTCAGAGAGAAACATGGAAAGAAGAAATCATACAATCAGGGCACATTTTTTTTTTTAATTTAAAACAGGTATTTATTCTAATGTTCATTTACGAGTCAGGTGATTTTCCATATTTAAATTATAGATTGTGTCCCCTACCACCCTATACAAAACTATGTGCCAAATAACAACAACAACAAAAAGAGAACCCTTATTATCCCTAGATTTCCTACCAGAAAGTCTGACCTACTTGAATATATAAAAGTTCAGAAAAATCTCTTATAATATATAATTTAGGTACCTGTACATACGTATTTAAAATCACATATCTTAAAATACATTTCCTCATCCATAGGTGCACGATTTTTGTCCAGTTTCTTCCCGCATCTCCCATTCCCCTTTCCCCCCCAAGAATAGTCAGTCCATTCCCTTTCTATGTCCCTGATTCATTATAATCACCAGTTCATTCTGTACATCAGATTATTTATTCACTTGGTTCTTAGATTCACTTGTTGATAGATGCATGTTTGTTGTTCACAATTTGTATCTTTACCTTTTTCTTCTTCCTCTTCTTAAAGGATACCTTTCAGCATTTCGTATAATACTGGTTTAGTGGTGATGAACTCCTTTAGCTTTTCCTTATCTGTGAAGCTCTTTATCTGACCTTCAATTCTGAATGATAGCTTTGCTGGATAAAGTATTCTTGGTTGTAGGTTCTTGGTATTCAGCACTTTGAATATTTCTTGCCATTCCCTTCTGGCCTGCCAAGTTTCTGTTGAGAAATCAGCTGACAGTCGTATGGGTATTCCCTTGTAGGTAATTGAGTCTCTTTCTCTTGCTGCTTTTAAGATTCTCTCTTTGTCTTTTGCTCTTGGCATTTTAATTATGATGTGTCTTGGTGTGGTCCTCTTTGGATTCCTTTTGTTTGGGGTTCTCTGCGCTTCTTGGACCTGTAAGTCCATTTCTTTCACCAGGTGGGGGAAGTTTTCTGCCATTATTTCTTCAAATAGGTTTTCAATATCTTGCTGTCTCTCATCTTCTGGCACCCCTATTATTCTGATGTTGGTACGCTTGAAGCTGTCCCAGAGGCTCCTTACACTATCTTCGTATTTTCGGATTCTTTTTTCATTTTGCTTTTCCGGTTGGGTGTTTTTTGCTTCTTCGCATTTCAAATCTTTGACTTGATTCTTGCGCTCCTCTGGTCTGCTATTGGGTGTCTGTATAATATTCTTTATTTCAGTCCGTGTATGCTTAATTTCTAGTTGGTTCTTTATCATAGCATCGAGGGTCTCATTAGTTTTCGTGACTCTCTCCTCAAGTTTATTGACAGCTTCTAGCACATTTTTGCAAGCCCTCAAAATTGCGATTTTTAGCTCTATATCCTCCATTTCTGTCATGTTTTTTTGTCTCCGCATTTTTTATGCTTTCTTGGTGCACCCCCTAGTGGTCTTTGTGCGCAGTCTTGTTCTAGTTGAGCCTTGATTGTTGTAGTTAATACTAGAGGGATTTGACCACCAGGCCGACTGGCTGTGTGAATCAGCTGTGTCTGCCGCGGAAAACTTCTGTCCTCTGGGGAGGTGCTAATCTAGCCTTTGCCTGAGGCGATCTGGCAAATGGCTCTGCGCAGGGCTTGGGCGGGGCGGGATCAACAGGGCAGGGCGGGCGGAGGGAGCCGTTATGGTGCCCTCAGTCCTGTTCCCAGAGGCTCTGCTTCTCAGAACCCCCGGAACCGCTGCAAACCTCGGAGGGAAAGCTGCCTTCCAACTGATGCCAGACACTCCCGCTTCTCCCGTTTGGGTCCGAGTCCCCAGCGATTCGCCCGTATCTGGAGCTCAGAGTCTGAGACTCCCCCCTGACCGAAAACGACAACCGCGCTCTCAGCCACCAGCCCGCTTTGCGCGCGCACCTCCGCACCTGAGTTTTTTCCACACTGCGCCTCCTCTGAGCCTCGGTGTGCTGTTATTTTTCCTTCTAGTTGAAGAGTCTCTCCTCAGCCAGCCTTCCTGTGGTTCTGGGTGATGTCCGTTCCGTCTTTTAGTTGTATTTTTGAAGTGGTTGTTTGCGGCAGCAGTCTCCGGTGTTTACCTATGCCGCCATCTTGGTGGAGTCCTCCAGGGCACATTTTTTAATAGAATTCTTCATCTAACAAAACAGACCCAGCACCCTTGGGTGGAGGATTAGGGCTCAAGTCCCTGGATACCACTCCTGCTACGGTTTTGGAGATGCTGCAGGATTCAAAACCAGCTCCACATTTGTTACTTCCCCAAATTACCCCAAATCTCTTTCACTGGAGCCCATTTTCATATTTCTAATATGAGGAAAATAGTATCTTACACACACTTAGGAGGACAAAGGTGGTGACTAAATTAAGGTACCAGCCTGAAGATCCTTTATTGCCCCCAAATGGAAGAGAGATGTATTGCTTATTGATAAAGGAGATGACTTCTCAGGAGGGAGAATAATGCCAACTCACTTGTAACTCGATCATGAGGTTTTTCTTATTTTAGGGATGGCTAGGGAGTTGAAACAGGAGAGATGGGAGGGGATTAAAAACAAACTAAAGAAGGTGTGGAGGAGAGACTGCTCCATGACATGACCTCTTCGGGACCTCTAAGGTAGATCCGGCAAGGTCTGGTCCAGAACAGAGATTGCTTCCCAACCCCCTCAGAGGTCTTCTAGTGGATCCTCCCCTATGCCCTAGGGGTGCTGGTTCTAAGAACAGGTCTTCTCCCTTCCCTGGGCAAGTATGTAAGACATTTTCCCCCCAGTACCCCTATCCATCCTGCCCTCTCCTATATAATCCTTTAATGCCTGCCACGTGGGTGGAGGTATGATATCCATGTC
This sequence comes from Myotis brandtii, assembly GCF_000412655.1. Lineage (NCBI taxonomy): Eukaryota > Metazoa > Chordata > Mammalia > Chiroptera > Vespertilionidae > Myotis > Myotis brandtii. The sequence goes on along the minus strand of NW_005371234.1, from coordinate 143,029 downwards.
ATCTTTATGTTGCCCAAAGATGCTCCTCAAATGTAAATTCCCTTAATGACATTTTTAAAAAAAATCAGATAGTTTTATTCCCTAGGTGTGCTAGCACCTTAATACACTCTTGATATAATGATGGAGTCGTCAGCCTCTCTATAGTCTCTCAGTCTACGGAAATTTCACATAACAGGCAGGTGAGAACCCATGCCAAGTGGAGGGGTTCCGTTCCAGACATGCAGAACTGAGGGGCCATATACATCCTTCTCTGTCTCTGAACTCATCCTGTCCTCATAAACATTCCTAGAAGCTCTGGATTGGTGGCAACCAAATGAGGCTGATCTCTATAAATTGTTGCAGAAAAAGCCCAAGGCAAATTCTTGAGGTAAAAAAAAAAGAAAATTGAAAAGTAATACAAACAGTATCAATTTCCTTCTAAAAGGGTGCAGGAGGAAAAAGGAAAACCTTATTTTTGTGTAGATATTACAGCCTGTGTTTTTACCATTATTTATGCATCAATTACTTATTGAACACTTAGTATGTTCAAGGCCTTATTCAAAGTGTCAAAGTGTTGTGGATGTAGTAGTGAACCAGACAGATGATGTCTGTCAAGAAAATAAAAGGCAAATCTAAGTCAGTCTAGGCCAGGGGTGGGCAAACTTTTTGACTCGAGGGCCACAATGGGTTCTTAAACTGGACCGGAGGGCCGGAACAAAAGCATGGATGGAGTGTTTGTGTGAACTAATATAAATTCAAAGTAAACATCATTACATAAAAGGGTACGGTCTTTTTTTTTTTTTTAGTTTTATTCATTTCAAATGGGCCGGATCCGGCCCGTGGGCCATAGTTTGCCCACGGCTTGTAGGCACTAGTGAAGAAAGACTTTATTAATAGTGACTATTGTTCGAGTTAAAAAACGGGCAGAGGACCTGAATGGACACTTCTCCCAAGAAGACATACAAATAAATGGCCAACAGATATAAAGATGATCAACTTCACTAGCTATTAGGGGACTTCAAATAAAAACCACAATGAGATACCACCTCACATCTGTTAGAGTGGCTATCACCAACAAGACAAGTAGGTGTTGAAGGCCATGGAGAAACAGGAACCTCATTCACTGCTGGTGGGAATGTAACTGGTACAGCCACTGTGGAAAGCAGTGTGGAGGTTCCTCAAAAAATCAAGAATAGATTTACCATATGACTCAGCCAACCCCTCTTTTGGGTATCTACTCAAGAAACTAGAAAACATTTATTCATAAAGATGCATGCACCCCTGTGTTCATTGCAGCATTATTCACAGTGGCTAAGACATGGACACAACTAAGGTGTCCTTCACTAGATGTTTGGATGAAAAGGATGTGGTACATATGTATAATGGAATATCACTCAGCCAAAAGATAAGATAAAATATTCTGTTTGTGACAACATAGATGGATTTTTTTTGTTTCAATATTTTATTCAAGTTTTATTTTAAGTGATGTTAATCACAACATTTGAAAGGGAGGATCTAATTCCACACAATGGAAGACTCATTAAACTGCTAAAAAATAAACTGAGTGGTGAGAATATAACAGAAGACTAGCTTAGGTTCTGAGTATTGTCACCATGTGATTACAGTCACAGACTCTTCCCAGCATACAGCTGGAGCTCTTAGAAGCTATTTCATATTCTGGTGCAAGGGCAAAAACTCACAACCTGGGAGGGAATTAAGTTTTGAACTATTGGCCTCATCACATCCACCTTCTCCACCCCAAAATGGCACAAAAGAAACAACTACCACACCCTTGTGCAAGAGGTGATGGACCAGGGTGGAAATAGGTCTTGAAGATCTGTCTAAAAAAAGTCCAGTCAGATGAGTTTGTACACGCTATCAAACAGTGAGCCTCTGTTAGGGTAGGAAACATGGATGGATCTTGAGAATATCAGGCTAAGCAGAATAAGTCAGTCAGAAAAAGTCAAGAACCATAGATTTCACTCATCTGTGAGATATAAAACTGAAAGCAACAAATGAACAAACTTATGGACATAGACAATAGTAATAGCAGTAGTAGTATTCGTAATGGTAATAGTATCACTATTAATAGTATCAGTAGTAATAATTTTAAATCCTCTATCCATTTTATTTTATTTTTTAAATTTCTTTATTGGTTAAGGTATTACAAATGTGTCCTCATCCCCCCATTAACCCCCCATTTACCTCCCTAAGAAAGGGTAAGATTAAATAGTTGTGGGTGTAGAGCAGAAAGGCAGGGCACAGCTGCAAGTTGTGTTCAATGCGCTATTGTAATATAGAACAAAACAAAATTTAGTTGATTAACTGCTGAAGCACTAACCTCGTGCCAAAACCCAATAAAAGCAATGGTTAAGGGTACAGAGGTTGCTACATGCCTGAGCGAGCTGTAGTCCTCTGTCCGGCATCAATCGCCTGTGTGCTCATCTTACCTCTGTGTCTTCGGTTCATTAAACATCCCTCAACACGTACCACAGCTTTTTATCCATTCATCTACTCAGGGCACTTGGGCTGTTTCCAGATCTTAGCTATTATAAATTGTGCTGCTATGAACATAGGGGTGCATATATCCTTTCTAATTGGTGTTTCTGGCTTCTTGGGATATATTCCTAGAAATGAGATCACTGGGTCAAATGGGAGTTCCATTTTTAGTTTTTTGAGGAAACTCCATACTGTTCTCCAAAGTGGCTGCACGAGTCTGCATTCCCACCAGCAGTGCAGAAGGGTTCCTTTTTCTCCACATCCTCTCCGACACTTGTTTGTTGATTTGTTGATGATAGCCATTCTGACAGGTGCGAGATGATACCGCATTGTCATTTTGATTTGCATCTCTCGTATAATTAGTGACTTTGAGCATGTTTTCATATGTCTTTCGGCCTTCTGTATGTCCTCTTTTGAAAAGTGTCCCCTATCCATTTTAGATCTTTCCAGTTTTGAGTTAGTTTTTCATTTATTTTACTATTTTCAACTTATACTGACTAATTAATCATTACATGATTTTATTTTATTTTTGTTTATTTTATTTTTACTTTATTCCTTTAATTTATACTTTTTGTTATTTATGTCTTATTATTTTCTATCATAAATCTTTAGGTTTTATTTCAGTTTTGAAATTTTATATATTTTATATTTATATTTCATTTTATCATGGATTTTATTTATTTAAAAATATTTATATTTCTTTTAATTATTTTAATAGCCATTTTTATTGGTTTGTTCCTATATTTTAAAATAAATTACAGCTGTGTGACAGACTTGCTGTGTGCATTTATACCCTGAAAGGGCCTGACCTGTACCTGTTCAAATATTTTGCAATATTTATTTGTTAAGTTAAAAATTTATAAAAATGTATCTGCTTCTGTTGGCTTAAGTTTTAAAGTATTTTAATATTGCTCAGTAGGTATAATATTTTAAAAGTATTTTTTTATTGATTTCAGAGAGGAAGGAAGAGGGAGCGAGAGATAGAAATATCAGTTATGAGAGGGAATCATTGATTGGCTGTCTCGGGAGTGGGAGAGAGAGAGAGAGAGAGAGGAGAGAGAGACATCAGTGATGAGAGGGGATTGTTGATTGGCTGCCTCCTGCACGCCCCCTACTGGGGATTGAGCCCGCAACCCGGGCATGTACCCTTGACTGGAATTGAACACAGGACACTTCAGTCTGCAGACTGATGCCTTAGCCACTGAGCCAAACTGGTTAGGGCTAGAGAAGACTTTTTAAAATATCTTAAGAGTTGACCAGTAATCCAGAAACATTTTGTCTTCTTAAGAGAAAGAAAAACAAGTCCTAGTTTATATCAGTTCAATATTGGTCAGCATGGCCCCCTGTTATGGGTTCACTCAGCGAGATAGACCACCGACTCAGAATTTAAATTTAAGAGCCTTTATTAAGCTGGCCAGCTGACTACAGTCACAGCACCCTGCCGAAGCAGAGGCTGAACTGCAGTGCTGACTGCAAGAGTTACATTTTATTATTAAATTCTGTGGAGGCCCATAGAAAATGTGTCTTTCAAATTCTGGGCCCCCAGTATGGAGGAAACTCTCTTTATTTATACTTTCTCCAGTCTTTTGTCTCCCAAATTTGGAATGAGACTTCCGGGCCTTAGAGTAAAGAAGGCCTGCATGCTGGGAAGGGGCCATGAGACCATATCTTAAGGCCTGGCCTGATTTCAGTACCTTCCTATCTATGTGTTTTAGGAGCTGACAGCACAGCATGACCCGTCTGGCCAAAGCGCCAGATATGCAGCTCAGCACACCCCCCTTAAAATATTCTTACACATCAAGGGATCAAATGTGGGCCAACACTGACCAGAATGAATAAAAGTCACTTCCTGTCAGCTTTCACCACTTTCTGTAGCCATTCAGGTATGTCCTATATCTCTTTCTTTCCCATTATGGAGCAACCCATTGTTGTATGGTAGGCTGAAACTACTCTATTTTTTTTTCTGTAGCAAAGTCTGACCCTGTATATATTACAACCCAGGTTGTGGTCTGTCATAATTTCTCCTACTGGAATCTCCTTCACACAGAGGGTTATTCTCTATGACAGAAGATAAAGCTCCCAGAGAAAGCTAGGAGGCAAATCATGTGAATCGTCTGTCATACCCCAGCATTTTGCAGCAAAGTGCATGTTCAGTAGCCCTCTTATCTGCAGGGAATAGTATCCAAGATCCCAGTGGCTGAAACCATAGATATTACAGATCCCTATGTATGCTTTTCCATATATACACACACCTATGATACATTTTAATTTTAAATTAGGCACAATATGAGATTAACAACAGTGACTACTATAAAATAGAACAAGTTAAGAACTTTCACTTTTTTCCTTGGAGGAAGCTCTTTACCTATCCTAAGTGCCAGCATCACTACTCTTGCTCTTTGGGGCCATTATCAAGTAAAATAAGGGTGACTTGGACACAAACAGTACAGTACTGGGACACTCAATCTGATAACCAAGATGGGGGTATAAAAAGTTGGGAGAGTCTCTTCACAATGTCTGCTCTCACACCTGGGTTTTGACAGACTGTTCATGACTATCCACATCCAGAAGAGCCTGTGTTTCTTTTGAAGTAGACATCAGGGTCAGGAAAATAAACTTTTTGAGCAGGCTAGGTACATGAGTTTCTTTTCTTAAGGAAGAGGATAATTTTGTGGCTAAGTAGCAGGCAGGGAAGAAAGTGCAACAGGGTAGAGGGGTCAGTGTTCCAGAGAGAGGGCCAGGATTTCTCAGAATCTAGATCCAACCAAGTTGAGATGTGCTTAGCTTGCTCTCAAAGTGGGGCGTGGGTTGCGGTTTCAGTGTTGCTCAGGATTGCCCTGGAAGAGCCGGTGGTTGCCTTTTTCCCGCAAGGCTGAGTTCAGTCTAATCAGCAAGTTATCAAATTCTGTAGGGGGTTTGGTGTATAGGAAATCACCAAGCACAGATGGATGTGGATAGCAAGGCTTTTGCTTGACAGGGAGTTGATCATCTTTTAAGACCACTGGGGGCTCCAAGTGAGCAAATTGACTCATCCTAACTGACCTCTCCCCTCTTTCTTGGTTGATGAGTGACCTGAGATCGTGAGGGTTACATTTGAGATTGATATTTACCTCTTTCTTTCTTTCTTTCTTTCTTTCTTTCTTTCTTTCTTTCTTTCTTTCTTTCTTTCTTTC
>NW_005371234.1:128523-137239 GCF_000412655.1 Myotis brandtii | reverse complement strand
TCTCCTCCTTCTTCTCCTTCTCCTCCTCCTCCTCCTCCTCCTCCTTCTCCTCCTTCTCCTTCTTTCTCTTCTTTCTTCTTCTTCAAGGCTGAAGAGCCAGAGCAGTGTAGGCTCCACTGTCCAGGGCAGCTACAGGAGCTCAAGATTTCCATGGGGAGGGTTGTTGAACTCACACCTTTCCTCCCCCTTCACTGTGGTTCTCTTTACCCAACCAGAGGCTTCTGGATACCTGCCAAGTTTCACTGACACCACCATGCCACCCCAACTTGGGTCCCCTGTAACATGTGTCTTCTAAGCCCTATTCCTCCCCCCAGTTCTGTCCTCAGTGGCTGTCTGCACCCTGGCTAATTTTGGATATCTGTCCCATTACAGGGGAAATATGCCTTCAAACAACTTATGGTTTGTGCTTCTCCCACAGATAGTGCGGAACCCTAAATACCGGTGGGAGAAGCACAAGAAGCCTAGAATTTCAGCCTTGGCCACCCATGTCCCCCACTCAGGGAATCTCAAGTAGGCTGTAGCCCCTTAGCACCGTTGAGTGCTCTTACCCCCTCACTGTGGTCTTTCTCTGGAGACCGGCTCCCCTCCTCGGGTCCACGCTAAAGATCCTGAGCTCCCAGCAGAAGGAACTTAATCGAGAACCGCATGGCAAGACTGCATACACTACATTTGCAAATACTAGAGTTGCCCCCCCACCCCGCACTTATCCATGGGCAGTATGTTCCAGCACTCCCAGTCAACACCTGACACGGAGGAGAGCATCAAGTCCTATATATACAATGTCTTTTTTTGATGTGATAACCTAGCTGGCTACTAACATCCACCATCAATTTCATGGCATTGTTTTGACAAAGGACGTGATTAAATTCTCAAAGAACATAGTGAGTGTGCGAGTCTTCTCCAGTCTAAACATGAGCAGGTGTAGAGAGGTAGCCTGGTATAGGGGGTTTATAAAGAGAAGAAGATGAATTTATTACCAGGAAAGCATGAGTAATTCATGACAAAAGCAGCAGAAGTAATCCTTACACAGAGAGCACTGAGACTAATCTGAGGTGACTTTTGGCAATTCAAAACTGCTCTTTATTCTTACAGCACTTCTCATTCTTTTACATTCTCTATGGAAGGCAGAAGGGTGGAGCATTACATTCGACCTAAGGCTAGATATGGGCATTCTTGAGTTTGTCCTTCCCTTGTTATTGGGCCCATCATGAGAACAGCCCTATAGAGAACACAGGTTTGTAACTGCACAAACAAATGCAGTGTTAACTTTAACCAAGGAGGTGAAAGACCTGTGCTCTAAAAACTATTACACCTTATGAATGAAATAGAGAAAACACAAATAAATGGAAAAATATCCTGTGACCTAGGATTGCAATAATTAACTTTGTTAAAATGTTAAGTTTTGTTCAGAACTACAAAGGACTACAAATAACCATAATAACCTTGGAAAAGAAAAACAAAGCTGGAGGCATCACACTTATTTCTTTAAAAAAGCTTTATTGTTGAGATTATCATAGGGATCCCCCTTGACTCCCACATTGCCCCCCTTTACCAGTTTCCCAGCCCAGGCCTTCACCACCCTATTGTCTGTGTCCATAGGTAATGCATATATCCATATAAGACCCTTGGTTAATCTCTTCCGGTGCCCTCCCCATCTGAGATTTGTCAATCTGTTCCATGTTGCATGCCTCTAATTCTATTTTATTCATCAGTTTATTTTGTTCATTAAATTTCTTATTTGTTTATTTTGATGATCAGATTCAATTGTTGATAGATATGCATTTATTGCCACTTTATTGTTCATATTTTTTATCTCTTCTTCTGCTTCCTCTTTGTAAAGAGTACCGTGCACAGTTTCATGTAATACGGGTTTGGTGGTGATAAACTCTGTTAGCTTTGTCTTGTTTTACTAAAGGACGATGATTAGCATACACAGTTGGAGATGCTGGACAAAGGGATGATTCATGATCTGGGTGGGATGCAGCAAGGCTGAACAAAATTTCATCACCCTACTCCGAATGGCACACAAGTAAAGACTTGTGCATTGTTTATTTCTGGATTTGTCTATTTAACACAGTTGATCTGAGAAAGCTGAAGAGGTCGAGAAGAAAACCCCAAAATAAAGGGGAACATCTTTAAGTTTATGTGTTCAATTGCAAGACTCTTTTTTTCTCTTTCTTTTTTTTCCCTATAGGCGGGTACAAAGAGCCAAATGAAGAATGGCAAGCATTAGGAAAACCACATTCTTCCAGGGTCTAAAGAAAAGGCAGTGAAAGAATTGCCTTGCACCAGATGACAAGTATATTGCTTCTTCTTCCTCTTTTTAAATAAAAGGAAAAATAATCTGTGATCTGGGATTGCAACAATTAATATTGTTAAAATGTTTCTATACCAATGCAATTCTTATCAAATTTCCAGTGAAAATTTTCACAGAAATAGAACAATCTTTTTTAAAATATTTTTTTAATTGCTTATAATATTACAAAGAGTAGTACATTTGTCTCCTTTTATTCCCCTTGACCTTCCCCCAGCCTCCCCTACCCCCAGCCCCGGCCGGTGTCTTGTGTCCATTGGTTATGCTTATATGCATGCATGCAAGTCCTTTGGTTGATCTCTTACCCCTCCCCCAAACCTCCCCAGACTTCCTGCTGTAGTTTGACAGTCTGTTTAATGCTGCTGTGCCTCTAAATCTATTTTGGTTCATCAGTTTATAATGGTCTTTATTATCCATAAATGAGTGAGATCATGTGGTATTTTTCTTTCACGGACTGGCTTATTTCACTTAGCATAATGCTCTCCAGTTTCATCCATGCTGTTGCAAAGAATTCCTTTTTTTTACAGCAGCATAGTATTCCATTGTGTATATGTATCACAGTTTTCTAATCTATTCATCCATTGATGGGCAATTAGGTTGTTTCCAAATCTTAGCTATGGTAAATTGTGCTTCTATGAACATAGGGATGCATATATCCTTTCTGATTGATGTTTCTGGTTTCTTGGGATATATTCCTAGAAGTGGGATCTCTGGGTTAAATGGGAGTTCCATTTTTAACTTTTTGAGGAAACTCCATACTGTCTTCCATAGTGGCTGCACCAGTCTGCATTCCCACCAGCAGTGCACGAGTGTTCCTTTTTTTTTTTCCCCCCGCCCTTGACAATCCCCTGCCCTCCCTTACCCCCCAGTGTCTTATGTCCATTGGTTTTGCTTATATGCATGCATACAAGTCCTTCGGTTGATCTCTTACTCCCCTCCCTTCTGCCCCCCAACCCTCTCTGGCCTTCCCACTGCAGTTTGACAATCAGTTTGAGGCAGCTCTGCCTCTGTATCTATTATTGTTCAAAAGTTTGTAATGGTCTTTATTATCCATGAATGAGTGAGATCATGTGGTATTTTTCCTTCATTGACTGGCTTATTTCACTTAGCATAATGCTCTCCAGTTCCATCCATGCTGTTGCAAATGGTAAGAGTTCCTTCTTTTTTACAGCAGCATAGTATTCCATCGTGTAGATGTACCACAGTTTTCTAATCCATTCATCTACTGATGGGCACTTAGGCTGTTTCCAAATCTTAGCTATGGTGAATTGTGCTGCTATGAACATAGGGGTGCATATATCCTTTCTGATTGGTGTTTTTGGTTTCTTGGGATATATTCCTAGAAGTGGGATCACAGGGTCAAATGGGAGTTCCATTTCCAGTTTTTTGAGGAAACTCCATACTGTCTTCCATAGTGGCTGCACCAGTCTGCATTCCCACCAGCAGTGCACAAGTGTTCCTTTTTCTCCACATCCTCTCCAGCACTTGTCGTTTGTTGATTTGTTGATGATAGCCATTCTGACAGGTGTGAGATGGTACCTCATTGTTGTTTTGATTTGCATCTCTCGGATGATTAGTGACTTTGAGCATGTTTTCATATGTCTCTTGGCTTTCTGAATGTCCTCTTTTGAAAGGTGTCTATTTAGGTCCTTTGCCCATTTTTTGATTGGATTGTTTATCTTCCTTTTGTTAAGTTGTATGAGTTCCCTATAAATTTTGGAGATTAGGCCCTTATCAGATATAATGTTGGCAAATATGTTCTCCCATGTAGTGGGCTTTCTTGTTGTTTTGTTGATGGTTTCTTTTGCTGTGCAGAAGCTTTTTATTTTGATGTAGTCCCATTTGTTTATTTTCTCTTTAGTTTCCAATGCCCTAGGATCTGTATCGGTGAAGAAATTGCTTCGGCATATGTCTGAGATTTTGTTGCCTTTGGATTCTTCTAGTATTTTTATGGTTTCCTGTCGTATATTTAAGTCCTTTATCCATTTTGAGTTTATTTTTGTGTATGGTGTAAGTTGGTGGTCTAGTTTCATTTTCTTGCATGTATCTGTCCAATTTTCCCAGCACCATTTATTGAAGAGACTGTCTTGACTCCATTGTATGTTCTTGCCTCCTTTGTCAAATATTAATTGAGCGTATTGGTTGGGGCTGATTTCTGGGCTTTCTATTCTATTCCATTGATCTATATGTCTGTTCTTGTGCCAGTACCAGGCAGTTTTGAGAACAGTGGCTTTGTAATACAGCTTGATATCTGGTATTGAGATCCCACCTACTTTGTTCTTTCTCAGGATTGCTGCAGCTATTCGGGGTCTTTTTTTATTCCAGATGAATTTTTGGAGAGTTCGTTCTAGATCTGTGAAGTATGCCATTGGTATTTTAATGGGAAGTGCGTTGAATTTATAGATTGCTTTGGGTAGTATGGACATTTTAATGATGTTGATTTTACCAATCCATGAACACGGTATGTTCTTCCATCTGTTTATGTCTTCCTCTATCTCTTTTTTCAATGTCCTGTAGTTTTCTGAGTAGAGGTCTTTCACCTCTTTAGTTAAGTTTATTCCTAGGTATCTTAATTTTTTTGGTGTGATGGTAAATGGGATTGCTTTTTTAGTCTCTCTTTCTGTAAGTTCATTATTGGTGTATAGAAATGCCATAGGTTTCTTAGCATTCATTTGGAATCCTGCTACATTGCCAAATTCATTTATTAAGTTTAATAATTTTTTGATGGAGTCTTTAGGGTATTTTAGGTACAATATCATGTCATCTGCAAATAAGGACAGTTTTACTTCTTCATTTCCAATTTGGATGCCTTTTATTTCTTCTTCTTGTCTAATTGCAATGACTAATACTTCCAGAACTATGTCGAACAGGAGTGGTGAGAGTGGGCATCCCTGTCTTGTTCCTGTTCTTAGGGGAAATGGTGTTAGTTTTTGTCCATTGAGTATGATGTTGGCTGTGGGCCTGTCATATATGGCTTTTATTATGTTGAGGTATGATCCTTCTACTCCCACCTTGCTGAGAGTTTTTATCAAAAATGGGTGTTGGATTTTGTCAAATGCTTTTTCTGCATCAATTGATATGACCATGTGGTTTTTTTCTTTCAATTTGTTTATGTGATGTATCACGTTTATTGATTTGCGGATATTGTACCATCCTTGCATCCCTGGAATAAATCCTACTTGGTCATGGTGTATGATCTTTCTGATGTACTGCTGGATCCGATTTGCTAAGATTTTGTTGAGGATTTTGGCATCTATGTTCATGAGGGATATTGGCCTGTAATTCTCTTTCATTGTGTTGTCTTTACCTGGTTTTGGTATTAGGGTGATGCTGGCTTCATAGAATGAGCTTGGAAGTGTTCCTTCCTCCTGAATTTTTTGTAGTAGTCTGAGGAGGATAGGTTTTAGTTCTTCCTTGAATGTTTGGTAAAACTCCCCTGAGAAGCCATCTGGTCCTGGGCTTTTGTTTGCTGGAAGCTTTTTGATGACTGCTTCAATTTCTTCCATAGTTATTGGCCTATTGAGATTTTTAGATTCTTCCTGATTAAGTTTTGGAATGTTGTATTTTTCTAGAAATATGTCCATTTCCTCCAGGTTGTCTAGTTTGTTGGAGTAGAGTTGTTCATAGTATTTTTTAACAATCATTTGTATTTCTGTGGGGTCTGTTGTTATTTCGCCTCTATCATTTCTGATTTGGTTTATTTGGGTCCTCTCTCTTTGCTTCTTGGTGAGCCTGGCTAGAGGTTTGTCAATCTTGTTTATCCTTTCAAAGAACCAGCTCTTGGTTTCATTGATTTTCTGTATTGTTTTTTTGGTCTCTATGTCATTTATTTCTGCTCTAATCTTTATTATCTCCTTCCTTCTGCTCACTCTGGGCTTTTCTTGTTGCTCTCTTTCTAATTCTTTGAGCTGTAGATTTAGATGATTTACTACCATTTTTTCTTGTTTGTTGAGGTAGGCCTGTAGAGCTATAAACTTCCCTCTCAGGACTGCTTTCATTGTGTCCCAAAGGTTTTGGATTGTTGTGTTTTCATTGTCATTAGTTTCCAGGATGTTTTTAATTTCTTCTTTGATCTCATTGGTAACCCAATCAATATTTAATAACATGCTATTCAGCTTCCAAGTGTTTGAGTATTTTGGGTTGTTTTTATTGTAGTTTATTTCTAATATTATGCCATCATGGTCTGAGAAGAAGCTTTTTATGATTTCAATCTTCTTGAATTTGGGGAGACTTTGCTTGTGACCCAATATGTGGTCTATTTTTGAAGATGTCCCATGAGCACTTGAGAAGAACGTATATTTTGTTGCTTTGGGGTGAAGTGTTCTGAAGATGTCAATTAAGTCCATCTGATCTAGTGAGTCATTTAGGATTGCTGTTTCTTTGCTGATTGTTTGTCTAGCGGGCTTATCCAGTGGTGTCAGTGGTGTATTAAAGTCCCCTACTATGATTGTATTGCTGTCAATTTCATTTCTCTCTTGATCTCCTCCAGAAGATTTCTTACATATTTGGGTACTCCTATATTGGGTGCATATATATTTACCAGAGTTATTTCTTCTTGTTGGACTGCTCCCTTTAGTATTATGAAGTGGCCTTCTTTATATCTTTTTATGTCCTTCACTTTGAGATCTAATTTATCAGATATAGGTATTGCTACCCCAGCTTGTTTTTTCATTTCCATTCGCCTGAAAAACCTTTTTTCATCCCTTCACCATCATTCTGTGTGCATCTTTCTTTCTGAGGTGGGTTTCCTGTAGACGACAGATATATGGGTCATGTTTTCTTATCCACACAGTTACCCTATGTCTTTTAATTGGGGCATTTAATCCATTTACATTTAAAGTTATTATTGATAGATACTTGTTTGTTGCCATTTCTTTTTTGTGTGTGTGGCTGTTTTCTTTCTGAGCTTGTTATTTCTTCTTTTTACACCAGTCCCTTTAGCATTTCTTGCATGGCTGGCTTGGTGGTGATAAACTCCCTTAGCCTTTTTTTGTCTGTGAAGCTTCTTATTTCCCCTTCAATTTTGAATGAAAGCCTTGCTGGATAGAGTATTCTTGGATTCAGTCCTTTGCTTTGCATCACTTTGTAAATTTCCGTCCATTCTTTTCTGGCCTGATGTGTTTCTGTTGAGAAATCATTTGATAATCTAATGGGAGATCCCTTGTATGTAACTTTCCGTCTCTCTCTTGCAGCCTGTAAGATTCTCTCTTTGTCCTGAACATTTGCCATGGTAATTATGATGTGTCTTGGTGTGGGTCTTTTCGGATTCACCTTGTTTGGGACTCTCTGGGCTTGTGTGACTTTTTTCTTCCCCACCTCAGGGAAGTTTTCTGATATTATTTCTTCGAATAGGTTTTCTAATCCATGTTCATCTTTCTGTTGTTCTGGCACCCCTATTATTCGTATGTTGTTTCGTTTCATGTTGTCCCAAAGCTCCCTTAGGCTCTCCTCCTGTCTTTTAATTTTTTTCTCCAATTGCAGTACAGTTTGGGTGTGTTTTGCTTCCTTGTCTTCTAATTCACTAATTCGGTCCTCCGCTTCTCCTAGTCTACTGTTGATACTTTCAATGGAGTTTTTTATGGCAGCTATATCACTCTTCATTTCTTCTTGGGCCTTACTTAAGTTGTTGATTTTTTCATCTGTTTCTTCTAGCTTCTTGCATATGGTATTGAATTTTTCATCTGATTCTTCTAGCTTCTTGCATATGGTATTGAATTTTTCATCTGATTCTTCTAGCTTCTTGCATATGGTATTGAATTTTTCATCTGATTCTTCTAGCTTCTTGCATATGGTATTGAATTTTTCATCTGATTCTTCTAGCTTCTTGCATATGGTATTGAATTTTTCATCTGATTCTTCTAGCTTCTTGCATATGGTATTGAATTTTTCATCTGATTCTTCTAGCTTCTTGCATATGGTATTGATTTTTTCCTCCGACCGGTGCATGTACTCTAGGACCCTTATTCTGAATTCTTTTTCCGTCATGTTGCATGCCTCTGTCTCACTTAGCTGCTTTTCTGGCGAGTCCTCCTTCTCTTTCCTTTGGGGGTTTCTTTGTCTACCCATGTTTGATAAAAAGCAAAACAATCTCACAAACAAGCATAAAAAAACCAATATAATCAACAAAGCAGCAAACAACAACAAAACAACTGAGAAAAAATTGGATAGTGAAGAAAGAGAAGAGAGAGGTGTATATGGATTTAGAGCAGATTGGAAATTAGATATATAAGTAGGGTGAAATTTTAATAGAGGGTAAAAAGAAGGAATAGGGAAAATCTAAAGCAGGAATAGGGTAAGAGAAACAGGACAACAAAAGGGAAAAAGTGGGGAAGAGGGTTTAGCACAGAGGCAAATTGAGGTAGAGAAAAATGTTGCTAAAGGAACGATGAAAATAGAATGGAG
>NW_005371234.1:125517-128254 GCF_000412655.1 Myotis brandtii | reverse complement strand
GGAAAGTGTTGAAGTTCCCTGTGATACACTGTTCCTCCATGTTGTAAACCACAGCCCTGATTTTAAAGCAGGCTGTATTTGTTTCCCAGACTGCCTTTATTTGTGTTTACAGAAGAGTCAGTTTGTGGTTCGGCCCCTGGGTGGCAGTGTTTCTGGATTTACCTCCCAGGCTACAAGTCCTCTTTAGCCAGTATTTAGTTTTTGTTTTCCCTATATCGCACTTAATACTGGTTTGGGAGAGTCGACTGCTCCAGAGCCAGTTCCTTGATCCTTACTTCCTACTCTGACTCCCAGGTTCCACAAAAACAACTTTCCCTGCAGTCTCTGTGAGTGACCCCAATTGGGCGATCCTACGTATTGGGTTTAATAATCAAAAGCAAAGATTTAAGGAGGAGGAGAAACCAAGATGGCGGCATAGGTAAACACTGGAAATTGCTGCCTCCCACAACCACTTCAAAAATACCACTAAAAGACAAAACGGACATCATCCAGAACCACAAGAAGGCTGGCTGAGTAGAAATTCTACAACTAGAAGGAAAGAGAAAAGCACACTGAGACTCAGAGGAGGTGCGGAAGTAAAGTGCAGAGGTACGGGGGCGCACGCAGCAAGGGCTGGAAACTGAGGACATGGTTGTCTTTTTCAATCGGGAGGGAGTCTCAAGCTCCCGACTTTTCTGAACTCCAGTTCCGGGTGAGTCTCTGGGGACCCAGACTCATACGGGGAGAAACTGGACTGTCTGGCATCAGTTGGAACTTGAGGGTGGCTTTCTCTCAGAGGTACTTGCAGCGATTACTGGGACACTGAGAAGTGGGGCCTCTTAGGGCAGGGCTGAGGATCCGCCATAGCTGTTTGCTCCACCCTGTTGATTCCCTGAGACCCCGGCCCACCCAAGCTGTTCGCAGAGGCTTTTGCATATGAATGTCCTGGCCCTTTGCAATCTAAAATTACCTAACAAACTGCAGCTGGGTCAAAGAGACCCAGAATATCCAAAAGAAGGCTCAAGGCCCCACAGCAGCTTGCATTGCTTCACAGCTGGGCCACAGCTGGGCCTCATCTGGGCACCTCCAAACCCAAACAAAGAATCTGCATATCTCTCCATAGCTCCTCCTTGGTAGCCTCAGGGAGAGGCTAAATTAGCACCTCTTTAGAGATCCAAGAGCCAGTGTACCCAGCGGTCAGAGTGGGACCATCCAGATTACAACTCCTCAGATCCATAAGGAACACACTTAGGGGGCAGACTCAGTGAGCACCAAAGCCCCACTGAAGCAAGTCTTGCCCCTAAGGGTGTCTCCAGCACAGAAGTTCTCCCACTGTGCACACAGCTGATTCTCATAGCCAATTGGCCTGGCAGTCAATTCCTCCCAGTAATACCTACAACAATCAAGGCTTAGCTACAACAAGACTGTGCACAAAGCCCACAAAGGGGTGCACTAAGAGTGTCCACCTCAGGTAATTGGGGAGGCTGAGCCACTGGGCCCTATAGGCACCTAGCATAGAAAGCCACTCTATCAACACAGGGAAGCAGCCAAAATGCGGGGAACTGGGAGGAGGGGAGTTATGGGGGGAAAAAAAGAGGAACAAATGTAACCTGAACAATAAAGATTTAATTAAAAAAAAAAGATTTAAGTAGGAAAAATAAAAAAAGAGCCTGAGTAGGTGTCTGAGCTCACAACACTCCACTGTCCAGCTCTGTGCGCAAATCTCCCAAAGTCTCTTCCGCACCTCCTCTCTCCCCTGGCACTAAGCAGCCAGCACACTGGCAAAATCTGAGGCTGCCTTTTTGCACCCAGTCCAGATATGGGCTGTTTAGAAGAGTTCCCTTCTGCCAGCAGCCCTGCGGGATGCTTTCCACACTCGCGGATCATGCTGGTCCCAACGGCTGTGGACTTTGTGGGGTGCAGACTTCCCCCGTGCACGTTCCTCTCTCTAACCTGAATTACAAACTGCACCTTTATCTAGGCAAAATCTGACCTTTCCTTGAGGAGAAGCAGGGCTCATCTGAGTCCATGTATTCGCGCTGCTTGAGATCCAGTGTTCCCGTGTTCGTGGTTAGACCCTGCGTGCCGTGGTTGCAGGGTCCCTGGATATATACCCTCCGATAACAGCTGCTCAAGATGGTGTGATCTTCACGGCTGAGCCGGCTGCACCTGAGAGATTTCAGCAGCAGTGAAGGCTGCCCGATTTGGGGCCCGATCCCACAAAGACCAACAGTCCCCTTTCTCTGGGAGTCCTCTGCCTTTCCACGCTGCAAACTGTCTACCTGCAGAATTTCCTCTGCCAATTACATGTTTCAGAGGGTCACCCTACCTCAACAAACAATCTTCAGTTTTGTTCAGAACCACAAATGACCACAAATAACCATAAAAACCTTGGAAAAGACAGACAAAGCTGGAGGCATCACACTTCCGTTTTTTTAAAAAAACTTTATTGTTTCATGTAATACCGGTTTGGTGGTTATAAACTCTGTTAGCTTTGTCTTGTTTCAGTAGATCACAGAGTGGGTATATCAGCAGTAATTAAACCACAACCACAACTGTCGGATTTGGAAACATCTTCTTCTTTCTAAATCTCAGCAAGATATTTCGTAAAAATTTATCCACAACCAGAGTGTAAGTAGCTGGAAGAAGACCATCCAGGATAGAAACAAGTGTCTCCTTCAACAGTAACTGGCACATCTTTTTGAAACACCACAGACAGTGGTTCTCCGTAGATTTCATGAACCCTTCTGGGAGAGCC
>NW_005371234.1:115885-121780 GCF_000412655.1 Myotis brandtii | reverse complement strand
CCTTCAATTCTAAAGGAGTAATCTTGGTTGTTGTCCTTGGTATTCATCACTTTGAGTATTTGTTGCCACTCCCACCTGGCCTGCAAAGTTTCTGTTGAGAAATCAGGTGATTTTTGGTATGAGCACTGCCTTGTAGGTAACTAACCGAATGATTTCGTACCAGAAAAGCACGTGTAGTTCATTTCCAAAACAGCACCAGTAGTCCTTACACGGAGTTAGAGCTTTGAGAATAGTGACGTTTGGTGCTTCAAAACTGCTCTTCATTCATACAGCAGTTCTCATTCTTTTACAATCTCTATGGTTGGCAGAAGGGTGGAGCATTACAATCTGCCTAAGGTTAGTTATGGGCATTCTTGAGTTTTTCCTTCCCTTGTTATTGGGCCCATCATGAGAACAGCCCTTTGGAGAACACAGGTTTGTCACTGCACAAACAAATGCAGTGTTAACTTTAAACAAGGAGGAGAACGACCTGTGCTCTGAATAAGATTACACCTCATGAATGAAATGGAGAAAACACAAATAAATGGAAAAACATCCTGAGATCTAGGATTGCAAGAATTAACTTTGTTAAAATGTTACTATACCAAACGCCACCTACAGACTCAACACAATTCCTATCAAATTTTCAGTGAAAATTTTCACAGAAATAGAACAAACAATCTTAAGTTTTGTTCAGAACCACAAATGACCCCAAATAACCATAAAAACCTTGGAAAAGACAGACAAAGCAGGAGGCATCACACTTCCGGGTTTTTTTTTAAACTTTATTGTTTCATGTAATACCGGTTTGGTGGTTATAAACTCTGTTAGCTTTGTCTTGTTTGACTAAATGGTGATTAGCTGCCACTACTTGGAGAAGCTGGACAATGGGATGATTCATTTTGTGGATGTGATTGAGCATGGCTGAACAAAATGTCATCACCCTACTCTGAACAGCACCCAAGACTTATGATGAATTGTTTCTTTCTGTAAATGTGTATTTAACACAGCTGTTCTGAGGAAGGGAAAGCAGGAGAGAGGAAAACACCAAATAAAGCTCTTAATCTGACCTTCAATTCTAAAGGAGTAATCTTGGTTGTTGTCCTTGGTATTCATCACTTTGAGTATTTGTTGCCACTCCCACCTGGCCTGCAAAGTTTCTGTTGAGAAATCGGGTGATTTCTTGTATGAGCACTGCCTTGTAGATAACTAACTGAGTGATTTCTTACCGAAAAGCACGTGTAGTTTATTTCCAAAATGGTACAAGTAATCCTTACATGGACTTAGAGTTTTTGAGAATATTCTTATGTGACTTTTGGTCATTTAAAACTGCTATTCATAGATCACTTCTCATTCTTTTACATTCTCTCTGGAAGGCACAATGGTAGAGCATTACATTCTATGTAAGGCTAGATGTGGGCATTCTTGAATTTTTCCTTTCCTTATTATTTTATCTATCATCCAGCCCTATAGAGAACACAGGTATGTAACTGCACAAATAAATGTAGTGTTAACTTTAACCAAGGATGTGAAAGATCTGTGCTGTGAAAGCTATTACACCTCATGAAGGAAAGGGAGAAAACACAAATAAATGGAAAAGTATTCTGTGATCTTGGATTGTAAGAATTAATATTGCTAAAATGCTTTTATACCAAAAGCAAGCTTCAGAGTCAATGCAATTCCTATCTCAAATTTCCAATGATTTTTTTTCACAGAAATAGAATAATCTTGTTTTGTTCAGAACCACAAATGCCCACACATAATCACAATAATCTTGGGAAAGAAAAACAAAGCTGTAGGCATGACACTTTGTTTTCCTTTTTTTTTCTTAAATTTTTTCTTGCTTAAAATATTACATATGTCTCCTTTTCCTCTATTGACCTCTCCCTAGTCCTTCCCACCTTCCTAGTACTTGCCCTCAACCATCCCCTACTGCCTGTGTCCATGTGTTATGCCTATATGCATGTATACCAGTCCTTTGGTTGATCTTTCAACCCCCTACAAACCCTCCACCTTCCCTCTGAGGTTGGATGATCTGTTCGGTGCTTCGATGTCTCTGGATCTATTTTGGTTCATCAGGTTTTTTTTTTTTAAATCTTTATTGTTGAGAGTATTATAAATGTCCCCTCCCCCTCCCCCCACCATTGTCCCCTCCACTTGTTTCCCACCCCAGGCCTTCACCACCCTATTGTTGTGTCCATAGGTAATGCATATATGCATATAAGATTTTTGGTTAATCTCTTCCCAGCATGCTCTTTTCTCTGAGGTTTGTCAGTTTGTTCTACTTTTCCATGCTTATGATTCTATTTTATTCAACCTTTTATTTTGTTCATTTGATTTTTTTGTTCATTTATTTTTTTAGATTCAATTGTTTATAGATTTGTATTTATTACCATTTTATTGGTCATGTTTTTCATTTCTTCTTCTTCTTCTTCTTCTTCTTCCTCCTCCTACCCCCCCTCCTCCTCCTCCTCCTCCTCCTGCTCCTCCTTCTCCTCTTCCTCCTCCTCCCCCCTTCATCCTTTTCCTCCTCCTCTTTTTAAAGAATACCTTTCAACATACTCTGACTTGGTAGTGATGAACTCCTTTAGCTTTTTCTTATCTGTGAAGCTCTTTATCTGTCCTTTAGTTCTAAATGATAGCTTTGCTAGGTAGAGTAATTTTGGTTGTATGTCCTTGCTATTCGTCTCCTTAAATATTTCCCGCCACTCCCTTCTGGCCTGAAACATTTCTGTTGAGAAATAAGCTGACAGTCATATGGGTGCTACCTTGTACTAATTGCTTTTCTCTTGATTCTTTTAAGATTCCCTCTTTGTCTTTTACCTACCCTTGGCATTTTAATTATGATGTCTTGATGTGGGCCTCTTTGGATTCCTCTTGTTTGGGACTCTCTGGTCTTCCTGGACTCACAAGTCTATTTCTTTAACCAGGTAGGGGAAGTTTTCTGTCATTATTTCTTCAAATAGGTTTTCAATATCTTGCTCTCTTTTTTCTCCTTCTGGCACTCCCATAATGCGAATGTTGGTATGTTTAAAGTCGTCCCAGAGGCTCCTTATACCATCTTCTTGTTTTTGGATTCTTTTTGCTCTTTTGATTGGGTGCTTTCTGCTTCCTCATATTCCAAATAGTTGATTTGATTCTTGGAATTCTCTACTGTACTGTTGAGTCCCTGTAAATTATTCTTTATTTCAATTAGTGGTTGCTTAATTTCTGATTGATCCTTTTTCATGTCTTTGACATTCTCCCTAAGATCCTTATAAGACTCACTAAGTCCCTTGAAGCTCTCATGAAGACCCTTGAGTATCCTCATAACCATTGTTTTCAACTCTGTATCTAGAAGTTTGATCACTTCCTTGTCCTTCATTTATAACAGGTTTCTTTGTCTCTGCATTTTGGCTGCTTCTCTGTTTTGTTTCTATGTATTAGGTTGAGATGTTATGTCTCCTGTAATTGGAAGTCTTGTATATTAGTTGTCCTTTAGGGCCCAGTGGCTCAGTCCTCCCAGTCACCTTAGCTGGGGCCCTCTGGGCAAAGCCCTGTGTGGGCTGTGTGCACAGTCTTGTTGTAGCTGAGCCTTGATTGCTGTTGGAGTCACTGGGAGGAATTGACCTCCAGGCCAATTGGCTGTGAGGACCAGCTGTGTCTACAATGGAAAAGCTGCTGTGCAGGAGACACCTCTATGGAGCAGGACTTGCTTCAGCGGGACTTTGGTTCTCACTGAGTCTGCTCCTTGAGTGTGTTGCTCGTGGATATGTAGAGTTGTAATCTGGTATCGTCTGAAGCTGTCCATGGGATGCACTCGTTCTAGGACCTCCCAGGTCACCCACTGTCTGGGGCTACCTGGCAGCAGCTACAGAGAGATCTGCAATGGCTGCTACTTGTAATGGGCCAGGAAGTGCCCAGGCGAGGCCCAACAGTGAAGCAAGGCAGGCTGCTGCTAGTGCTGGGTATTGGGCCTTTTTATTGATAGGTTTGGGGCATGCTGACTCTGGCTGTTGCTTGTTTAAGAGATGTAGCAAAGTCTGAAGCCTGAGCCAGGACAGCCCATTCACATGGAAAAGCAACTGCAAACAGCTTGAATGGGGCTTCAAATTGGATGGGTTAGAGTCTAAGGGAATCACCAGAGCAGAGAGAATAGTATGGGCCATGCTGATGAAAACTCAGATATGGCTTCCAGACAGCTCTGCCACAAGGGGAGGCCCCAGCACAGGAACAAGGACCCTTGTGAGCACCCTGTTTGGGAGAAAGCCACTCCCAATTTCCTGCCCTGATGTCAGACAATTCAGTTCCTCCCCATATGTCCCTGGATTCCCCCAAAGCCACTGATGCTGGAGCTTAGAGGAAGCGAAACCATGTAAGAGGAACACATGGGACTCCAGCAACCTTCGTGTCACTTAGGCAAAATCCCTACTGGTTTTTACAACCGGAAGTTAAGGGGACTTCTCTTCCCAGTTCTGGAATGCTGAACTTGGAGTCTGGTGTGTGATTGGGACCCCCTGCTTTTCATGGGAGGCCTTGGAGATATCCCACCTGATTAAAAACACGCCACATTTGGGTATCGAACTAGCATGTTTCACATCTATGCCCTTCCTACCAGTCTCAAGGTGCTTTCTTCTTTACTTCTCTAGTTGTAGTACTTCCATTTATTCAGATTTCAGGCAGTTCTGAATGATGTTTGTTCTGTACTTTAGTTGTAATTTTAATGTGGTTGTGGGAGGCGGTGAGTATAGGAGTTTACCTATGCTGTTATCTTAGTTCTCTCAGGCATCACACTTTCTGATTTTAAACTATATTACACAGCTACAGTGTTCAGAAGAGTGTTATTGGCATAAAAACAGACATATAGATCAATGGAACAGAATGGAGAGCCCATAAATAAACCCTTGCATATATGGTCAATTAATTTATAACAAAGGAGACAAGATATACAATGGGGAAAAGGACAGTCTCTTCAGTAAATGGTGTTGTGAATGACCACATGCAAAGGAATAAAACTGGACCTTTACATTACACCATACACAAAAATAAACTCAAAATGGATTAAAGATTTGAAAGTAAGACCTGAAATCATAAAACTCTGAGAAGAAACATAAACTCCCTGAAATCAGTCTTTTCAATAATTTTTGGGATTTGACACCAAAAGCAAAGGCAACAGAAGGAAAATACACAAGTGGGGCTACATATAACTAAGAAGCTTCTTCACAGCAAAGGAAATCATCAACAAAATGAAAAGGCTACCTACCAAATGTGAGGAAATATTTGCTAAGGGGTTAATATCCAGAATGTGTGATAAGGCACTAATATCCAGAATGTATAAATATGAAAAATAACTCATACAACTCACTAACAAAAAATTCCCAATCATATTCTAAAAATAAACAGAGGAACCGAGTAGACATTTTTCTAAAGAATATACAGATAGCCAACAGTTACACAAAAAAGTGCTCACCATCACTAATCATCGAGAAAATGAAAATCAAAACCACCAGATAGTACCCCACATATGTAAGAATGGCTATTACCAACAATACAAGTAATGACAAGTATGATGTGGATGTGGAGAAAATCAAACTCCTTTGTACTGTTGGTAGGAATGTAATTTGGTGCAGTTATTATGTGAAACAGTATAGAAGTTTCTCAAAACTCAGAACTGAATTACTGTATGATCCAGCAATTTCACTACAGCATAGGGGTATGGATTAAATAGGTGAAGGGGGTTAAAAGGTACAAACTTTACATTGTAAAAGAAATGTCAAGGGGATGTAATGTACAGCATGGTGACTATAGTTAATATTACTGTAATGTATATTTGAAAGTAGCTAGAAGAGTAGATCTTAATATTTCATCACAAAGGAAAAATTTGTAGCTATTTATGGTGGTGGATGTTAAGTAGACTTGTGGTGGGGATCATTGCAA
>NW_005371234.1:113136-115791 GCF_000412655.1 Myotis brandtii | reverse complement strand
ATATCTCAATCTGGAATCATTATGTTGTACAATTAAAGCCAATATAATTTTATATCTAAAGAACAAAATAAATGAACAAGCAAAATGGAAACAGACTGATGGTTGCTAGAGGAAATGGGGTTTGAGGGACTGGGTGAAAAATATGAAGGGATTAAGAAGTACAAATTGGTAGTTACAAAGTTGTCATGGGGAGGTAACATACAGCATAGGAGATAAAGTGTGATAACTATGTAAAGTTCTAGATGGGTACTAGACTTATCGGAGGAATCATTTTATAAATCACATACATGTCTAACCACTATGCTGTTCACCTGAAAGTAATATAAAATAATATTGAATGTCCACTGTATGTGGGTAAAAGCATCCGTTAGACTTTCTCTGTCTCTGAAAGTTGTAATATTTGTCCTGTCTTTGAAATGTAAACACCCAGGAACTAACTAAAATATTGCCCACAGAGAATGGAGGGAAAAAAGAGGCCCTTCTAAAATACAGATTGTTTTATAAGTTCCCTTGCCAAAATTGCTTTATAAAAAAGCTATTTTTTTCCTATAAAACTACTAGGATCTATATATATATATATAAAAGGCTAAGTGACCATCTGACCATCCAACCGGCTAGTAGGTATGATGTGCACTGACCATCAAGGGGCAGACGCTCAATACAGGAACTGCTGAGCTGCAGTGACTTGGCAGCAGAGGTTCTCAGGTGATGAACCCTGGAACTAGAGAGGAGGGAGCCTGCTTCCTCACAGGGCCATGCGATTTCACCTTCTGCCATGAGTTATGTTGTTGCTGGGGCACTGTCGGCCCCAAATCTGGTTTACTGCCCAGCTATGGTGACTGCAGACGCCCTTTGAGCTGCAGCACTGGCCCAGGTGCAGCCGGCCGGGGAGAGGTTGGCTCCAGGGCATGTCCAGCCAGTCTTGCCCCGACCTGTCCTGCTAGCCACCTTCTAATTAATTTTCTTTCAATGTACACAAATCTGTGCACTGGGCCACTAGTCCTATATAATAAAACCCTGATATACAAATTGACCAAAAGGTGAAACAACTGGTGGAACGACTGGTCCCTATGACATACACTGACCACCAGGGGGAAGATGCTCAGGAGCTGCCCCCGGCCTGTAGGCCCAGACAGGCGGCAGCAGTGGGAGGCAAGGCTGACGAGCTGGCGGCACCAGGCCAGCCAAGGCGCGGGTGTGAGCAGGGCCCCCGGTCGCCCCACTGGTAGCTCTACAGATCAGCCCTGATCACCAGCCAGGCCTAGGGACCCTACCTGTGCATGAATATCGTGCACCAGGCCTCTAGTATATATGGACTGTATATGGAAAATAGGGAAAATGAAGCATGGCGATACATTTTTGTTGAGAAAAAGGGAAATAGAAAGTCATTTTGGATATGGAAAGATATAAAGGAGATGGTTGTTATTTTAGCAAAGGAAGAAAAAGAAAGTGAATTTGTCCTAAAATAAAATGATTGTTTCAAAATAAGAAAGGAAAAGATAGGACAAAAACTGAAAGGTACATGAAAGTTGCAGAACATTCTTGAAAGAGGGATCTTAAGAAAAGAATTTTATATATGGTCAAGCTAACTAATATTGGAATGAATAATTAAGTCAATCGAGTTTTTTGTGTGTATATGTATATGAACTCTCACTAGATCTTTAACAATGGCCATTTTTAAGTCTTTTGACAGTTATTGTTATACTCTAATACTTTGGGAAAAAATGTTCTTACAAACACAAGGTGGGGCAAAAGTAGGTTTTCATTTATGACTACATAAAAACAGAGTTTATTAGGCTCTGCTTCTCAGAACCCCCGGAACCGCTGCAAACCTCGGAGGGAAAGCTGCCTTCCAACTGATGCCAGACACTCCCGCTTCTCCCGTTTGGGTCCGAGTCCCCAGCGATTCGCCCGTATCTGGAGCTCAGAGTCTGAGACTCCCCCCTGACCGAAAACGACAACCGCGCTCTCAGCCACCAGCCCGCTTTGCGCGCGCACCTCCGCACCTGAGTTTTTTCCACACTGCGCCTCCTCTGAGCCTCGGTGTGCTGTTATTTTTCCTTCTAGTTGAAGAGTCTCTCCTCAGCCAGCCTTCCTGTGGTTCTGGGTGATGTCCGTTCCATCTTTTAGTTGTATTTTTGAAGTGGTTGTTTGCGGCAGCAGTCTGCGGTGTTTACCTATGCCGCCATCTTGGTCTCTCCCCTATTGTATTATTTTTCATATGAACAATTGTGAACCTACTTTTGCCTCAACAGTATGCTTCATCTTCAACAACATTTATATAAAAACAAAGAAAGCACTGACAAGTACTCTAAAATGAAGGTTTCAGATAACTTTAAAAACATAATACTGAGCTGAGTACATAAAGAAACTGCAATTTAAAAACAACAAAGCCAGAGGAGAAAAATAGCGGAGGTTTAGATGGATGTGTTGGTGCTTTGTCCAGGAGCAGATAAGGGCAAGCAGCTGAAACGGGTAACATACAGCCCGAACAAGCAGAGGAGATTCAGCTGAGAGACAGTCTGCAGCCAGGAAAGACAGAGAACTCCTAGAAAATGGGGATGGTTAGAGATTGAGGCTGAAACCTCCCCCTGGGCGCCAGCTCAGCGGCGTGACCGCGCCATCTTGGGTAGCTGTTATCCGCATCCAGAGATC
>NW_005371234.1:82240-112552 GCF_000412655.1 Myotis brandtii | reverse complement strand
TTTGCCTCTGTGCTAAACCCTCTTCCCCACTTTTTCCCTTTTGTTGTCCTGTTTCTCTTACCCTACACCAGCTTTAGATTTTCCCTATTCTTTTTACCCCCTGTCAAAATTTAACCCTACTTATAAATCCTATGTCAAATCCCCTGCTCTAAATCCTTATACACCTTTCCCTTATCTTCCTTCACTATCCAAAATTTTTTTTCTTCTTCTTATTTTCTCTCTCTATGGTTTTATTGTTGCTTGCTTGATTGACGAGTATACTGGGGTACACCTGAGGACCCCTCACAGGACTGCACCCCGTCTACACCTGAGGGCCCCCTCACAGGACTGCACCCCATCTACACCTGTGTCCTGAGGGCCCCTCACAGGACTGCACCCCATCTATACCTGAGGGCCTCCTCACAGGACTGCACCCCCTATACCTGGGTTCTGAGGGCCCCTCACAGGACTGGACTCTCCTGACATTTACTACTCTGAGGGTCTGAGCAGAAGTCCAACTGGTGTGCTTGGAGCTGTGGTTCCCCGAGAGCCTGTGGCAGGACCGGGCGCTGGCGTCTCATCCCCACCCAATGGAAAAGCAGGAAAAAGAACAAACACCACGCCCACCAGCTGAGTGACACATGGACCCAGGTCTGAAGCGGCCTCACCTGATTCGACAGAGCAGGCCATGCACCTGAAATGGGACCCGAGTGGTGACTGAGAGTCCATTTTCTGAGTTTCATGGAATCCTGTATTATGTCTGACAGCTCCATTTCACACCAATGGCCGGTTCCACGCTGCTAACGAAGTACAAAAATGAGAAAATGTCACTAAAAACAAAAGAAGGCAAAAAGTGCATGCAAGTTCGACGCCATCAGACCGACATTCCTGTGGGAAACGCCTGTTCTCACGTTGCCATGACGTTTTCAGGGGCTCCTCGCTGCACCCCTGGGAGCAGTGCGGTGGGCACCTGTGGCCCTGGGACCTCCAGGGTCCTCTGCCCTGGCCCCACCGTCCCCGCACCTGCTCCTAAATCAGGACTATCACCTACATGGACAAGCTCGTTTTCCCCAATCAGGTGAAAACAAAATGAGGTTCTAGCAAGACCAATGTTTACACCAGAAATAACACAAGATGAGGCGACCCATCCCATTGGCTGTCCCTCCAATGAGCTTCCAGTGGCCTCCACAGGCAGGGGGAGCCAGGGCCTCCTCTCCCTCTGCACTGACTCTGCAGCGAGATTCTGCCTCCTCCCTGCCCAGCTGGACTGCAGGGTCCCCTCCACGTGGTGCCTATGGGCACAAAGGCCCCCTCTCCTGCCCCCACCGCCCCCAGGGACAGAGGCGGCAGGGTTCAGACTCAGCCGCCCATGCTGCCTCAGCTCCTGTTCCTTCCGCCCGTCTGTGGCTTCACCGATCACCACTGCACCATGGGCACCCTCTCTTCCGCCTCCGACACAGCTGCGGCCTTTCTCTTGTGCAGCCGTCTGTCCACCTGATTACCTGCCTGGTTGCTGCTCCCCTGACGGGCCTCCCGCCTGTTCTATCTAGTGAGCTGCTCCTAGAGGCAGCCCTGGGGCGTGTTCTGTCCTTTCTGGGGTCTCACTCCCCAATTCGGGACCCGAGGGCTGGAGGTGGATGCCTGTGTCATTCCTCACAGTAACACCTTGTAATGAAAAGCCACTGCGGACAGAGCAGGGTAACGATTAAAAAACCAGCTCTGAGACTCCGCGGAGTTCTGGAAGGTGGAACCCTGCGAGTTCCCACAGCCTCCCAGGCTCTTGTTTACACACTTCCTCTTAAATCTGTGAGTTTGATTGTTGATCCCGGTGCATGTGATTGCCCAATTGGGGTCGCTAGCGGAGCTTGTAGGGGAAGATTGTTTTTGGGGAGCCTGGAAAACAGAGCTGAGAGTGGCGACTGGTGAAACAGATCTGGGCGGAGCTGGTTCAGGTACAATAGAGAACTCCTGGTCAGAGAGGACTTAAAGCCTTGGAGGTCAATCCAGACACACTGCCACCCAGAGGCAGAGCCACGAACTGACTCTTCTGTACATACAAATACAGCAGTAAGGGGAACCAATACGGCCTGCCTTAAAATCAGGACTGTGGCTTACAACACGGAGGAACAGTGTATCAGAGGGAAATTCAACATTCTCCTGAATTCCGGGCGTGCCAAAAAGAAGAGTAGAAGATCTGAAGCACCTGCATTACTGCACATTTTTATTTTTATTTTTTTTAATTACTTTTTCACCTTTTAACTAAGAAAACATTGTTTTTCTTTTTTTTTTCCATCACCTGATTTTACCCTTTCAACTACTACATTTTTATTTTTAACTAGTATTATTACCGCTACCATTTTACCATTTTTTAAAGTGTCATTTTCTTTTCTTTTATTTTTTTTATTTTTTTATTTTGGGACTAATGTCCTCCATTCTATTTTCATCGTTCCTTTAGCAACATTTTTCTCTACCTCAATTTGCCTCTGTGCTAAACCCTCTTCCCCACTTTTTCCCTTTTGTTGTCCTGTTTCTCTTACCCTACTCCAGGTTTAGATCTTCCCTATTCTTTTTACCCCCTGTCAAAATTTCACCCTACTTATATACCCTATGTCCAATCCCCTGCTCTAAATCCTTATACACCTTTCCCTTATCTTCCTTCACTATCCAAATTTTTTTCTTCTTCTTCTTCTTTTCTCTCTCTATTGTTTATTGTTGTTTGCTCGATTGACGAGTATATTGGGGTTTTTTTTAGGATCGTTTGTGGGGTTAGTCTGCTTATTCTTTTTATTTTTCTCCCCCCGCCCCCCGGTTATTTCTGTGCTTCTGTTTTCCCTTGCGTCGCTTGATATTATTGGTTGTTTGTAGTTTGTATTCATCTCCAGGAATCTGCTGCTGTAAATTGTTGGTATTAGTGGCGGTTCTATAGGAGTTTTCTCCTCATATAAATAGTCTCTTCCCCTCTTATACTTCACTCTCTTTTCTCTCTTACTTTTTTTTCCTCTTCCTTTTTTCCCTCCCTTTTTCCAATTTTATTTTTGCACTCCTTTTTTTTTCTTTTTTCTTTCTTTCTTTTTTCTCTTCTACCTTTTTCTCTTCTTTCTTCCTTATCTCCTAACTCTCTTAGCTCGGGTGGCCACCTTTATTTGGGGTTATTGATATCGTAAATACATTCGTGTTCAGTGCCTGGTACGTTGTGCCTTGTTGTGTTGTATTTTGTGCCTTTAAATCAACGCAGCAGATTCAAGCAACAGCGGCCTCCTGATCTCCACACGCTCTGTCTGGGGAACAGTTACTGTGTGTGAAGCCTCCCTCCACCTGCCAGAAGAGCCACCACAGCTGTGAACAGCACCCACCAGAGGCCCTGCTATCAACGGAGGAGCCACTGCTACCACAACCGCCCAAGGAGCAACCACAGCCCGAGGAGCCACTGCCACCCAGGGAGCAGCCACTGAACGACTCAACAACTAGATATGTCAGTGAGATCAAACATGGGTAGACAAAGAAACCCCCAAAGGAAAGAGAAGGAGGACTCGCCAGAAAAGCAGCTAAGTGAGACAGAGGCATGCAACATGACGGAAAAAGAATTCAGAATAAGGGTCCTAGAGTACATGCACCGGTCGGAGGAAAAAATCAATACCATATGCAAGAAGCTAGAAGAATCAGATGAAAAATTCAATACCATATGCAAGAAGCTAGAAGAATCAGATGAAAAATTCAATACCATATGCAAGAAGCTAGAAGAATCAGATGAAAAATTCAATACCATATGCAAGAAGCTAGAAGAATCAGATGAAAAATTCAATACCATATGCAAGAAGCTAGAAGAATCAGATGAAAAATTCAATACCATATGCAAGAAGCTAGAAGAAACAGATGAAAAAATCAACAACTTAAGTAAGGCCCAAGAAGAAATGAAGAGTGATATAGCTGCCATAAAAAACTCCATTGAAAGTATCAACAGTAGACTAGGAGAAGCGGAGGACCGAATTAGTGAATTAGAAGACAAGGAAGCAAAACACACCCAAACTATACTGCAAATGGAGAAAAAAATTAAAAGACAGGAGGAGAGCCTAAGGGAGCTTTGGGACAACATGAAACGAAACAACATACGAATAATAGGGGTGCCAGAACAACAGAAAGATGAACATGGATTAGAAAACCTATTCGAAGAAATAATATCAGAAAACTTCCCTGAGGTGGGGAAGAAAAAAGTCACACAAGCCCAGAGAGTCCCAAACAAGGTGAATCCGAAAAGACCCACACCAAGACACATCATAATTACCATGGCAAATGTTCAGGACAAAGAGAGAATCTTACAGGCTGCAAGAGAGAGACGGAAAGTTACATACAAGGGATCTCCCATTAGATTATCAAATGATTTCTCAACAGAAACACATCAGGCCAGAAAAGAATGGACAGAAATCTACAAAGTGATGCAAAGCAAAGGACTGAATCCAAGAATACTCTATCCAGCAAGGCTTTCATTCAAAATTGAAGGGGAAATAAGAAGCTTCACAGACAAAAAAAGGCTAAGGGAGTTTATCACCACCAAGCCAGCCATGCAAGAAATGCTAAAGGGACTGGTGTAAAAAGAAGAAATAACAAGCTCAGAAAGAAAACAGCCACACACACAAAAAAAGAAATGGCTACAAACAAGTACCTTTCAATAATAACTTTAAATGTAAACGGACTAAATGCTCCAACCAAAAGACATCGAGTGGCTGAATGGATAAAAAAACATGACCCATACATCTGCTGTCTACAAGAGACCCACCTCATTAGAAGGGACTCACACAGACTGAAAGTGAAGGGATGGAAAAATATCTTTCACGCAAATGGAAAGGAAAAGAAAGCTGGGGTAGCAATACTTATATCGGACAAAATACATCTCAAAGTGAAGGCCATAACCAGAGATAAGGAAGGCCACTTCATAATACTAAAGGGATCAATACAACAAGAAGATATAACCCTGGTAAACATATATGCACCCAATGCAGGAGCACCCAAATTCATAAAAAAACTCCTGGAAGATATCAAAGGAGAGATCGACAACAATACAATCATAGTAGGGGACTTTAATACACCACTGACACCACTGGATAAGCCCGCTAGACAAACAATCAGCAAAGAAACAGCAATCCTAAATGACTCACTAGATCAGATGGACTTAATTGACATCTTCAGAACACTTCACCCCAAAGCCATGGAATATACATTCCTCTCAGGTGCTCATGGGACATATTCAAAAATAGACCACATATTGGGTCACAAGCAAAGTCTCCACAAATTCAAGAAGATTGAAATCATAAAAAGCTTCTTCTCAGACCACGATGGCATAATGTTAGAAATAAACTACAATAAAAACAACCCAAAATACTCAAACACTTGGAAGCTGAATAGCATGTTATTAAATATTGATTGGGTTACCAATGAGATCAAAGAAGAAATTAAAAGCATCTTGGAAACTAATGACAATGATAACACAACAATCCAAAACCTATGGGACACAATGAAAGCAGTCCTGAGAGGGCAGTTTATAGCTCTTCAGGCCTATCTCAAAAAGCAAGAAAAAATGGTAGTAAATCATCTAACTCTTCAACTCAAAGAATTAGAAAGAGAGCAACAAGAAAACCCCAGAGTGAGCAGAAGGAAGGAGATAATAAAGATTAGAGCAGAAATAAATGACATAGAGACCAAAAAAACAATACAGAAAATCAATGAAACCAAGAGCTGGTTCTTTGAAAGGATAAACAAGATTGACAAACCTCTAGCCAGGCTCACCAAGAAGCAAAGAGAGAGGACCCAAATAAACCAAATCAGAAACGATAGAGGCGAAATAACAACAGACCCCACAGAAATACAAATGATTGTTAAACAATACTATGGACAGCTCTACTCCAACAAACTAGACAACCTGGAGGAAATGGACAAATTCCTAGGAAAGTACAACATTCCAAAACTCAATCAGGAAGAATCTAAAAATCTCAATAGGCCAATAACTATGGAAGAAATTGAAGCAGTCATCAAAAAGCTCCCAGCAAACAAAAGCCCAGGACCAGATGGCTTCTCAGGGGAGTTTTACCAAACTTTCAAGGAAGAACTAAAACCTATCCTCCTCAGACTACTACAAAAAATTCAGGAGGAAGGAACACTTCCAAGCTCATTCTATGAAGCCAGCATCACCCTAATACCAAAACCAGGTAAAGACAACACAATGAAAGAGAATTACAGGCCAATATCCCTCATGAACATAGATGCCAAAATCCTCAACAAAATCTTAGCAAATCGGATCCAACAGTACATCAGAAGGATCATACACCATGACCAAGTAGGATTTATCCCAGGGATGCAAGGATGGTACAACATCCGTAAATCAATAAACGTAATACATCACATAAACAAATTGAAAGAAAAAAACCACATGGTCATATCAATTGATGCAGAAAAAGCATTCGACAAAATCCAACACCCATTTTTGATAAAAACTCTCAGCAAGGTGGGAATAGAAGGATCATACCTCAACATAATAAAAGCCATATATGACAGGCCCACAGCCAACATCATACTCAATGGACAAAAACTAACACCATTTCCCCTAAGAACAGGAACAAGACAGGGATGCCCACTCTCGCCACTCCTCTTTAACATAGTCCTGGAAGTATTAGCCATTGCAATTAGACAAGAAGAAGAAATAAAAGGCATCCAAATTGGAAAAGAGGAAGTAAAACTGTCCTTATTTGCAGACGACATGATATTATACATACAAAACCCTAGAGACTCCATCAAAAAACTACTAGACTTAATACATGAATTTGGCAATGTAGCAGGATACAAAATTAACCCCAAGAAATCTGAGGCATTTCTATACACCAATAGTGAACTTTCAGAAAGAGAGATTATAAAAACAATCCCATTTACCATCGCACCAAAAAAATTAAGCTACCTAGGAATAAACTTAACTAAAGAGGTAAAAGACCTCTACTCAGAAAACTACAGGACGTTGAAAAAAGAGATAGAGGAAGACATAAAGAGATGGAAGAACATACCATGTTCTTGGATTGGTAGAATCAACATCATTAAAATGTCCATACTACCCAAAGCAATCTATAAATTCAACGCACTTCCCATTAAAATACCAATGGCCTACTTCAAAGATCTAGAACGAACTCTCCAAAAATTCATCTGGAATAAAAAAAGACCCCGAATAGCTGCAGCGATCCTGAGAAAGAACAAAGTAGGTGGGATCTCAATGCCAGATATCAAGCTGTATTACAAAGCCACTGTTCTCAAAACTGCCTGGTACTGGCACAAGAACAGATATATAGATCAGTGGAATAGAATAGAGAGTCCAGAAATTAGCCCGAACCAATATGCTCAATTAATATTTGACAAAGGAGGCAAGAACATACAATGGAGCCAAGATAGTCTCTTCAATAAATGGTGTTGGGAAAATTGGACAGATATATGCAAGAAAATGAAACTAGACCACCAACTTACACCATACACAAGAATAAACTCAAAATGGATAAAGGACTTAAATGTACGACAGGAAACCATAAAAATTCTAGAAGAATCCAAAGGCAACAAAATCTCAGACATATGCCAAAGCAATTTCTTCACTGATACAGCTCCTAGGGCAGTTGAAACTAAAGAGAAAATGAACAAATGGGACTACATCAAAATAAAAAGCTTCTGCACAGCAAAAGAAACCATCAACAAAACAACAAGAAAACCCACTGCGTGGGAAAACATATTTGCCAATGTCATATCTGATAAGGGCCTAATCTCCAAAATTTATAGGGAACTCATACAACTTAACAAAAGGAAGATAAACAATCCAATCAAAAAATGGGCAAAGGACCTAAATAGACACCTTTCAAAAGAGGACATTCAGAAAGCCAAGAGACATATGAAAACATGCTCAAAGTCACTAATCATCCGAGAGATGCAAATCAAAACAACAATGAGGTACCATCTCACACCTGTCAGAATGGCTATCATCAACAAATCAACAAACGACAAGTGCTGGAGAGGATGTGGAGAAAAAGGAACACTCGTGCACTGCTGGTGGGAATGCAGACTGGTGCAGCCACTATGGAAGACAGTATGGAGTTTCCTCAAAAAACTGGAAATGGAACTCCCATTTGACCCTGTGATCCCACTTCTAGGAATATATCCCAAGAAACCAGAAACACCAATCAGAAAGGATATATGCACCCCTATGTTCATAGCAGCACAATTCACCATAGCTAAGATTTGGAAACAGCCTAAGTGCCCATCAGTAGATGAATGGATTAGAAAACTGTGGTACATCTACACGATGGAATACTATGCTGCTGTAAAAAAGAAGGAACTCTTACCATTTGCAATGGCATGGATGGAACTGGAGAGCATTATGCTAAGTGAAATAAGCCAGTCAATGAAGGAAAAATACCACATGATCTCACACATTCATGGATAATAGAGACCATTATAAACTTTTGAACAATAATAGATACAGAGGCAGAGCTGCCTCAAACAGATTGTCAAACTGCAACGGGAAGGCCGGGGAGGGTTGGGGGGCAGGAGGGAAGGGGGTAAGAGATCAACCGAAGGACTTGTATGCATGCATATAAGCATAACCAATGGACATAAGACACTGGGGGGTAGGGGAGGCCAGGGGATTGTCAAGGGCGGGGAAAAAAAGGACACATATGTAATTCCCTTTGTAATACTTTAAGCAATAAAAAAATTTAAAAAAAATCATAAAAAAATAAGCAAAAACTTAAAAAGACATTTTTTTCACAGATATATAATGGCCACCAAGCTTATAACAAGATACTCAACCTCACTAAATTTTAGAGAAGTGCCAATCCAAAGAAGAACGAGATACCATCTTATATCCACAAGCAAAGTCACTATTACAAAAACAGAAAGTAACATGTGTCAGGAGTAATTGCAATCCCAAGCCCAATTAGTGTGCTGGCTCACTGTGCACACAGCCCTAGGCAGACCCAACTCTCTAGGCCAGTGGTCGGCAAACTCATTAGTCAACAGAGCCAAATATCAACAATACAACGACTGAAATTTCTTTTGAGAGCCAAATTTTTAAAACTTAAACTATATAGGTAGGTACATTGTTATTAAGTTAATTAGGGTACACCTGTACCGCGTCTCCTTTCGCCCGACCGACCGATACCCCCCACTTCTTCTAACGCCACTTCTTCAAAATAGACTCGCCCAGGCAAAAAACCGACTTCTGTGCATGGACCACGGAGTTTCAATCGCACTGTACATGCACACCCGCACGTGGTATTTTGTGGAAGAGCCACACTAAAGGGGCCAAAGAGCCGCATGTGGCTTGCGAGCCCCAGTTTGCCGACGGCTGCTCTAGGCTCTTGCTTGTTGACCAACATTCATTGCTGCCTCTATTGCCCTGGCCCTGTAGGTTAGGGATGCCCAGGGACAAACATGGCTATCTCTGTTCATTCTAGGAATTCCTGAGCCCAGACGTCTCCCAGGCTCCCAAGCTCAGGGACTGACTGAGCCTCTTGGCTCTCCCATGGACGGGCTACTGGAAGAGGTGGATGTGCCCAGGAAGGAGGGGCCATTCAGACCACCAGCCTGCCAGGCTCTCTGGCAGTCTCCCTGGGTAGGAAGCCAGCCAGGATGCTGTCCCATCACTAGATGAGTGGATAAAAAAGTTGTGGTACATATATACACTGGAATCTTTCCCAGCCATAAAAAAGAATGAAATCTTACCATTTGCAACAGATTTGATGGAAATAGAGGGTATTATGCTAAATGAAACAAGTCAGTCAGAGAAAAGGAAATACTATATGATTTCACTCATAGGTGCAATCTAAAGAACAATGTAAACGAACAAACCGAACAGACTCATAGATACAGAGAACAGAGTGATGGTTGCCAGATGGGAGGGTGTTTGGGTGACTGGGTGAAAAAGGGGAAGGCATTCAGAAGTACACATTGGTAGTTATAAAATAGTCATGGGGATGTAAAGTACATCATAGGAAATATAATAATATTGTAACAACTATGCATGTTGCTAGGAGGGAAATGAAAATATCCAAGGGAGCACTTTGGAAAGTATACAACTATCTAACCACTGTACTATGCACCTGAAACTAACACAAAGTAGTGTTGAAAGTAAACTACATTGAAAAAAAGAAAGACCTTGGTTGTGCTTCATGCAGGGCTTCCAGGTCTCTCTCTAGAATTCTCTGCTCCTGAGGTCACAAAGACAGGCAGATTCCAGAATTCCGTGGATGGGTCCAGTTTTCACTCTGTGCATTGGCAGCTATGAGGAAAAAGCCCTTCTGTTTTCCTACTGTCCCCAGCCCACCCTCGCCCCCTCCTACTTCCTCCTCACCTGGTTTCCCACACTGCCTTTGGCAGGCCCCCACTCTGGGCTCTCAGCCTGGCCCTCCCCCTACTCCCTCACCTCACCAAACCAAGTTGCCATCTCTCACCAATGGGCACCCTCCGCACTTGGTGGCTCAAAAGGCTTGCAGCCTTCACAGATCCCCTGGGTTCCCCTGTTCCCACTGCCCAGCCAGTCCCCCTTCCTCTCCTTCCCTCCACCCTGTCCAGCTGGCCTCCCTCTCTGCTCTTCACTCTTCCTTTGCCCCACACTTCCCTTCTGGACCTTCTCTGGCCTCTAGACACCTGAGCAGACAGCTCACCTGCCTCTATTCCCCTCCTTCCCAGTCACCTCCTCCCACCATCTCCCCTCTGTTGGGCCATCCTGAAAACTCTCCCCAGGACCTGGAGTCCCTGCCAATGGGGATCCAGACGTCTCCATGCTTCAGGAGTCAGGCACATGTTGCGTGCAGGGAGCAGGACATGGTGGGCAGCAGCTACAGGTAATCCTGGTGGGCCCTCCAGCACTCCAGAAAGAGCCATCTCTGCAGTGAGTTCTCTGCCATCTGGGCATCTGGCCTGAGTCTCCGGGAGGATGTCCCACCTGTGGATTGGTCCTCAGGCCAAAGAAAATGTAACAAGCTCCTGGGTATCCACACATGGGCCCCACCAGGCTCTCGGAGCTGCCATTAGAAGGGGGTGTAGGGCTTGGACTCAGGGCACCTTTCCCTGCAGGCCCTTCTCCTCCACGTGGCCAAGCACAGTCCCCTCATTCAGAAGGGGCAACTGTGTCCTGTCCCTGGTACATACTCCAGCCCCCAACCAGCCTTCCCAAGAGACCATGACTAGGGGCCCTCTGGCAAAGCAAAGACTGCCTGGGTGGGGCACAGTGGCAGTGGGAGGAGAGGTGCATCCCTGCTGTAAGGTATGGGGGCCCCGAGGCTGGGGGAGGCCTGGGACCCCTCTAGGGTAAAACGTCCTGTCCACTGTGGTCCTGGGCACTCAGAGGGCAGTTGCTGAGCTCTGCAGCTGTGGCTGGCCATCAGCGTAGCTGGGTCAGAACCATATTTCTGCAGTCTCCCTGGGGACAGCTGTAGGCTTCTGGGTGGGTGGGGTGGGGGGTTGTGGGAAAAAGTTGCAGCTGGAGAGGCTTATCTGGGGCCTCAGGGCCTCCACACCCTACTTCCTTCCCCCCATGCAGGCCCCAGGGCAGCCAGGGCTACTCCCGCTTCCCACCTGTGACAGAAGCAAGGAAAGGCCGGACTGGCCCAAAATGGGGGAACCCACATTTAAACTCTGCTGTCTGCCCAGCTGGGCCAGCCAGCTCCAGATTGGACCACCGAAAATCAGCAGCACGTCCCCTTCTTCCCCTCCGAAAGGTGAGTCTTGGGAGTGCTGACTGAAAACTCACAAACCACACAGCTGTGGGCTTTCCTGACCACAGCCCGGGGTGCACAGGGTCCAGGACTTAACTTTCCTTTTTCCCCTGCAGAAGTCTCAGCCTTGACAACTGCCTTCCTGTGGGGTGGTCATGCTCTGAAGACACCTGCCACTGGACCCCTTCTCCTGGTCCCACTCTCTTCTTGATGGAGTAAAGGGACACTTTGAGCGGGTGTCCCTACCAGAGACCTGCAGACACTTGTATTTTGGGGTCAAGAAGCCCTTGGTCTCCTGCTCAGTGGCCTAGAAGATACTGCTATGAATGACTTTGGAGCCAGTGGTATGATGCCCAGACCTCTGCAGGCTCCAGGAGCTGGGCAGCCTGGAGGGTACATAGAGTCTTTTTAGGACAACAGAAGTGGACTGCTCCTATGAACACCACCCTGGACCACACACACCCTTTTTGGTTTGGAAACTTTTCTGGGAAACATCTGGGACCCCACCTAGCCCCAGTTCTGAACCCCTCCCTTCTCTCCACGACCTGTGGTCCCCCAGGCACCAGCATCTCAGACAGGACTGACCATGGAGAGAGCTGTGCAATGTCCACCCAAGGAAGGAAACCAATGACCCAGCTCCTTGGGGCCACGGGACAGCAGTCCTTTTCCCTAGAGCTCCCCAGCCCTCTACCCAGGGCAAAGGTAAGACTGGGTTCTCTGAGGCTCAACCCAGACCCAAAGGGGCAGGGCAATGCAGAGACCTGGGGAGGAAGCCTGTGAGGCGGGTTCATGGTTGGCTAGTCCCATCGCTCTCCTCTACATCTTGCCAACTTGCCCTCTTAGAAGATGCATCTGACCCCTGGGTAGGGAGGTGGGATCCATGACGGTAGCCTATTTTCTTTCCCAAGTGCTATCTGGGGCAGCGTTTAAGCAGCTCTTCAGAAAGGCCGGGACTTCCTCCCGACCCTGGAAGCTGTTGACTGAGACCTGGAGGAGATGCAGCTGGAGTCAGGTTCCCATGAACACACTGTGGGACTCGGAGGCTTTATTTCTTCCCACCCAGAAGGGCGTCCTTCAATTTCCTGAGGGAAATGAACAGAGGCAAGGTCATGGAACCTCATGGAGAGCTTCTGACTGCCCCAGGGCCTCGGAGGGAGGGGGCTGGTGTGAGGACCCAGAGCCCCCTCGGAGCCCTGCCCTCGGCCTGCTGCTTGGGGTCCCCAAGAGATTCATATTTTCCAGAACTGGTAGAATTAAGATGACCAGCAATCTTCACTGACCTTCTCCTCACTCCAGTGTCCCAGCACCAGTCAACCTCCCCTTGTCTGTCCTTTAGCAGCACATATTTCTTATGATAGAAAATATGTTAAAACCATTTCACAGAAACACAGGCCAAAATGCAGGGATGGCTTGGCTTAACCAGTTTTGGGTTATCTGGTTACAGAAAATTTTGATTTTTCTTCTTATGTATTTTATAATGAATAAATGTCAATTAAATATGTTTTTCATAAAAATATTATTTATGTGAATATTTTCAGATTTTGTTTTAGTTTCTAATATAGTGGATAGTGAAGATATGATCTACATCACTAAAAGTTTGGGGATCCTTACCAAAGGACTTGTATGCATGCATATTAACATAACCAATGGACACAGACACTGGAGGCTTGCCCGGTGTGGGTTGTCCTGGGGAGTGATGGTGGGAAGGGGTCAATTGGAGAAAAAGGAGACATATGTAAAACTTCAGACAATGAAATAAAATAAAATAAAATAAAAAAGTTTGGGGATCCTTGCCCTAGCCGTTTTGGCTCAGTGGATGGAGTGTCGGCCTATGGACCAAAGGGTCCCAGGCCAAGGGCAAGTACCTTGGTTTCAGGCTTCTTCCCAGCCCAGGCCCTAGTCAGGGCCCATGCTGGAGGCAACCAAACTGATTTGTTTCTTTCACATCGATGTTTCTCTCTGTCTTTCCCTCTCTCTTCCACTCTCCCTAAAAATCAATGGAAAAATATCCGCAGGTAAGGATTAACAACAACAAAGAACAAATGAATTAAAAAGAAAGGTTTTAGGATCCTTAATAAATTTTAATAGTGTGCAGCATCCTGAGGTCACACAGTTTGAGAACTGCTGGCCTGGACATGAGTGGCAGAGTGCAGGGTCAGCTGAACAGGGCTATTTCCACCATCACCTACTAGCCTGTCTCCCAGGCAAGACACCTGGGACAAATGCAGAGCAATTCTTCATTTTTTCCCCTCTTTTCTCCTGCTTTTATTTCTTCTTCTCTTCTCTTTTCATTTTCCTAGCTTTTCTCTTGTTTTTCTTCTTTTGCTTCTCCCAGCCTCAACTCTCATAATAAAAGTTGCCCACAACACTACCTTCCCTTGACATTTTTCTCATATCTAAATAGAGACATAGTAACATTTGAAATAAGCTTTTTCTTACTGCTCATCCCATTCAAAAGAGGCAATGTGAATATTTAAAAACACATATTATTCATCTGTAATCACAGAACTGAAAATGAAATTCTTCATGGACCCCTGTCCCACCACAGAGGGCACAGAGCAGAGTCAGTCGCCAGGTGAGCCTGGAGCAGCGCAGGGAGCAGGAGTCTGTCCTGCTCACCCCTCCTCGGAGGTGGTTTCATCCTTTAGTTTGGGGCAAAAGAGGTGAGCTTGTTCCAAGCCTTGTATGTTCCTTGTAGCACATGGAGCAGGTAGCAGAAAGGAAAGAGGTGACAGAAGAAATGTATTAGTGACGGAAGAAGCAACTTGACCTTGAGGATCCTTGTTTTTCCACTCTGGGAAGCTCCCTCAACCACATGGGGCTTTCTGGGGCTATGGGAACCCTCTCCTCATTTTCCAAGGCTGGACCCCAGCTCTGCCATGAGAAATCACAGGAGCAAGGAAGAAGAGAGACTACAGAGATGTAGTGGAAGGGCTCAGGGAAGAATTTGTGATTTGCTTGTGTTCATGGCCAGAGGATGGGAGAGAACATTCTGTAGGGAGTGTAGGCTCTTTTGGTTGCAGGCTCCTGTCCCTCCCGGGCCCTGGCCAGGGTTCTTGCAGGAGGCAACCAATTGATGTATTTCTCTCACATCAATGTTTCTGTCTTTCCCTCTCTCTCCTACTCTCCCTAAAAATCAATGGAAAACTATCCTCAGGTGAGGATTAACAAAAACAAAAACAAAAACACCCTTCCTTTGAGACCTCGAAGTTCCTCCCACTAGAGAGGAGCGTGCTCCCCCTCCCCCATTTGTCCCCAGGCTCGCTCAGGCTCCCTCAGGCTGATGGGCTGCAGGAGGAGAGGTCTGGATCAGTTCCGGCCATGTTTTCTCCCAATCTGCTGCAAGAAGTGTGCCTGCCGGGCGACTAGGATGGAGAAGGACCCTCTGCAGATGGACTGGAGACAGTAATTGTCCAAACCAGGATCCACACACTTGTAAAACATGGGGGAGCGGTCCCCCTGCATCCCCTTTACCAGTCCTGAAGATAAGGTTTCTCTTTTTTTGTTTTTATTGAATTTATTGGGGTGACATTGATTAATGAAATTATATAGGTTTCAAGTGTACAACTCTATGATACATCATGTGTATATTGTATTGTGTGTTCACCACCCAAAGTCAAGTCTCCTTCTATCACCAATTATCCCCCTTTATCCTCTTCTAACCTTGCACCCGGTTCCTCTGTGAAATCCACCATACTGTTGTCTGTTTTTTCTTAATCCCTTTACTTTTTTCACCAAGCCCCCCAACCCCGACCCACATGACAGCTGTCAGTCTGTTCTCTGTATCTGAGTCTGTTTCTATTTTGTTTAATTTGTTTATTAGATTCCATATACTAGTACAAGTGAAATCATATGGTATTTATCTTTCTCTGATTGTCCTATTTTATTAGCATAATATCTGCCAGGTCCATTTATGCTGTTGCAAAAAAATAAAATTTAATTTTTAATGTCTGAGTAGTATTCCATGGCATAAATGTACCAAAGCTTTTGTTATCCACTCATCTACTGATGAGCACTTGGGCTGCTTCTAAATCTTGGCTATTGTAAATAATGCTGCAATGAACATAAGGAGTGCATATATTCTTTTGAATTAGTGTTTCATGTTTCTTTGGATATATTCCTGGAAGTGGAATTGCTGGGTCATGATGCAGTTCCATTTTTAATTTTTGAGTTTTCCACAGTGGCTGCACCAACCTGCATTCCCACCAACAGTACAAGAGGGTTTCCCTTTCTCCACATCCTCACCAACACGTTTGTTGTTTTATTCATGATAGCCATTCTGACAGGTGTGAGGAGATCTCTCACAGAGGTTTTAATTTGCAATTCTCTGGTGATTAGTGACATTGAGCATCTTTTCATATGTCTATTGGCCCTCTGTGTGTCCTCTTCGGAGAAGTGTTTATTCAGGTCCTTTGCTCATGTTTCAATTAGATTTTTTTTTTTGTGAGGGTCACTTTCTGGTAAATCTGTCAGACACGCTTGTCAGGGATCCAGCTCCTCCAAACTTAAGTCATAGAAGGGCCTGGCCATGCCAGGGCTTGAGAGGGACATAGAGGTTGGTCTGAGCAGGGCAGGCAGGGGCCAGTCAGCACCCAGGGCCAGGATGAGGCAAAGTCACCTCCCCTTGAGCAGTGTCCCCAGGACATGCCCTTGGAGGGGAGGCCTGACAAGGCCCCAGATGGACTCTGTGTAGCCACTTCCCTCAGAGCTCACTGTCCCCATGGCCTTTGAGATGAGGGGGCAGCTTGTTCAATCTCCCTTGCTTCTCTCTTTGCTCCTATCCATTCCTCACACCAGGTCCTGCACTGTCCCCGGCTTCTCTCCACCCCACTGAGCACCTTCCACAGCCACCTCCCTGCATCAGAACCTCCCAACCTCCTGCTCCCCCCTCCTCCCCTGAGAGCCCTCCTCAGAGATGTGGTTGGATTGCTGGTCCTCTCTGGGGAAACCTGAGAGACTGAGTGAGAGCTCAGTCACCAGTCACCTGCCTGAATGGAAACATCATGTGCTCCTCTCCTGGGGACCTCAGCTCTGTCTCTTTTCTGAATGAGGCCCCTCAGCTGGCCTGTGGGGGCAGGCCCCACCCTGTGCTCAGACTAGCATTGCAGAGGTAGGCCAGCTGCTCCTTATGAACAGGTGTGGAAA
This sequence comes from Myotis brandtii, assembly GCF_000412655.1. NCBI lineage: Eukaryota > Metazoa > Chordata > Mammalia > Chiroptera > Vespertilionidae > Myotis > Myotis brandtii. The sequence continues at coordinate 95,693 of NW_005371234.1, read as the reverse complement.
GAGGGCTTGGAGCTCTCTAGGATGACTGAGTTGTGAGTGGAGCTGAGGCCAGTACCACTGGCCTGTCCCATAGTGCTGCCCATCCCATAGGCACTGGATATTGTATTCTAGGTGAGGATGCACCTTGGAGTTGTGCAGTCTTTGCCCACCTGTGCGCAGCTGTCCACATAGAATCAGGAAGAGTGTAGGGGCAGCTTCCTTCCAATTAAGGTTCAGGGCTGCACAGTTTCCTGAATCCCTGAGGAGAAGGAGATTTCAGAAGGAGAGTCTCCTGGGCCCTGGGAGGTTGAGGGAGAACAAGGACAGGACCCATATGGCTAACCTGTGGACTCCTCTGCAGGGACATCTGGGTGTCCAGGAATCCCTGCAGCTTAGTGAGGTGAAAGCCATTCCCTGAAAACTGGAGTTTGGAGTTGCAGGCCCAGGAGGGCAAAGCCTGCAGGAGCTGGAATAGGCATGGAGGGTGTGAGATGTCCCATGACTTTGGGGTTTACCTCTAGCATGAGTCAGCCCAGGCTGCTGTCCCCTGTGAGAAGGCGTGACTTGGTGCGTCTTTCTGTGGTGATGGTAGAACCTCATATGAAGAGATCTTGTCCTGCATGAGTTCCTCTATCATTGAGTCTCAGCCCAGGTGGTCCCTGTCCCTATAGAAGAACCGTGTCCCTGATTCACACATTGCTATTTAGGAGGCACCTCTCAGGTAGGCTGATGTGTGGTGGGGTCTGTAGATGAGGGTGGAACCTGCCTGGAGACTGTTCCTTCACTCCAGGCTTCACCTTGTCCCAGGGACTCAGCTTGAGACCTGGCCTCTCTGATTCCTTCTCCCACCTCTGAGAAAGATGATGTGGACGAATTGCTTTTGTGTTGAGTGCATTTCTTCTCGATCTTACCTCCTGTCTACTCCCATTGTCCATGACAGAATCCAGGCACTATCCATACTACCCCCTGGAGGAGACACAGCACTCAGATTCCTGCAAGCTAATCACGTGCTCCCACCAGTCATTTCATGACCACTGCCCATCCTCTGAGGAACTTGGTGTTGCATCCACTGTGGAGATGGTGCAACTGAGACCCAGAGGTGGGTTTTGGTGTGGAATGTGACCTTGAGTCAACAATAAGGACAATTATTATTGTCAGTTCACATTTTTAATCACTTATTGACTCAAGGCAAGTCTTTTTTTTTTTTAAATTAATAAATCTTTTATTGTTCAGATTATTACAGATGTTCCTCTTTTTTCCACCATATCTCCCCTCCACCAGGTTCCCACCCCACCCCATGCCCTTACCCCCTACCACTGTCCTCATCCATAGGTGTAAGATTTTTGTCCAGTCTCTTCCCACACCCCCCACACCTCCTTCCCCCCAAGAATTATCAGTCCATTCCCTTTCTATGCCCCTGCTTCTATTTTTTTTTAACCTAAAACATTTTAAAACTTGAGCATAACATTTCAAGAACAAAAAGTGTTTTAAGTCCCAATTTCAATGTCCAAGAGTTCTGAGTCCAAGTTTCAATGTCCGACAGTTCCTTATGTGTAGGTGTCAGCAATGATATTTCAGTTCTGGATGGTGGACAAATGGTGGCAATGCAGGTCCGACCCTCTCTGGTTTGATCCTGGGCAACCTGCAGCGACGCACAGCTGCTGACTGCTAGCATGGCAAAGTGACGTCAGCGTCCTTCATCTCTGGATTGTTTTTCCTCTTGTCTTCATGGCTGGAGCATTCCTGATAATTCCTCTCTGTTGCAGGAATCCACATGGTCTTGGAGTTGTTTTCTGAAAATATACAAACATATTCTCGACCGAAGGTTAATAAAGGGAATTTTACTTGGGGTCTTTTTTATATTTGCCCAAATGATTTTCCTTTGGCTTATTTTGACACCATGTGTGTTTTCCTGGGTGTCTTGCTGTTAGCATAAATGAAAAAATTTTTCTAGATGTAATTTAGTTACAGGATATTTTTCCTTACATGGTATTTTTCCACTATCCCCCCTTTTTTTGATTTAATTATTAGGAGGATTTTTTGGAAAAGTTACAATGCAGTCTAGGTAACTCTAAATTTTTTTAATTTTTTTGCACAAAAATATGACTGCTTTAGGATCATTGCATGTTAAGCAAATTTACCATGAAATGAAAATTTTGGTTAATACTTCTTGAGCCAATTTTAATCTGAAAACCTGACTGCTATTTTACTGTCAAATTTAATACTTTAAAAACAATCTTAGTTTACACTGTAAATATTAATGGAAAGGATTATTTTTGCATCCTTGAGAAGGCCCTGAGCATTCCTGGTGTTAGGCTGGATGTAGATATAGGGTAGCTGTTGTCAGCCAAGTCTCTGTTTTCTGGGTACCGATCTCAGCTGGGCCAAGTCTCTTTTTGTTACCTGGGTCCCGATCTGGGCTGGGCATGGGAAGCAAGAAGCAGCCATGGGGGCAGGAGACTCAAGGCAAGTCTTTAACTATTCACAAGAACCCTATTTAGAAAGTGCATCATAGCCATCATTTTCAGATAAGAAAGAATTTACTCAGAGTTTAATGACATAGAGGCAGGGAGGGTCACTCATAGTTTATGTCCAACCCGAGGGTCTCTCCTTTGTCAGAACCAACGGGGTTGAAAACCTCACACTGATAACCCCCAGTGTCCTTGCTCCATACGAGGTCAATGGTGAGGGTGCTGATGCCCTGGGACTGCTCCATCCTCTCCGTGTGCAGGAGATTGTGGTCATTGTAGAACCACCAGATGGGTCACGCCTTCCCAGCTGAATATCACTGACATGAACCAGTGAACCAATAAATGATAGAGCAGAGCCCAAGGAATGAGCTAGAAAAGAGTGAAGGGGACAGGCAGAAGCTGAAAGTGGCAGCAGAACCATGGCTCTGCCCTTGGTCATTAAAGTCAATCTCCCTCTGCAGAAGGCAGGGGAGGACTTGTGCAGGCCCAGATGCAGAAGGGGTGGTGGATGGAAAGAGGAGAGCGTGAATTGCTGACATTCTGGCACTTGTGAACCATTTGTGTTTGGTGGTTATGAGAGAAATTTGGAAAGAATTTAAAATCTTCTGTATGTGAAAATTATTATTAATATCCCAGGTTCTAAGACCAATTGCAGGAAGAACTATTTTTCTAGAGAGCAGCAAAAGGTCTCTCTCAGCTTTTTTTTGGGGGGGGGGGGAGGCGAGAAGGGAGTTTGTCCCATGTGTCCAGAATTCCAAGGACTCTGAATCCAGGTTCCAGTCTCTGAAGAGATTTGAATCCATCATTCATTCATTCATTCATTCAATCACCATTTATTTCTTCCTAATTAGTCAAAAACAACTGGGTGTTTGTTACATGTTGGTCCCTGAGCTGGTTGCAGGTGTAGAGTGGGGAGTAAGAAGGCAAAGTCCTTTCCTTTATATTCAGTGGGAGTGACACCAATACATCTAGAATAAAATAAGTGATTTCAAGTCCAGTGCAGGGAGGTGAGGGTCGGCCAACTGAGGGAAGGGCCTGGGTGTTCCCAGCACTGACTCTGATTGTTACTGCAGGTAATTTGGTTTTAGCATAAAAACAAATTAATTCTCCATTTCCTTTCCTTCCCCAGACCAGAATCTCTCCCTCTGAGCCGAGGACGCCTAAGAAGGAAGGATCTGAACCAATGGTTGGTCTAGGGAACCACAGACACCTAATAGGCCCCTGTGGTAGAGGAGAGGACAGGGCTCTGGCTGCAGACAGACCTCAGGTGACTTTGATCAGCTGATCATGGTCTGTGGGACTCCACTTTAGTGACTGTATCTCCCTGTGCCTCAGTTTCCTCTCAATGAAGGAAGATGAATATTTATCTGACAGGTTGTTGCTGAATTAACCCTAAAATAGTCACAGCACCTGACCTAAATCCTGGGATGGGGGAGCTGCTAAAATAAGAGGCTAAAATAAGATAAATAACAGAGGTTCTCCTGTTGTTTATTTACTCAGAGAACCCCCTGGGCTGATCCCTGGTGGATGAGGAGCTGCCAGGAGCATCTTCTCTCCTCTCTTCCTCCCTGGGAATGCTGACCTTTCTATGGACTCTCCTAAGTCCCTGAGGGCAGTTGGCTTATGGCCTGGCCACCTTGTCCACACGTGCTCTCCACACACAGTGTCAGGTGAAGGAACAGGCTCCACCCCTGCTCAAATGTGGCTCCTGGATGGTAACCACCTCAGGAGCCTTGTGACCTGGGCACCTGGGAAGTAATTGCTTCTAGTCAGCCCTGCCCCAGACCAAACCCAACCTGACCAGGCTCCTCAGGGTTCCTGGAGCCAGGAGTCCTGGATCAAAGGTCTGGGGAGGGACTGACTGGGCTGAGCTTCTCTGTAAGGATCCCAGGGGCCCCTCAGTCCATGCCCTGACCCAGTCCTGGAGGCTCTTTCTTGGGGTCATGGTCATGGAGAGGGGCCCAGGGCCCTGGACTGAGACTGGTCTCCCTATGCTGAGTCACTCCAATCAGACTGGCCCTTCTCTCTGTGGAGAATGTCTGTAAGGCTGGAATCTGGGAAGGGAACTCTGATTTTCTAAAATTTGTCTCCACTGTGTGTGTCCTGCACTAAATACTCAAACCCCAACTTGGGAGATGATGCAGAGGGGGATGGAGTCAGAGTCTAGGACTGTTAGTCCTGTGTGTGCAGTAGAATTCACCCCACCTGACACCCAGATGTCACGGTATACACGCAGCTGTCCGAATCCTATTCCTATTTCTGTGTGTGTGTGTGTGTGTGTGTGTGTTTGATATATTATTGATTTCAGAGAGGAAGGGAGGTAGAGAGAGAGAGAACATCAGTGATGAGAGAGAATCATGAATCAGCTGCTTCCTGCATTTCCCCTACTGGAGATCGAGTCCAAAACCCAGGCAGGTGTCCTTGACTGGAATCAAGCCCATAGATTGATGCTCTATCCAATGAGCCAAACCGGCTTGGGCCCTATTTCTGTTTTTGAATCATATAGTAAGGCTACTATGGTGTAGTATCCTGTGTCTTTCAGGGTGACCTTTGGAACAGCAGGGATCCATAGGGGTATATTGTCTCTTGACTGCTGCATGCAGGTCCTGGGTGTATTTCTTGAGCATCTATTACATATGATGCAATTTGATGGTTGCTGTCCGCACTTTCCCCTTTAAACAAGACATAGCCTCCAAGAAACCCTGGCAGATTGTGGACACAGAGAAGCACATCCTTCCTTTGGCAGCATTGGGTGGCACTGATTCAATAATGAGTTGGGCAGTGGTGGGCAGGCTCCAGAAGGTTAAGAGTGAGGCTAGGAGGGAAGAGAGAAATTGATCAAGATTTGGAGCTATGGGATGGAGAGATGAGACTTTGGGTCCTGAGCAGGTCTCTTCATCTCTCAGCCTTGGTGTGTGTGTGTGTGTGTGTGTGTGTGTGTGTGTGTGTGTGTGTGTCCCATATGGTCAAGGTCAGCAGCATGGCCACCATTACTTTAGTACCCCTGAGCTAGTTATTTCCTTTGTTTCAAATACTGTCCCCAAGGTGTCTGCCTGGCTCACCTCACTTCCCTAAGACCCCTGATGACACTCAGAGTGTCCTTGGGAGACACCTTCCCTGAGCACCTTCTTTAAATACCCTGTGTCTCCACTTCCTGACCTATCCCTGCTCTGTTCCCTGCATGGCACTTTGGGGACCTGACATCACATCTAGATCTTCCCTTGTCTGTCTTCTCCCCATGGAACATGAGCTCCATGGGGGACAAGGGCTTGTCTGATCTTGTTGCACCCCCAGTGTCTGCAACAGGCTGCAAATATATGTGGGTAAATGAGTGACTATTATCAGGATCCTGCACCTCCTAGGGTGAATGTGCCCATTTCTGAGCTTGGTGGTAAGGACAATGTTTAGCACCCCTAGTTAAGATTTTTTTCCTCATTGACATAAATTGTTATTATTGTCATCAGTTTATGAAACTTATTAAGAAACTAGAGGCCTGGTGCATGAATTCATGCACCAGTGGGGTCCCTTGGCCTGGCCTGTGGGATTGGGCCAAAACAGGCCAGGCTGAGGGACCCCACCGGTGCATGATTGGGCCTGAGAAGGGACACAGGAGATTGGCCAGCCGGGGAGGGACAACGGAAGGGCTCCAGGGTATGTCTGGCCTGTCTTGCTCAATTCTGATTGGCAGGACCCCAGCAGCAAGCTAACCTATAGGTCAGAGCGTCTGCTCCCTGGTGGCCAGTTCGTGTCATAGCTAGCAGTTGAGTGGCCTTAGCATATCATTAGTATATTATGCTTTGATTGGTTGAATGGATGACTGGACCACCGGACACTTAGCATATTAGGCTTTTATTATATAGGATTATTAACTTTAAAAACACACAGCAGTCAAGGTTTTCCTGCCCCTCACCACTTTCAGATGATGAGATTGTCCTGTTGCTGAGCCCCATCCCCCATCCTACTCTCCTCCCCTGTCCTCTCCCCTCAGGTCCAAACAGAAGCCCTCTGTCCCCTCTCAGAGCACTGTGCTCCCCAGGAGACCCCAGCTAGTCTCTATCTACCCTCCTCCTGTTCACCCCCAGGGATGGTCCCCTCCTAACTGGCCAGCAGGAGCCCCTCTGTGAGCAGGGGCTGAGGGGGACTTCATGGTGTCTGCTGTCTGTTCTGTCCCTCCCTCTGTGAGAAATGCTTGGGCCCAGGAAAGCTCACTGGCACCTCTGTCCTGGTCTTGTGGGATCTGCTGTCCTTTCTTCCAGTGCATTGAACCTTCTCCCAGGGCAGGAATGCTTCCCAGTCATGTGGGAGGGGGGCATTGTCTCTCTCTAGGATCTTCCTTCTCCCTTCCCTCTCATTCTTGAGTTCCCTCTCCTCTCCTTCCCTTTTCCTTCCATCTACATTTCTGTTTCCTGGGAACTGCTGAAGCTTCGGTGTGATTGTCCACCACACCTAGACACAGACACATGCTCTGTTAGGACAAGCACAAGCCTGGGGTGTTGGGGTGTTAGTGTCCCAGGCATCCCCCAGGACCCTCTCATTACTTGGGACTTTTCCCTTCAGAGCAGGAGCTTGGGGGCTGCATCAGGAACTCTTGTTACAGGAATGTCATCTCCCGTCATGCGTGAGAATCACCTGTGGAACTTGGTAAAGATTGCGATGCCCAGGTGGCACCATAGAAACGCTGCTTCAACAGCTGCCCAGCTAAGGTGGATGCCCACTAGGCTGAGACCCATGCTGTGTGGTGGGGCAGCCGCTCCCCCTCTCCTGTGCACAGGAGATCCTGTTCAAATGCAGATTCTGACTGGGCAGGTGTGTGGTGGACCTGAGACTCTGCACACAGCCTTGGCCTCTGCTGTCAGCACCACACAGAGAGCCCCGGGGGTCCACAAACCTGGGAATTCTGTTTGTGACACAGAAACCCAGCTGGGCACCGGCTCTTCCCTGTGATCTCAAATGTGCGGGGAAGGTTGGATTTCCTCCCAGCTGGAAGGCCACAGAGATGACTCTGGGGTGATAAAAGGGTCAGCTGAATGATGACGGGGAGGGGACCCCCTCTCTGTCTCCAGCTGTCACCCTCCTGGCCCTTGCTTCCCACGCAGAGACCAGGACCAGGTGTCTCAGAAGGACCTGAAGTTCCTGGGGTGAAGGTGTAGGTGTCCTGTGTGTCCTCTCTAGTGAGGACTGTGCTTGGTGGTCAGATGGCTATGGGCTCCCTGGTCCTCAGACTCAAGATTTCAAGGAGACCTTCCCTCTCTGTGCCTGTTGGCTGAGCTGTGGCTCAGAGCCTGTCCACGTGCTCCCTGATGGTCAGAGCAGCCTCTGTCCCCCCTCTGCCTGGGGACTTTCCTGTGATCACCCTGACTTCCCCATGGGTGGTGCCAGGCATGGGGTGGGGGAGCAGCACTGAAACCCCAGAGAGAGAAGGTGCTGGGTACTAGGGAGGATCCCAGAGGCCTGTTGGAGCAGAGGATGGAAATCAGGCTCCTTCTGCATGTCCTTAGCCAAAGCCAGGTGCATGTGTGAATTTCCTGTGTGCTGTCTGTGTGTCTCCATGCCTCCAACTGTAGGGCATGGAGGAGACCTGCAGCTAGTGTCAGGGTCTGCATCTGGGCAGACTTGAGATGCTGTGAGCTGACCCTGAGTCTCCCTGGACAGAAATGGGCTCTGCCAGGCTGAGTGGCCAGTCACCCTGGGTCCTGGTTACTGTGGGTCCTCGGCTGCCCAACCTAAATCCAGGCCAGGGTGAGCTCAGTGAGAGGACAGGCGTTGTCCAGAGGAATCCTGACCCAGTGTCAGGAGAACTGCACCCCCCGAGGGGGATGTGTTATCTTAGGAGGAACTCTTTACCCCAGAAGTTTCAAAAGAAGGGCCTGGTGAGGAGTCTTGTGAGGCTTACAGGAGAGAGTGCTGACCTAGAGGCTGATCCTGAGACTGCCTTGTGCTTCCCCATCACAGCATTGGGGTGTTGCTTCCAAGTCATCTGTGTCCCTGTCTGTCATCTGCTCTAGGCCTCCCCACGGGGCCCAGGAGCTGGAGTAGCTCTATGTGGAGACTTAGCCAGGCATCCCCATGGATTCCTCTATTAGGGGAGGAGGCCTCCGTGGGACAAGCCCCTCTGAGGTGGAAGCAAACCCAAATCTTGGGTTCTCTTATCCCATCCTGCATGGGAAGTCCCCCTAGCTCCCCAGAACACCATGGACTGGTAAGATGTCTTTAGGGACCACAGGCAGGTTCCCACAGACCAGGGACCTTGGCGATGGGAGTCATCCCCTGATTCCTTTGAGGTCAAGGTGGGTTCCCTTTTCCCATGGTAGTAACTCCACCTGGGATTTCTGCCAGGTCAGGGCTCTGTGAGAAGAGAAAGGACACAGGCTACTGCCCATGCCCCGGGGAGATGAGACATCACTCACAAGATGGGATGGGGAGGGCTGTGATATTTAGGAAATGAATGGAGATCAGGATGTTACAGGACCTTGAATTCCATGTCTTTGAGTCTCAGTGTCATAAAACGAGCACTGAAGTCAGTACAAGATCAAGTATATAGAGTTTATTTAAAAGAGAATCAGCCAGAAAAGAAGTGGAGTTCCCCGAGACGTTCCTGTGGATGGCTTATATGGGGGCCTTGAGGTGGGTGCAAGGCTTGGGCATGAGGATGAGGTCAGCTGTACCATGAGCCTCATCTGGTGGTGGCTGGTCCAGGGGTAGTCCAGGGTTTTCCCATGGTCAGTGGACCACCCAGAGAGCCTGTAGAATAATGCTTGTGCAAACATTCTAGCTACCATTTAATTGATAAAAAAAACCCCACAAAACTATTTTGCGGAACAGGATGTCAAGAAAGGGTGTTATCATCCTACATTCTTTCCTTTAAGGATGCAGTTAGGTTAGTTTCAACTACGGAATTTTACTGAAAGCAAGGAGTCACGTCAGGTCTCGGAGATGGACTTCTTTCAGTCAAGATGGAACCCAGATGTTACCTCCATGCTGTCCCAAGACCCCTCGGTGTTATGAGAGCCCTGTCCTCCCTCCTAACTGTAAGAGGATAAAGGCTCATCCCTGGGGCAGCTGTGGGCACTTGCTGCCCTCCTCCCATGCTGACACCAGGCCCTGGTCTACAGGAACATGCTCTGACCCCAGCGTCGGAGAAAAGACCCAGGTGATGGGATCTGGTCCCATCGTGGGAAAGTGTCTCCAACTCTTAGTGACCCCCACCTGAGGGGACCAGCAGGTCCAGTTCAGCAGCATCATGGCAGGTGGTTGCAAGATCCACCAAACCCAAGGCTCGTGGTGTCCCGCATGCCAAGGAGTTGCCATGAGATCTGAGTGCACGTTGATCCTTTCCAGAAGGGACTGGGCTTCAGGAGCTTCTCGTTCTCCATGGACACTGCCTGATGGTCAGGATAGATAGAGCCACAAAGAGCGCAGTCTGGCCCCCCAATCAGCACCCACGCAAGGGACAGAATGCAGGGTGCCCCCTCTATCTTGTGGAGCAGGGGAGTGCAAGACTCAGCTGACTTGCTGCTGTTCTTAGGCGGTGGGATCTGGGTGAGGGTGGGGAGCACCCCTAGTTTTGTATTTAAGGTTTAAGGGGGGACAAAGGGTAATAATTCCTACCAGGTCTCAAAATTGTAGGTAACCTATTGCCAGAAGGGCACTTTTACATCATTGCAAAATGTAAATAATGCACTGGAAAGTTTTTTTAAAGGAAAACAATCATTTAAAATTCATCAGTAACTGTGATACATGTTTTATTTTTCTAGTTCTTGTTAATGTCATCTTTTGAGGTTTATCTTAGAAAATGGTGAAAGCTGACCCCATACATATTTGTATCACTGAAATCTGAATTTTATGAGGACACATATATAATACCCTTTGTAATATTTTAAGCAATAAAAAAATTAAAAAAATAGTTATCTTTATTATTTTTACTTGTTTGTTCATATATATACATATATATACATACATATATATATTACCATGTTTCTTTATGTTTTATCTTATGCTTTCTTTTTGTCATTGGTCTTATCTTCATATTAAAATTTTTCATTTCATTTTTAAATTCTGCTTATTGTATATCTATATACTTTTAATTTATCATGTTCCTTTATATTTTATCTTACACTTTCTCTTTATTGTTTTGGTTACTCATCTTTAGCATTAATTTTCATTTTGGTTTATCATTTAGCATATTTTATTTTTTAAATGAAAATTTTTTTAAAAATTTATTATTTTATTTTTTGTTAATCCTCACCCGAGGATATTTTTCCATTGATTTTTATGGAGAGTGGAAGAGAGAAGGAAAAACAGAGAGAAACATTGATGTGAGAGAAACACATTGATTGGTTGCCTCTTGCATGAGCCCTGACCAGAGCCTGGGCCGGGAAGAGCCTGCAACCAAGGTATGTGCCCTTGACTGGAATCAAACCTGGGACTCTTAGGTATACTGGCTGATGCTCTATCCACTGAGCCAAGCTGGCCAGAGCTCATTTAACATATTTCAATTTTATGTATTTTATTTTACTGTGTTCCTTTATATTTGATTGGATGCTTCCTCCTGTTGGTTTTTCTTACTCATCTTTATTGAAAACCTTCATTTTTTATTTTTAATTTGGCATATTTTATTTTTATGTCATTTGTTTTATCATGTTTTTATTTATATTTTTTCTTGACCACATACAGATAATTGTGAAAGAATGCCTCTAACATGAAATTGATTTTTATAACTTTATAACATGAAATTGCTAATTAACCATTTGTTAAAGAGAGTGACATAAAGGAAATTATACATAAAGTTGGCAATGAAAAAAGTATCCTATATAATAAAACCCTAATATGCAAATTAACTGAATGGCGGAATGACCTGTTGCTAAGATGTGCACTGACCACTAGGGGGCAGATGCTCAATGCAGGAGCTACCCCCTGGTGGTCAGTGTGCTCCCACTGGGGGAGCACTGCTCAGCCAGAAGCCAAGCTCATGGCTGGCGAGAGCAGCAGCAGTGGCATGTGCCTCTCCGCAGCAGTGCTAAGGACCACTTGGGTGATGTCTGACTGCCAGCTTGAGCCCGTTCCTGGGAGCGGGTCTAAGCTGGCAGGCGGACATCCCCTGAGGGGTCCTGGAGTGCAAGAGGGTGCCAGCCAGGCTGAGGGACCCCCGCCCCCAGTGCACAAATGTTGTGCACTGGGCCTGTAGTACACTTATATTTGAAAGGCAGTGCTAAAGTATATTTATAGCTTGATATAAAATTGTAAATGTAATGACCAGAAAACAAAGACTATTGAGCCACATCAAATAAAAAACCTAGGAAAAAATAAATGTAGCAACTCCTTTAGCAATAAGGTTAAAGGAAAGAAATCTATAAGACCAAAGCACCCTATATAATAAAAGCTTAATATGCAAATTGACTGAATGGTGGAACGACAGGCCGCTATGACAGGTACTGATCACCAGTGAGCAGACGCTCAACGCAGAAGCTGCCCCCAGCCTGCAGGCCCTGACTGATGGCATCAGGGGGTGGGGCCGGTGAGAGGGTGGCTCCAGGCCAGCCAAGGTGTGTGCCAGCAGGGGCCCCCCAATCACCCCGCTGGTTGCCCACAGATTGGCCCTGGTTGCTGGCCAGGCCTAGGGACCCTACCCATGCACGAATTGTGTGCACCAGTCCTCTAGTATAATAATGACATATTGCATACCTGGTTAACATTGCCATACCTCTAGCAATATGGAACAAGAAAAAAGAAAGAAGTGGCAGACAAACAAAATGCATATAGGAGGAGGACAAAGTTAGATTCAGGGGAAGTTAATAGGCCAACACAAGATAGTACTACTTACATATATGATCAGCCTAGACCAAATTGGTATGTTTCTGGAAAATATATAAAAGTTGGTGCAAGACGAAATAGATATATTGTGTTCCTTTAGATTTTACCAGATGCTTTCTCCTTTAGTTGTTGTTACTCATCTTTATCAAAAACTTTAATTTTGATTTTTTATTTGGCATCTTTTAGTTTTGCATCTCAAGTTCCTATATTTTCTTTCTTATGCTCTCTGTCATTTGTCATATCCCTCTTTATCTAAAATTTTCATTTTATTTTTTTCATTGGGCATATGTTTTTTTTAATAGAAACTGGATATGGTGATATTTTTTAAAATATATATATTTTATTGATTTTTTTTACAGAGAGGAAGGGAGAATAGAGAGTTAGAAACATCAATGAGAGAGAAACATCGATCAGCTGCCTTCTGCATGCCCCCTACTGGGGATGTGCCTGCAACCAAGGTACATGCTCTTGACCAGAATCAAACCTGGGACCCTTCAGTCCACAGGCTGACGCTCTATCCACTGAGCCAAACAGGTTAGGGCTGGGCATATGTTTTTCTCTAGTGTTTTATCTTGTGCTTTCTTTTGTTTGTTGTCTTATTGATCTTTACAAGAATGTTACTTTCAGTTTTTTTCATTGATGTAATTAATATTTGTTTGTTTATTTATTTATTTATTCATTTTCTTTATATTTTACCTTATGCTTGTCTTTTTCATTTGTTTTACCCACCTTCATCAAGAATTTTTATTACACATTTTCATTTGCCATATTTTAATTTTTTAAAATTGTGTTTCCTTATATTTTATGTTCTGCTTCTCTTTCTTGTTCCTTTAATTGCTCTTTATCAAAAGTTTTCTTTATTTTTAACATAAACTTACTTTATTTTTTTTGGCCGCACAAACATTTAAATTTGTTGCTTTAACATGTAATTAAAAATAAACAATATTTAACCACTGCACAAAAAAATTGTCAAACTTCACATCATTGCACAATGGAGAAGCACTTAGGAAAAGCTCTTTTGTTTTTCTTATTGGGCATACTTAATTTTTATATTCAATTTTGTTGTGTTTCTTTATATTTTATCTTTTACTTTCTCTCTGTCATTTGTCTTATTAATCCCTATTAAACATTTTTATTTCATTTTTTCATTGGGCATATTTTATTTTTATCTATTTCATTTGACATGTGTTACT
>NW_005371234.1:70154-81947 GCF_000412655.1 Myotis brandtii | reverse complement strand
ATCTATCCACTGAGCCAAACCAGCTGGGGCTCTGTTAGTTTAATATTTATCAAAATCATATCTGCTTTGTTTAGTTTGAATGTGTAAAAGAGTCTCAATATTGTCCCATGTTTTTCTTTTTCAAAATGGCAGCTGAATAGGCAGAAGTATAGTGCACCTCCGCCTGGGGCAAGGCTGGAAAAGCAACGAAATCAGAGAATATCCACCTGAAATGAACAAATTAGAGACAGCTGAGGAGACAATTTTCAATAAGAAGGGCAGAGGACACATAGAGAATGCTGCTTTCCAGCCATAATCTGTGTGGAACTACCACCATGCCCTGGCAGTGAGTGGCACAGTACCTCTCAGCAGGCTCCCAGATGTCTGCAGTGAGCACTTGCTGAGTGAACTGCTGCAACAGGCCTCCTCACAAGCCCGCCTGGACCCATGGTCCCAGGATCCCGGCTCCAGGACCCTGAAGTGAGTGCAAGCCAGGGTGACCCTTGTGCCCTGCCCAAGCCCCAGGCCCCAGAACTATACTGCCAGTCTGACCCAAAGCCAGCCGGCACCCGCTCCACCCTGAGCCCTGGAACCTGTTTCTGGGGCACCCCACTTTGGACACAGGAGAGTGCGGACTGTGTGACCCAGAGCAACTGGCTTCTGGTCTATCCCAGCCCCAGGGACAGTCCTGCTGGGGTGACCCGGAACAACCCAGCACGCACCCCACTCTGGGCCACAGGAGAGCACTGTTGGGGCAATCCAGAGCAATCTGGTGTGTTTAGCTGGAGTCACAGGACCATGCTGTAAGGGTGCTGCCAGAGGAACAGAGGGCACCACACTACCACAGCTGCCAGGGCTGCACAGTGAATTGCATGCCAGGGGGCTCTGGGTGCTCATAGGGAGTTGCATACCAGAAGAACTTTGCACCCACACCCACCACCCTGAGCATCTGAAATGGACCACTAAGGAAACAGATCTGTGGGAGAAGGGGATACAACTCAGAGCAGAGACAATAAAGGTGTGAGGCTCAAGGCAAACCCAGTCTCTGGGCAAATAATTTCTGGACCATTGTCCTGATAGGGTCTTCAACCGCTCAAACCCCAAGCAGGTGCCCAGGGCCAGAAAAAGACAGAAAAAATGGGGAGACAAAGAAACAACCCCCAAGGAAAGAAAAGGAGGAATCACCAGGAAAGGGACTAAATAAATGCAGGCAAGCAATATATCAGAGAAAGAATTCAGAGTAAGGGTCATAAAGTTCCTAAATCAGCTGGGTGAGAAAATCAACAACATATTTAAGAATCAAGAGGAAATCAAGAATGATATAGATGTAATAAAAAACAAAATGGATGGTTTCAACAGTAGATTAGAAGAAGTGGAGGACCGAATCAGAGAGTTACAAGACAAGTTAGAAAAAATACCCAAACTGAATAACAATTGGAACATAAAAATTGAAAATCAGGAGAGTCTAAAGGAGCTTTGGGACAACACGAAACAAAGCAACATCCACATAATAGGGGTGCCAGAAGGTGAAGAACAGTTGCAAGGAATAGAAAACCTATTTGAAGAAATAATGACAGAAAACTGCCCTGACTTGGAGAAGAAAAAAGTCACACAAGCACAGAGAGTCCCAAAAAGATGAACCCAAAAAGATCCACACTAAGACACGTCATAATTACAGTGGCAAACGTTAATGACAAAGAATCTTAAGGGCTGCAACAGAGACAGAAAGTTACCTATAAGGGATCTCCCATTACACTATTAACTGATTTCTCAACAGAAACACATCAGGCCAGAAGGGAATGGAATGAAGTATAGAAAGTGATGCAAAGCAAGGGACTGAATCCATGAATACTCTATCCAGAAAAGCTATCAATCAAAATAGAAGGTGAAATCAGGAGCTTTGCAGACAAAAAAAGGGTAAGGGAATTTACTATCACCAAGCCAGCAATGCAAGAAATTCTAAAGAGATTGTTGTAAAAATAAAAAAATAGAGAGGGAAGAAGGAACATAGGCATAAAAAATAAAAATGGCAACAAACAAGTACCTATCAATAATAACCTTAAATATATATGGATTAAATGCCCCAATCAAAAGACAGGGTAGCTGAATGGATAAGAAAACATGATGTGTGTGTGTGTGTGTGTGTGTATGCTATCCACAAGAGACCCACCTCACAACAAAGGACTCACACAGACTGAAAGTGAAGGGATGAAAAAAATAATTTCAGGCAAAGAGAAATGTAAAAAAGCTGGAGTAGCAATATTTATAGCTGACAAAGTGGACCTCAAAGTGAAGGCCATAAAAAGAAATAAGGAAGGCCATGTCATAATACTAAAGGGATCAATAAACAAGAGGATATAACTCTGGTAAACATATATGCACCCAATACAGGAGCACCCAAATACATAAAAAAAGACTTCTGGAAGATATCAAGGGAGAGATCAACAGCAATACAATCATAGTAGGGGAATTTAATATCCCATTGACATCACTGGATAAATCTTCTAGACAAAAAATCAAAAAAGAAACAATAATCCTAAATGACTCACTAGATCAGGTGGAATTAATTGACATCTTCAGAACATTTCACCCTGTTGCAGAATTTACCAGATGACCAGAAAATATACAATGGGTACTCAGAAGATTCAGGAAGATGTACTAGTACAGTGACTCAGGGCAGTCATTCTACAAAGCCTGAGTGATGAATATGGAGGAAGCTTTCCTTTTATCCCCTTAGTTTCTTTGTTTCCTAACTTCCGGGCTTTTGTGGCATTCTTTCACAGCCTTACCTAAGTCAGTTACAATGGGGAAGTAAGATTACATTTAAAGGCATGGCCAGGGTGGTGCCAGTGACCTCCCCTCTGGCTAAGCTGTTAAATTCTAGGTTTATGGCCCTTTTAACTGAGAGTATTTAGGAAAACTGATTATTGCCTAAGGAAGGGGAAGTGACTTTATTATAGGCTAACAAGAATGTGCATCAGAATACTGGTTATTGGCACAGATTCAAATTGCTAGGCCCCGCCAATTATCTTATATTCCCCCTCAATCCCAAAGTAATGAAATATACATTCTTCTTGCGTGCACATGGGATATTTTCAAAAGATAGACCACATATTAGGGCACAGGCTAAGTCTCTTCAAATTTAAGAAGATAGGCATCATATCAAGCATTTTCTCAGATCACAATGGCATAAAATTAGAAATCAGCTACAATGAAAACAAGAAAAAAATATGGAGGCTAAATAGCATGCTATTAAACAATGATTGGGTTACCAAAGAGATCAAAGAAGAAATAAAAAGCATCCTGGAAACAAATGACAAGGAAAAAACAACAATCTAAAGTCTATGGGACATAGTGCAAGCAGTCCTGAGAGGGAAGTTCATAGCACTACAGGTCTACCTCAAAAAAACAAGAAAAACTGTCAATAAGTTATCTAACCCTACAACTTAAAGAACTAGAAAGAGAGCAACAAGAAAAGCCTAGAATGAGTATAAGGAAGGAAATTTTAAAGATCAGAGCTGAAATAAATGACATAGAGACAAAAACAAAATAAAACAAAACACAATAATACAAAAGATCAATAAAACCAAGAGCCAGTTCTTTGAAAGGATAAACAGGATTGATGAACCTGTAGTCAGGTTCACCAAGAAACAAAGAAAGAAGACCCAAATACACAAAATCAGAAATGAAAGAGGAAAAATAATAACTGACCCCACAGACATACAAAGGATTGTAAAAAAAAAATACTACAAACAACTCTACTCCAACAAACTGGACAACCTAGATGAAATGGACATATTCCTAGAAAAATACAACCTTCCAAAACTCAATCAGGAAGAATAAAAAAACCTGAATAGGCTGATAACTACCAATGAAATTGAAGCAGTAATCAAAAAAACTTCCAGTGAACAAAACCCCTGGTCCAGACGGCTTCACAGGTGAGTTTTACCAAATATTCAAAGAAAAACTAAAACCTATCCTCCTCAGACTATTCAAAAAAAAATTCATGAGAAAGGCACACTACCAAGCTCTTTCTATGAATCCAGCATTACCCCAATTCCAAAACTAGATAAAGACATTACAAAGAAAGAGAATTACAGGCCAATGATGAACATAGATGCTAAAACCCTCAACAAAATTATAGCAAATCGGATCCAGCATTACATTAGAAAGATCATACACCATGACCAAGTGGGAATTATTCCAGGGATGCAAGATGGGTACAATACCTGCAAACCAATAAATGTTATACATTACATAAACAAATTGAGAGACAATAATCACATAATGATATCAATTTATGCAGAAAAAGCATTTGATAAAATCCAATACTCTTTCTTGATAAAAACTCCCAGCAAAGTGCGAATGGAGGGAGGGATCATACCTCAACATAATAAATGCCTTATATGACAAACCTACAGCCAGCATCATACTCAATGGGAAAATCTAAAACATTTTCCCAAGAACAGGAACAAGACAGGAATGCCCACTTTCACCACTCCTGTTTGATATAGTACTGGAAGTGCTAGCCATAGTAATCAGACAAGGAGAAGAAGTAAAAGGCATCCATGTTGGAAAAGAAGTAAAACTGCCATTATTGGCAGATGACATGATATTGTACATAGAAAACCCTAAAGACTCCATAAAAAACTACTAGACTTGATAAATGAATTTGGCAATGTAGTAGGTTACAAAATTAATACCCAGAAATCTATGGCTTTTTTATACACCAATAATGAACTCACAGAAAGAGAAACTAAACAAACAATCCCATTTACCATTGCAACAAAAAATTAAGATACCTAGGAATAAATGTAATTAAGAAATTAAGAGACCTGTACTCGGAAAACTACAGGATGTTGAAAAAAGAGATAGAGGAAGAAATAAACAAGTGGAAGAATATACCGTGCTCATGGATTGGTAGAATCAACATCATTAAAATGTCCATACTACTCAAAGCAATCTATAGATTCAATGCAGTTCCCATTAAAATACCATTGGCATATTTCACAAACCTAGAACAAACTCTCCAAAAATTCATATGGAACAAAAATATACCCTGAATAGCTGCAGCAATCCTGAAAAAGAACAAAGTTGTAGCGATCACAATACCAGCTATCAAGCTATATTATAAAGCCACTGTTCTCAAAACTGTCTGGTTTTGGCACAAGAACATACATATAGACCAATGGAACAGAACAGAGAATCCTGAAATCAACCCAAGCCATTATGCTCAATTAATATTTGACAAAGGAGGCAAAAGCATACAATGGAGTCAAGATAGTCTCTTCAATAAATGTTGTTGGGAAAATTGGAGAGATACAGGTAAAAAATATATGAAGCTAGACCACCAACTTACACCATACACAAAAATAAACTCAAAACCCATAAAAATCTTAGGAGTATCCATAGGCAGCAAAATGTCTGATATATGTCATAGCAATATCTTTACCGATACAGCTCCTAGGGCAATAGAAACTAAAGAGAAAATAAACAAATGAGACTACATTAAAATAAAAAGCTTGTGCACAGCAAAAGAAACCATCAAAAAAACAACAAGAGAGCCCACTGCATAGGAGAACATTTTTGCCAATGTCATATCCAATAAGGGTTTAATCTCCAAAATTTATAGGGAACTCATACAACTTAACAAAAGGAAGATAAACAATCCAATAAAAAAATGAGCAAAGGACCTAAATAGATACTTTTTGAAAGTGGACATACAGAAGGTCAAGAGACATATGAAAACATGCTCAAAGTCACTAATCATACAAGAGATGCAAATCAAAACGACAGTGAGGTATCATCTCACACCTGTCAGAATGACTATCATCAACAAATCAACAAACAACAAGTGATGGAGAGGATGCGGAGAAAAAGGAACCCTCTTGCACTGCTGGTGGGAATGCAAGCTGGTGCAGCCACTTTGGAAAACAGTATGGAGTTTCCTCAAAAAATTTAAAATGAAACTCCCATTTGACCCAGTAATCCCACTTCTAGGAATATATCCCAAGAAATCAGAAACACCAGTCAGAAAGGATATATGCACCCCTATGTTCATAGCAGCACAATTTATAATAGCTAAGATTTGGAAACAGCCTAAGTGCCCATCAGCAGATGAGTGAATTAAAAAGCTGTGGGACAACTACACAATGGAATACTATGCTGCTGTAAAAAAGAAAGAACTCTTACCATTTACAACAGCATGGGTGGACCAGGAGATCATTATGCTAAATGAAATAAGCCAGTCGGAGAAAGAGAAATATCACATGACCTCACACATTTGTAGAATATAATGAACAACATAAACTGATGAACAAAAATAGATTCAGAGACATGGAAGCATCGAACAGATCCTCAAACCTCAGAAGGAAGGCAAGGGAGGGTGGGGAGAGGGGGCGGATAAGATTTCAAAGGACTTGAATCCATACATATAACCATAACCATGACACAGACAGTAGGGGGGTGAAGGCATGTGCTGGGGTGCAGAAATGGCTGGGGAGAGGTCAATGGGGTAAAAGGAGACATATGTAATACTTTAAACAATAAAGAATTTTAAAAAATATTGTCCAATGGATGGACAGTTATATTTTGATATATATGTTCAATGTAATAATTTTTGTCTGTTAATTTTAAGAAAAACTTAATTTTTGTTATAATATGGACATTTGATTTGAAAATTTTAAACAAAGTAATGGTCTGGCTCTGAGTTATATTTTAAATGTTTTCACATGATTGGCCGGCCAATTCCTACAGACAGTGAATAACTTACTTTGCTGTGGGTCACTCATATGCCAGATAACTAGCTCCTTATCTTAAAAAAATCATTATCATAGTTCATAGTCTCAACTGTCTAAAATTAACATCTATATATTTTATAATTACAAAAACCACATGTTATTACGTGTTCAACTTCATTGAAGTACATCTACCTTCTTATGTAACTCCCTCACCAAGCAGATATTTCCCCTCCATAGTCATTAGGGTTTGTCTGTGAGATTACACAATGTTAAACCCTTTGCTTCTAGAGCCCTTACTGGGAAATCACGTCATAACAGCTCAGACTTAGCCCCGCCCCTTGCATTTATCTTTGAGCAACCTCACCGAAATCTGGCAGTCCTTCTTTGTACCAGGTCGGTGAGCAGTGCAGCTCCTGTCCAGAGAAAGTGAGTATCTAATTGGTTTTATGCTCATTGCATTTGTCTGTCTTTTTTCAGTCATCTCCATAATTCAAGACCCAGGCACAGAACAAGTGTCACCAGGTTTGAAGTCACAGCTGAGACTGAAGTACGAATTCATCATGTTTTCCAAAGGTACAATAATTTCGTTTATTAAAGCTATGCTCGTGAAACATCTAGATAACATACCTAGTACATTTGTAATGGAGGAGATGATGCTATTTTTACTCGAGAAAGTAATAACGTATGGAGACAATATGTTAATGATGGTCTTAAAACAACTACGTAAATTGGCAATTGAGACTATTCTTACGTTTGTAAAGAGGAAGATTGATGCTGTTACTGAAACCCAATTTAATAAACTTAAGAAAAATATCACTTCATTCTTTAAGAAGAAGAATCTTCATGAACTAATCTGCACTCATGTGGTTTCAGAAAAAATAATAGGTGATCAGTGTCACTGTCCATCACTGTCCATCAGTGTCACTGTTAATTGTCACTTCTGAATGAACAATGTATTATCTTTGTGGATGAATCACAACCAAACTGATTTATTGCGAACCAATCTGCACAAATGTCTTCTTTTTCACAAAAAAGTTAATAAGTGCACATGGTAAATGATTATCACGCTGAGTGAACACCATCTTACCTTCCAGGATGAATCAAAACTAAACTAATTTACAGTGGGGCCTTGACTTACGAGTGTCCTGACTAACGAGTTTTTTGAGATACGAGGAGTCTCTCGGCCAATTTTTTGCTTTGAGTTGCTAGCTAAAATTCGGGTTACGAGCCAGCTTCAGATACCCCACCGCTAGTTGGCGCAGCGAACGTCACAGTGAACGCCACAACATCAGCCCAGCATTCAATTCATTTTAATGGTGAAAATTGATTTGACATACGAGTAATTTGAGTTACGAGCTTCGTCACGGAACGAATTAAACTCGTAAGTCAAGGCACCACTCTATTGATTTATAATAAAAATAAAATATCTCTTATTAAAAATATTTTTGTGAGATGTCTTATTAGTCTTTTGCCACCATAATTTTTAAAATATGATTGCCTGACTAAAGAGACAGATTTGAAACTAAAAACAAAAACCTAGATAAAAATAAATGTAGCAACTGCTTTAGTAATAAGGTTAAAAGAGAAAAATAGATAAGAACAAAACATATAATAATAACATATTGAATACCTGAATAACATTGCCAGACCTCTAGCAATGTGGAACAAGAAAAAAGAAAGAAGTGGCAGACAAACAAAATGCATATAAGAGGAGGGAACAAAGTTAGATTCAGGGGAAGTTAATACAACAACAGAAGACAGTACTACTTCCATATACGCTCAGCCTAGATCAAATTGGTATGTTTCTGAAAAATATACAAAAGTTGGTGCAAGAAGAAATAGATATATTGTGTTCCTTTATATTTTAATGGATGCTTTCTCCTTTAGTTATTGTTAGTCATCGTTATAAAAAACTTTAATTTTGCTTTTTTCATGTGGTCAATTATATTTTTACTAGAGGCCCGGTGCACAAAGTTTGTGCATGGGAGGGAGGTGTCCGTCAGCCTGACCTGCACCCTCTCCAATCTGGGACTCCTTGGGGGATGTCTGACTGCCGGTTTAGGCCTGATCCCTGTCACAATCTGGGACCCCTGGCTCCTAACCTCTCGCCTGCCTGAATGCCTGATCACCCCTAAATGCCTCTGCCTGCCTAATCTCCCCCTAATCACTCCCCTGATGGCCTGATCACCCCCAACTGCCCTCCCCTACTTAGCTGATAACCCCCAACAGCCCTCCCCTGCCCAACTGATTGCCCCCAACTGCCCTCTCCTGCCAGCCTGATTGCCCTCAACTGCCTTACCTGCTGGGCTTATTGCCCCCTAACTTCTTGCTCCCATGTACCGGCCTGATCTCTCCCCTAACTGCTTGCTCCCTTACACCAGCCTGATCGCCCTAACTGCTTGCTCTCCTGCCAGCCTGATTGCCCCTAACTGCCTCTGCCTCAGCCCCTGCCACTGTGGCTTTGTCCAGAAGGAAGTCAGACATCCGAAAGATGTCCAGTCAATCCAGTCTAATTAGCCTATTACCCTTTTATTAGTATAGACTAGAGCCCTGGTGCATGAAATTTCTAGCACTGGGGGTGTCCTTCAGCTCAGCCTGCACCCTCTCCAATCTGGAACTCCTCAGGGGATGTCCGACTGTCAGTTTAGGCCCAATCCCACAGGGCATCCCTCTCACTATCAGGATTGCTAGCTCCCAACCACTTGCCTGCTTGCCCCTAACTGCTTCTGCCTGCCAGCCTGTTCACCCCCTAACCACTCCCCTGCCAGCCTGATCGATGCCTAACAGCTCCCCTGCTGGCCTGGTCACCCCTAACTTCCCTCCCCTGCTGGCCCAGTCACCCCCAACTGCCCTCCCCTGCAGGCCTGGTCCCCACAACTGCCCTCCCCTACAGGACTGGTCGCCCTCAACTGCACTCCCCTGCAGCCTGGTTGCTCATAACTGCCCTCCCCTGGTGGCCCAATTGCCCACAACTGCTCTTCCCTGCCAGCTATCTTGTGGCAGCCATCTTTCACCACATGAGGGCTGCCATGAGGGCGTGATGGTCAATTTGCATATTACCTCTATTATATTGGATGCCTTATGTTTTATCATA
Organism: Myotis brandtii; assembly: GCF_000412655.1. Taxonomy (NCBI): domain Eukaryota; kingdom Metazoa; phylum Chordata; class Mammalia; order Chiroptera; family Vespertilionidae; genus Myotis; species Myotis brandtii. Next base: position 72,134 of record NW_005371234.1, on the reverse strand, counting down.
TTTCATTGGTCATATTTTCTTTTTAGTGTTTTATCTTGTGCTTTTGTTGTTGTTGTTGTTAATCCTTGCCCGAGGATATTTTTCTATTGTTTTTTTAGAGAGAGTGAAGAGAGAGGGAAAGACAGACAGAAAAATCAATGTGAGAGAAGCACATCAATTGGTTGCCTCCTGTAGGAGCTCTGACCAGGACCTGGGCTGAGGAGGAGCCTACAACCAAGTACATACCCTTGACCAGAATCAAACCTGGGACCCTTTGGTCCACAGGCTGACACTCTATTCACTGAGCCAAACCAGCTAGGGCTTGTGCTTTCTTTTTTTTTTTGTTGTCTTATCATTGACCTTTATAAGAATGTTCCTTTTGGTTTTTACATTTGAGGTAATGTATATTTATTTATTTACTAGAGGCCCAGTGCATGAATTTATGCATGGGTGGGGTCCCCAGGGGGGTGGGGTTCTTCCAGGACATGACTGACCCTCCTGGTGGGTGGTGGGATGCCCTTGCCGGCCCTGGATCCAGATCCATCCCACTGACATTCGTGCTGGTTGTTGGGAGCTACCTAGCAGCTGGCCGCTTTTATATTGTTTCTGCATTGTGGAGTGGAGCGTCTATGGAGGGGAAGCGGCCACGATGCCTGAGGCAGACTTCCAGGAAGCCAGCAGTGCTGTCGGGATCATGCCAGCGGCGCTGGTCCATCGGTGCCTGGCCTGTTCTCCAGAGATTGGACCTGTAGGACTACTGAGGGAGTGAGGGGCTGCTGCGGGGGTGGGGGGCCACTGGGATGGGTCGGTCAGCAGAGCAGTGCTCCCACTGTGGGAGCACACTGACCACCAGGGGGCAGCTCTTGTGTTGAGCGTTTGCCCCCTGGTGATCAGTGCGCATCATCGCAACCCGTCGTTCAGTTGTTTGGTTGCTTACACTTTTATATATATGCTAGTGGCCCAGTGCACAAAGATTCATGCACTGGGGAGGGGGGTGGGGGGGTTCCTTAGCCCGACCTGCACCCTCTCCAATCTGGGAGCCCTCAGGCAAGCCCTCTCCAATCCCAGAGTTTCTGTCTGTCTTTGCAATCATATGAGCGAATTGTCTGAGACCCCCAACCCAGTTTGGTTTGTTGCTCACAGAATAATAGAGGCTTTTTTTTTCTTTGCTTCATTGGTGGAGATTTCCTGGAAGTTTTAGGATATCTTCCCTTTAATTTTTCCTAGACACTCTGATTTTACTTATGTCTCTCACCTTTGCTTTCCCTCCATCCTAACTGCAACAGTAACTTGCTCCAGGCTCACTTTGCTCTAGTGTCTCCATCTGCCACCAAAACTACGATTCCCAGCATTCCTGGTGCTCCTCACACTCTGGGTTTTCCCCCCCGACCAAGGGAGCCACATCCCCCAAAGGGAGCAACTGAGGGAGCCACGTCCCCCCAAACTGCCGGCTTTCCCACTCTGCTCTGTGCATGCAAATTACCTGTCATCTTTGTCAGGTTAATTTGCATACTCACTCCTCATTGGCTTGAGCATAGCAGAGGGACGGTTAATTTGCATACTTCTCTTTTATTTATAGGATATAGATTTGTTTGTTTGTTTTTCTTTATATATTACCTTATGCTTTTCTTTATTGTTTGTCTTACCCATCTTCATCAAGAATTTTTATTGCACATTTTCATTTGCCATATTTTAATATTTTAAATTGTGTTTTCTCATATTTTATCTTTGCTTCTCTTTCTTTTTTTTTTTCTTTTACAAACCCTTGTGTCAAGGGCTGACTTTCAATAGATCACAGCGAGGGAGCTGCTCTGCTACATACGAAACCCCGACCCAGAAGCAGGTCGTCTACGAATGGTTTAGCGCCAGGTTCCCCACGAACGTGCATTGCGTGAAGGGGGTGGTGGCGGCCCCCTTTCCGGCCACACCCTGTTTCCCAGGACGAAGGACTCTCCACACCGGACCCCGGTCCCGATGCGCGGCAGGGGGCTCCGTGCTGCG